>NC_089795.1:41505267-41542767 GCF_040412425.1 Macrobrachium rosenbergii
TTCGTCGTGCATCTGATAACCATAAGTGGAATCATTTAGGGTAATACATCTTAGCTGTATGGTATTTGTACAAAGTGATCAAATGAAAGTGACAGAAAATGTGTGCGTTTCATCAGAAGTGTTTTCATTTGGCTGATGGGGAAGTGTGATCATTCTCTGCTAATGTTTTCGTAATTCAGTCATTTTTTCGAGTTTGCGAGTTGAAGGTCGTAAAATTTATCCATTTTATTTACTTTTTCTACCTAATAAAAGTCAGGTGTCCGTAAATATTGGTGTACAATATAATTTTAAAAGTTATCTAAAGCGAAGTATTACATTATAGTATGTTTAATTCTATTTGCGTATTTTAAATACACATGACATTCATCTACTGCAAGAGAAAGTCAATATTAGATAAGTAACCCAAAAAATATCTCTCAAGAAAACGTATTTTTTACCGGAATGAAAATGGGAGGAAGAGATCAATAGGTAGGAATGAGTCAGTGGAGTATCAGTGCTAAAGTTGGCAGTGCCGTCTCTGTTTCCAGTCATGGCTGTCGACTTTACAGCCACGTATAAGGTTTTGGTGATTGGTGATGTGAATGTGGGAAAAACATGTCTCGTGCACAGGTTTTGTGATGAGAGATTTTACGACACATACATCTCCACAGTCGGTGAGTACAGTGCCTCGAGCCTTTTAATATTAAACAGCTGTATTGTGATAATCGCGATTACCACAACAAAAGAACGATACTGCTCTCGACGTGCCTTGCTGGTCAACCCGTCCTAACGCCTGGGAAGTTCATGCATATGACCAAAGGGTAAAAATAAAAAAGCGAAGTAACAGTTCCAGATTAAATACTGGGATACGGAAAACCCCGAAATGCAGTAAACATCGACTCCGGTGCCGTCGATTCTCTGCCGTGAGCGAAGCAATTGGATTCCGTGTCCGATTCGTAAAGTCCTGTTTTTGTTTTTCATTTTTTCTCCTCTTTCTCTTCCTTCTTTCTTTATTTCCTCTTCGTATCGATTTGACTTTCCTCAGCTGGATGCATAACAAGTGATCTGGAACGTGGCGTAATATCTTAAATAAAAATAGTCGATTATATATAAAAAAAAAAGAAGGAAGCCATGTAGCTTTTATCCTTATATTCTTTAGTTTTTAATGTAAGCAAGCATCTCGTATATAGTGCGAATCCCCTCTTTCAATACGACGCAGTTATGGACTCGGAAATTTGCCAAATGAGATTATCAGGATTAATTTATCCTACTGTAAAACTATAAAAAGAAGGCGTATCATATTTACTGTTTTTACATTTAGTAGCCCACATAATTACCATTATTTGGTTTTATTAAATTCATTTGTACATCAGTAGGTGCAAAAACAAATTCACCACGAAATGTTGTTGTTACTCGAGGTTAATCGCTCTGCAGAACAACCGAAGTAATACATAGTATCCATCGATGCCAGGCAACATGAAACTGTCAAAAACGGTCTATGTAAACAACATATTGCAGTCGTTGAACTATGAATAGGAATGGGGTGTTTTTTTTTTTTTTTTTATTTCGTCCAGTACGCTGCTCAGCGACCGCTTTTGTTTTTCCTGTGGATAGCCATTCATTGTGATTTGTGAAGGACGGCCCAGCGGCGCCGACGGAATATTTTATGCCGATAGGTGTGGTCCGTCAAACGTGAAATCTTTTTGGGGCCTTTGTCTTCCGATCTTAGCCAGTTTTATTTTTCGTCTTTTTAATTTTTGGACTCAGGTGGATAAAAGCATCACGAAATAAAACGAAACAGAAACCGGACCGAGGTGAGAGATGGCATTGGTGAAAGTGCGTTAGATAAAAGGGAAGAAGAGTCAAAGGGATGCTCAATTGGCAGGTGAGGACGAAGAGATGAAGATGGGGAAGCGCAAGACAATAGATTGGCTTTTGTTGGGAACTAATCTTCTGGGGAAAGGATCCAAGTTGTTGTTTATGGACGGGAGAACGACTCAGAATGAGAAAAGCTTTTAACAATTGAGGGATAATCGCCGGAAATACAGACCTCCAGCTAAAACTTGGAAATAAACAGACTTTTAGCTAAAACTTGGGGGATGCAGTCTCAGAGGAGAACAATGACTAGATCATCATAAAGAGGAAAAAGGAAATGAAGTAACAAAGGGAGAAATCAGAGCGGGAAACATTTATCGAGATGTAAAAATCTTGGTTTTTAAGATAGAATGAGAGGAAGGAATTTCATTTCAAAGTCGCCATTGTTAGGTTGAAGGTACTTTGTCATCACCATGTGATAAACCATAATATGGTGTTATCTGGCAAGCTAAAACAACTTACCTTATTCTAAACAGGAAGGAAATAAATTTAATAAAAAACAAAGAGGAGGATTAGTACACTGCTCTTTGTTGAGCGTTTGGCAAATTGCGTCTCTCGTACCGTTCAATTTGGAACTTTGGTAACTACGATTTATGGAAAAAGCTGTTTGTTGAATTGAAATCAGACTTCGAATAACTTCTGCCGTTGTGCAGTGTACATTTAATTATCTGATGCTTCATTGTTTGCGAGTAATAGCTGCCAAAGATAGAAATGAAAAAGACGAGAAAAGAAAAGTATCGTCCCTCTTTCCGCATGCGTGCGCATACTCTTTCACACACCCATTTAGTCGTCAGTATGAGTATGCATACACGTGTGTATTACATTTATATATATATATATATATATATATATATATATATATATATATATATATATAATTTATAATCCATTGCAAAATGTCTCACCTTTTCTTTCCAAGTAGGTAAAGACACGGCGATCAGACCCTCATTAGCAATTCGTACCTCAGCCTGGTCTGTGAGTCAGGGATATTAGAGAATTCTCCCTTTAAGTCCTTAGGGGTTTTGTGTGACTCACGATTTTGTTTGTCTGTCTTAACTTTCAAAAAAAAAAAAAAAAACACTTCACACTTTCTCGTCTTTTTTTTAGTGGGGAGTTGGTCGAGAAATATCCTTGGTATTTTTGTTGTGTTTTCCGAGGAATATTGTCGATGTTTTTCACTTCATATTTTTCCTGGAAACTATTTTTTTTTTTTAGTTTTACATTGCTTCTCGATATTTTTCTATGGTTATATTTTTTCCTATGAATATTTTTTTGCTAATTTGTTTTATATTGCTCAAGGAATCTCTTCTCGATATTCTCTGTTAATGTTTTTCCTAGGAGTCTTTTTTTTATTTGTTACTTCGTTTTTTATTATTCAAGAAATGTTCTTGATAATTGTTTTTAGCATTCGGGAAACATATATAATTTTGTTTACTTTATATTCCCGTTACATTTAAAACACGCTTCCCATACTGTATAAAAAATTAGACTTCCCATTAGCAGTTTTTCTTTAAAAGAAGCAGCTACCAAAAGAGTAGGCGTTTATAAATAACTTATCTACGCCATCACTCTCTCATTCTTTTTATTGTGACAGTGAAATTTACTACGTAAAAAAAGTGCACGATACCTTAATGGGAACTCTTGTATACTAATGAAATACAAAAAAAAATCCCCGTATTCAATGTGTGAATGACTTTTCCCATCTACTTGTAAACTTCGGAACTCCCTTCTTCCTCTTGTTTTCCCTGGCCCTTACAATCATCCGCTCTTCAGTGGAGGGTATGTTGCCGCCTTCGATGTTACGCCCTCTTTCTTTCCCTCCTTTTATTGTCTTCGAGCCTGGGCTGGCTGAGGGTATTTGATTGCCTTCATTGGCCTCCCGTATATATATATATATATATATATATATATATATATATGTGTATGTATATATATATATATATATATATATATATATATATATATATATATATATATATATATATTAATTGAAGCCTCTGGGATAGTTCAAAATGAAACGACAGTGCCAAGTACTTTTGTGTATTTTAACATATCTTCGGGGCTTGGCACTCCGTCGTTTCATTTTGAACTTTCCCAGTGGTTTCAGCTAATAAACAAAATCACACGCTTACTTTTGTGATTTCTTAGTATATATGTATGTATATATGTATATGTATATATATGTGTATGTACAAAAATACATATATATTTACACACACACACACACACATATATATATATATATATATATATATATATATATATATATATATATATATATATAGAGAAGAGAGAGAGAGAGAGAGAGAGAGAGAGAGAGAGAGAGAGAGAGAGAGAGAGAGAGAGAGAGAGTTCATGAATCATCCAGTTATATCAGGACTATGTAATCGTTCAAGTTCTCTTATTGTAGTTGTTATAACTGGTTTTTAATAATAAGTTTGTGATCTAGTTACAAGCCATTTTTAAAATAGCTGCCACGGACGCCGTACATGTACGTAAGAGACGAATATTAGAGTGTTTAGGATATTACACTATTATCATTCGTGTTTTACCATTCAGTCTGTTTCTTAACTTCAAGAGACATAATCGGGACTAACTTCTTCCTTATAGTCACCAAAACTCGCCGTAGACACAAGATTTTGTGTGGTTTCCCTAGACGTCGCCAGACTCGACTATAGAAGTAAAAGATTGGTGTGACTCATTTTACTGCATTACCCAAGTATAGCCAATTTACTTCTCATTCCCTCGTTTGTTTTGGCTATTTGGTTATTTTTTTTTAATTTAAAGGTTCGTTTTCCTTTGAAAAACATTACCCTACATTTTTTTATTTGTGTTGGAACATTAGAGATTAGTTTTTCTTACCAAGTGGCCTTTGAGTGATCAGACCTTTGACAGCAAATATAAAATGATTATCAATAAAGATGATTTCAGTATGAAGTGTTGCTACAACGAAAATAACCAGATAGATAAAAATGATAAAAGATTTATTATGCATTTAATCAAATGATTTGACTTCTGTGCATTTCTGAAGTGCTCTACAGCCATCTAGGGGTTTCACATATCCATGGGGTTGAGTGTTCGTCCCCCATCCCCGCCCCCCACACACACACACTCCTACATTTTGGTAACACCTTCACCTGAAATTATTGTCGTTTCGATAATACGAAATTCCGAGATGTTTTTCACGTTTTCCTTATAGAAAAATCACTTGTTCTGTTTCATTTTGATGGTCCATATTAAAATTCACTGCCAACACCTCCCCTTCCCCCTAAGACCACACCTTTTCCCAGCAACTCCCCTCCCCAACAGCACCCAACTCTCTAGCCCCTATCATTGTCTACAAGTCGGTGTTCAAGTCTGTATTTTATAGTCAAATTTTTTACCTCGTTATTCTTTCATTTTATTTGCATCTTTGTTCTGACGTCATTGACCTACAGAAGAGCCAATGTTGTAATAGAGTGAACGTGGTTCATGCATGGCGTAAACGGCTTAGTAACCACTTGGTTTATTTCTGCTGTTACAGTCAATTCTAGGAGGAGCCTGCCTTGTTGAAAAGAAAGAACTGTTCAGAATATCATGACCCTTCTTTAAGACGTGTTTTGCAAACTTCATCGAACTTCTGCTAAGCTCTGAGGTATAAAATAAATCAATATTTCGCGAACGGGCTTACAATATGTCTGCAACATTTATCGATAAATTGGAGTGCAGTCTGCAATGCGAAGAATAGGTGTCATTAAGTGCATTGTAGAGGTAATTTTTGTTTAATGTCAGATGGAGAAGCAATCTCCAAATTAACCGTGAAATTGCTCAAGTTCAGGTAACTCGACAGAATATTTCTTTGATGTCTTCAGAAGTTCAAGCGAAAGTGCAATGCATTACTACTCTAATACAGTTCTCCATGTAATTTAATTATATTTACTCACATTTTTATTTATTTGTTTATTAACTTTTTAACTTTTCTGTCTTTCTCATAACTGATCTTCTTCTGTATTTCTTATTACCTTCTGTTACCCCTTTCAAATGAACTCCATATTTTTTGGAAGCTTGAATTTCAAGTCAGTGGCCCCTGTGGGCTTATTCCGTATGAATAGGGTTCATCGTCTGAATAATAATAATAATAATAATAATAATAATAATAATAATAATAATAATAATAATAATAATAATAATAATAATGTCAAAAAAGAACGAGCGATGACGAGATCCTAATCTAGATGGATTCCACATGGAAAATTGATGATGATGAAGATGAATCTGTTCATTAAAATAATCACCCCTGATTACAATTAGACCGAAAGGATTTTAGGCACTTGCTTTTCCTTCTGCACATTCATGAAGAGCCTAGCGGCTCTTCGTAACTTTTCAAGTTGGTAATTTTTCACTGATAACTGCTGTTATTTCTTGATATCTCTGAACGTGAGAAATTTCTGGAAACGCAGGTTTTCAGCTCTAGGGTCGATAAGTATAATTATCTCAAAGGTGTCTTTCTAAATCTCTAATCCTGTTGTGGGGAAATATCCCAGATAACTCATTCTTCTTTCAGTTTTTGATCCTTGATTGCAATAATTATATATGTACACACACACACACACACACACACATATATCTTATATATATATTATATATATATATATATATATATATATATATATATATATATATATATATATATATTATATATATGTATATATATTTATATTTATATATATGTATTTTAAGTATTTTCAGATTCAGTTATATATACATACAATATATATATATATATATATATATATATATATGTATATATATATACATACATACATACATACATACATACATACATACATACATACATACATATACATAAACATATATAGATATAATATATATATATATATGTATAAATTATATACATATATGCATACATATATATGTATTGTATGTGTTATATATATAATCATTTTGGATATCTGTTTTATCATTCTTATAAAATACTTAACTGTCCCCTCCAAAATGACATTAATCTTATTATTATCTTTTCTTCAGTCATTACCTCTTCGTAGATGCAAATTTAGACAATTTAAAGGTCTGTATAACCCGGTCATTTAAATAACGACTTTAATTAAGCTGAACTGAGGTAACAGATGTTAATTTCGTCTAACCGAAAGAACGCCGCAACTGCGCAAAGAGAAATGGACATATCGTTAAGTCTTGTATACAATATTAAACTGACCTTTTGGGTGCCCTGACCTCAATCCTCACTAGAGAGGCTCTAAGCCACCACCCCCATAAACTCTCTCATGTGTGTATTGTCACTGCCTGAACGTATCAGAGATGCTAATTGTCCAGTAATGTGATGGGACCGTCATTTCGGAATTTAGCAAGTGAGGCGGGCTCCGCTGATCGGCTTCAATTGTCATTGTCGTTCGGACCAAATCGTCCATTGAATATCTGTGATATACCGAAATGCGTGGAGGAGGTGATGTCCAAAGCCTGCTCCGGGCTTTTTTTGTTGTTTGTCATTAGGCTGGACGTTGTTATTATCCCGAGAAAGGAAAGGCTCTTTTATTGCGACGATCCTTTCCTTTGAATCAGGAAGGAAAGAGGATGAAGGTTGAGTGGGATGGAATAGACCTACAGACCTATTAAGACCACTCACTGTTTATATATATATATATATATATATATATATATATATATATATATATTATATATATATATATACATATATATACATATATATATATATATATATATATATATATATATATATATATATATATATATATATATAAATCTATACGTAAAAATGATCGTAGACCTCCCCCTCTCCCACCCCACTACATCAAACTCTCCTTCCCCTAAGCCTTCCTACATGTCATCATTCGCTTATTTCCTCCTTCCTGATCAGATTTCTATAACCTACCAGACCACAACATTCACCAAACACTACCGGAATTCCCTCAGCCAGAAGAAGATTAGGGAACACACAAAGCAGTGCCTTTGACGGGAAGCAATCCTCGACGCAGACTTTGGGTACAATCGACACTCGGGGACTTTGGCGCGCTGCCTTAATGACATCTCCCGTGTGAGCGAAGTGATGGGAAACCGATGATAGTTCTCCTCGCTAGGCACAAGGTCTAGGCTTACGCGAGTATCTCGAGGAAGGAAGCTCATCTTGTTCCGTAAATCTGGAAAGGTAAAGCAGAGTGATTTGCCTTCGAAAATACTGCTTATGCAGAATATGAATGAAAAATTAATGCATTTATGTTTAAAAGAAGATGGTAACCGCGTGTAATGTACCGGTACATCCATTATTTGGTTGGATTTAATTTGTTTGGTCTATAAATCTTCCTGTGAGAAGTTTCCATTGTATACAGCTTCTCTTCTAGGTTGGTTTGGCAAGTCCAGGGGTACACACCACACCTCTTATTCCCTCCAATACCTTACCAGACTTACGTGGCGCCTTTGAGCAAGGACCCGTGATGGCATAAGGCCAGCTCTATGTAAAACAATCAACTGCTTTGTTTTGAGAGCAGATATTAATGGATGGACAATTTTATTGTATGGCTAATCCCTACATAGCTTTTTGAATAACCCTGGTAGATAAATTACATGAAATTCTAATAAGTGAAGGTCTTGAATTAGACCGTCCTGTTTACTAAGTAACATTTAGACTGGGTATATCGTGGGTATATCGCATATTGGTAATTAAGTAACTAGAATGAGATATGGATAATTACTATACCGTTTGTGTACACAAATAGCAGCCTATAGTAGAATACATTTCATAACAATCCATAAAATCTCGTTATTCATCTACGAGCTAACGAGTTTAAATTTAAAATTAAGACTCAGACTTCCTTGCCCCTATTTTCTCTCAACTCTGCTCCGTACTTTTTCCTTTCCCTTTTTAGCGAACTGAAACCGCACACACACGCGCGCACACACACGCACACACACAAAGTCCTCTTACCCACGCCATTGAATGTACCCATGATTGCCAGCGTTGAAGCTGCCATGCTCAGCGTACTGGTATCTCACAACATTCCTTTAAGGAATCTGTCTATTACCCTTCCCGTGTGTGTGTGTGTGTGTGTGTGTGCGTTGCGATGTTAGCAAACATCATCTTCAGACATTCTTCTTGCGATTGCTCTCCCTTTCATGCGACCCTCTTCAGCTTCTTGCCTATAGGAAACGAAGGATTAAATCGGTTGTATTGCTGGAGATAAAAATGCACACAGTGATGATACGATTTCCTACTTGTTCCTTGCGTCAGGTACGACTTTGCGTGACAACAATTGAGCCCAAAATGACGTACTCGCACGTGAATTGAGAGTAATTGCGTGTTGGTTCTTTTACAACTGAGTTTCCGGCTGACAAACATTGCAGTAGACACTATGGCTTATCAGTTTGTTTGAGTTGTTCCCAGATTTATTTCAGTACCATATGATGCCAGTCGTGGTTGGAAGTACTATTACTTGACGAGTCGCATTTAGCATCTCTCTTTATGTTTAAAGTTGTAGCCCAAAAATCATTTTACAAATAATACAGTTACCCAGAAAAATTGTTCCATTTCCTGTCTGCCATGTATCCATCTCTCCACAAGGTTTTTATCTGATGTCAATCAATAGCAACGCAATATATTTCTTTGTTTTAATCAAGGTGTAAAAGAGTAATTATTCCCACAACGCTTTCTTTTCATCAAGAGGAGATCACCGAACGCCCCCGAAAAGCTTTATACCCGAGGCTAACTTGCTCTTAACGAATGAGTGAATGCCCAGCAGAGGATTACCTGGCGAGGCAATTTGGAAGGGGTTAATGAAATAAGTTACCTGCTTCGCTTTTTTTTACTCTCCTTTTTTTATTAAGCTAAATTTCCAGGACTTGTTGAAACTTCTGCTGCAAGTTCGGTTGATGGAGCGTGGTATCGAAATAGAAGTTCAGGCAAAAGGAACTCGGCTCACAGATGATGTATATTACTGTCTTGCAGCTAACCTGGCTTTGAGTTATACATTTCTCCCGTTTTAATTTAGACGGTAGTATAGATTTGCGAGGTTCAGCTTCGTGAAGGTTTTCCCAATTAGAAATCCGCAAGGATAATGCCCTGAATGGGAGTAGTGCCGTCAGTACATCTCATGCGGTGCACTGTAGGCATTACTTGAGGTTCATTGCAGCGTCCCTTCGGCCTCCAGCTGCAACCCCTTTCATTCCTTTTACGGAACCTCCGTTCATATTCTCTTTCTTCCATCTTATTTTCCACCCTCTCCTAAGATTTGATTCATAGTGCAACTACGAGATTTTCCTCCCGTTACACCTTTCAAACCTCTTTGCTGTCAGTTTAAGTTTCAGCGCTGAATGACCTCATAGGTCCCAGCGCTTGGGCTTTGGCCTAAATTCTATATTCTATTCTATTCTTTTCAAGGAAAATTACCACAGAGTTGTCTAGCATGACTTTCCAGAATAGATGGGCTTACTAGAACACAATAAAACGAGATTAAAGATGGGAACAAAATTACGTATGAATAAAATCAATAAAAAGAATAAGAAATAACCAAAAATTACCAAGTCAGTATTGCTTCGGGTTACTTGATTGGAAGGAAATGCTCTGCAACATCCATTCTGTCTTTCTACCCTGCAAGACTTCAATAACCAGTAGTGCCTGGATCTTATTGACAACAGATAAAGCCATGAGTGAGTAAGTGCTCTTATTTCACAACTACTTTTGTTTAAAACAGAAATATATATTACTGTATGCACACACACATGGATTTACTCGTGTGTGTGTGTGTATATATATATATGTATATATATATATATATATATATATATATATATATATATATATATATATATATATATATATATATATATCCACATGTCTCCCATGTAAACAATACTGTGGTTGTGAAGTAAGGTTACACATTCATGGCTTTATCCATGGATAGTATTATAAGAACCATATACCCACCGACTGTATACTCTCTCTCTCTCTCTCTCTCTCTCTCTCTATATATATATATATATATATATATATATACATATATTGTGTGTGTGGGCTGTTTGTACCATTTAGGAACATTTCCCCCACCAAGGGGTTCATAATCCTTCACTAAGCCCTCTTCTGCCATATTTCCTATGTCAGCAATGTCGTTATTACCACTTACTAGCATTGCTGTAGCAGTCGATCATACGTTAGACTGGCCATGTGGGAAGAATTGAAGATTAAAAAATATTAATAGTCTCCTCTATATTAGATCACTGGACTCTACATGAGAAAACATGGAATTGAAATGTATGTAGGAAGAGAGTCGAGTTGTCTGGTTTAGAAAGATAGAGACACTTAGAAAGTCTTGGCTAGATAGTGGCAAGTATTCCTGAATATGAGCTCAATATCCATGGTGCTCTATCATGTATAAGAGGGAGGTGAGTGGCTCTATTATGTGAAAGCGGTTTGTGCTGCTGATGAAATGTGTCCAGTTTCTGTGGAAGGAATCACTTTTAATCCAGCAGTTGAGGGAACTCATTTCTAGAGGTCACCCAGGATTCGATTCCCAGGCGAGGGAGAAACGTTTTTACGGTTGTCCCGATAAATTTCATTTTGTGTCCGTTGACCTATGGAGTCAGTAGGAATTGGTAGGCATTTGGATGTGGTGGTGTCACAGCTAGGATAGGGGAAAGACTGAGGCTAGCAACTTCGTCCCAAAATACTTGCTGAAAAGCAGAAGATTAGAACCTCCGAAAGAAACCTCATCTATGTGATGACAAGGGGATAGACGAGTTTGTATATATATATATATATATATATATATATATATATATATATATATATATATATATATATATATATATATATATATACTGTATATATATATATATACATGAAATATAAAAACACCGTATCGTGCTTCCCAGTTATCTACAAAAGGATCCACAGTATTACTCGTGGTTAGAAAGACGTAACGTAATTGTAAAAATATATACAAAGCTTAAAGCTTTTGTAGATCCTTCCTTAGTTTAGTGATCAAGTCAACAGAAGGATGGACGAAAGTTATAAGCTTTGTATGTATTTTTACAAATACATTTCGTCTTCCTAATTAAGAGTATTACTTTGGATCTCATATATATATATATATATATATATATATATATATATATATATATATATATATATATATATATATATATATATATATATATATATATATATATATATATATATATATATATATATATATATATTATATATATATATGTATATATATGTATATAACGTATATACATACATACATATATATATACATAAAGTGTGTGTGTGTGTGTGGGCGACGTCTCTTAAGCTCTCCAAAGATGTCACCGATATGTTGTGCTTCCATTACGGCTCTATTGTTAATCTTTGTCTCGTGTGAGTAAAAACGGAGGCTGCCTCCATTTGTTAGGTCAGAGTCCTCCTCTCTCCTCCTCTCTCTCTCTCTCTCTCTCTCTCTCTCTCTCTCTCTCTCTCACCCCTTTCCACGAGCTTACTCAGGAGCCAGGACCTTTTCAACTTAAAATCACATTAACTCAACAACAAAAATCCCATCTCTCTCTCTCTCTCTCTCTCTCTCTCTCTCTCTCTCTCTCTCTCTCTCACTGGTCCTCTTCAAGAAGTTTAGCCGTGTGTGTCGAGATCTATCCCAACTCCAGCGAAGAATAGGTCAATCGCGGTTGACCCCAAATACATTTGGAAAAAGACTTCGTTCTCTGAATTTATGGTAGTCGTGTATTTTTCCTTTACGCTGTCAATGTTAACTTTTATCAGACGATGCAATAGCGATTTTAGACTTTTATGGCTGGGGTGGGCGTCTCGCAATATCCACAATAAGAGGAAAGAAATAGGTGCGTAAAGATCTTATTATTGCCTAGGTGACTCGTGGGTTGAATCTTCCTGCTAAATGGGATACAACGTAAGTTTTGAGATCGATAAAATGTAGCTATATGTGACTCATACTTGGAATCCATAATGCTGTGCATTGATGACTGGCAGTCTTGATTGCTCGGTAGCCAAACGAATTTTCGGAGTTACCCTTGACTCATGACCTTCACTCAGGCACCCCCACCCCCTTTAGGTCCCACCCTAAGAAACAATGACCATTGTGTGATGTGTGATAGCGAGGAAGATTAATATGAGACTATAAAGGAGGTTACTCTAATGTAGGAAATAGATACCAACAGTTTTTTAGTTTTCTGTAAACGAAAACTATTGTTCCGACTATGTCCGTCCGCACTTTATTCTTTCCGCACTTTTTCTGTCCGCCCTCAGAGCTCAAAAACTACTGAGGCTAGAGGGCTGCAAATTGGTATGTTGATCATCACCTCCAATCATCAAACATACCAAATTGCAGCCCAAGCCTCAGTAGTTTTATTTTATTTAAGGTTAAAGTTAGCCATAATCGTGCTTCTGGCAACGATATAGGATAGGCCACCACCGCCCCGTGGTTAAAGTTTCATGGGCCGCTGCTCATACAGCATTATGCCGAGACCATCGAAAGATAGATCTATTTTCGGTGGCCTTAATTATATGCTGTACAGATAACACGATTGCGCCGAAGAAACTTTGGCGCATTTTTTACTTGTTTTTTACTTATGCCAAATCAATCAGTGTTGGAGATAATCGGTTATGATCAGTGGTCAGATTTCTGATCACCAGGAGAAGCCAGACGCCCTTGGCACAGAGCAAGAGACTAGCAACTTCATCCCGAAGAGATTTCCCGAAATTCGGAAGGCTAACAACCACTGGCACTCGCTCCTCCAAGAGTAAAGACGTATGGTTACAAATATACACGCAGTGTATATTTGGGATTCTAAGGCAAGATAGCCCACAGTGGATGACTGCCTCTTAAAAGGCGAATGAGCCTTTCTTGCTCGAACACCAACACTAGGTCAGCGCTAGCCAGATACATCAGGTCAGTTCTAGTCAGATACATCTGGTCAGTACTGGCTAGATACATCAGACCAATGTCTACCATAGACTGCTTCGGTGGCAGTAGTAAGTGGCACAGTCTAGACATTACAGCCTTGGGAAGTGCTAAGGTTTAGGATATGGATAAATGTATCTCATGGCAGAGGAGTGCTTGGTTGTGGAACCCTTGGTGACAGGAAATACCCCGCTGAAAGGCTGATGAGTCTTTTTATGATAATTAAAAGAAAATTAAATAATGATATCCTGAGCCATGGGTTTTCTGAACTTGCATTGATGGTGCACAGAAGAGAAGGAATGTAAGAAAGGGGACTAGTTTAAAGAGAAGAAAAGGAGGCAAACTTGAAAAAGCAGTGTATGTGCTGGAATGAGTAGAAAAGAGAGGAATTTTGTCTGAGGTAATTCAACGGGGTAGTGTTTGCTATCAGAAAGACACTAGGGATAGGTGAAAGAAAGCAACTATGTCAATTTAAGATTGTTTGGGGTAAGACAAATTTGTCACCATAAATCTTAATAAACGGTAATAGTGAAGACTCGTGAACGATAGTAATAATAACTCATGATGATATTGTTTGAGAAAAACTGAAATAGAAACTCTGAGAATTAAAAGAAACTTTGATTATGGCACTAATTATAAAACTAACAATTTTATGACTCATAAACAAGAATAATAATAAGCCATAATGAAACATCTTACACTAACAATTTTATGACTCATAAATATAAGAATAATAATAAGCCATAATGACAAGATGTGTGAAAGTCATAATCAACCCAGTTTATTACTCTCCGTAAGGGGGATAGTGCCGTCAGTGCACCTCACTTAAGGTTCTTTGCAGCATGCCTTAGGCCGCCAGCTGCAACCCCTTTCATTCTTTTTACTGTACTTCCCTTCGTATTCTTTTCCTTCCATCTTACTTTCCACTCTCTCCTAACAGTTGTTTCATAGTGCAAGTGAGAGGTTTTCCTCCTCTTTCAGCCTGTAAAACCTCCTTTACTCTTAATTTCCCTCTCAGCTCTGAATGACCTCATAAGTCCCAGCGGCTGGTCTTTGGCCTCAATTTTATATTCCAGTCCTAATTCCAGCTTAATACTCTTATAGAAGACGTAGCTGGGGACACTTAGAGATGTTCCACTTTGGAGACCATGCTCCTGAGACAAATAGCGAGAGCGAGACAGTAAGACAGTAATATAATTTTTATGTGTACCTCGACCATGCATTCTCTGTGCTTGGTGTTACCTGACACAATGGAGGTTTATAGCAACCGCTGATAAAGTTGTCTATTCATATTTATATATATATATATATATATATATATATATATATATATATATATATATATATATTATGTATGTATGTGTGTATATATTATATATTATATATATATATATATATATATATATATATATATATATATATTACACACACAATGGATATATATATATATGTTTGTGTGTGTGCGTGCATTAGGGGGAAAATGAAACCAACGGTATGGTTCCTGACCGGTTTTGTCTTTTGTAAACATCTTCGAGAGGACTAGTACAGAAGAACATAAATTGACTATTTATATAATTTGTAATGGTGACGAAGATAGTAGAGACAGTTATTATTATTATTACATAGGAGTCAAATGTATAAAAGATTTCACGAAATCTCATAATACTGAAGGGAAAGACGGACAATTTGAGAGCCGCTACTCAGGAGCTCACACGTAACAGAAAAGGCAAGTCTCCCTTCAAATATTTGCCGACGAACAGGAAGAGCCGGAAGCTCCGCGAAGAGCCCTTCGGAGGGCAAACATTTCAGATCAGGAGGAGTGAACCTCCAGGTGTTTTGACTTAATTATTCATCGAGGGGGAACCGCCTAATCCTCGAGGGTGAGGTAGTTTTAGATTCTCCCCGGCGCCTGACTTCTCTTTGATGCGTGCGGTTTCCAAGGTGGAGGAGACCTGTCTCTCCCGTTGGAATGTGGTGCCCTCTTTGGGTTGAAAATGGAAACTTGGTGTGTGGATGTGCGTGTTGTGGTGGTGGGGGATGTTGTCGCCCTGGGTTAGGGGGCTGGAGGGGATTTGCTCCATACAGATGAACCTAAACCCGGATTCAAGAGTGGGGTTGTATGCGTGATTATGTCACTGTGCTAAAAAGTAAGTTATTTCGAATCTGAATCTCATTGCACAAGGGAGCTTCTGAAAACTGCAGATCTTATGACTAATAATTCTGTCAAATAAGCAAAGCGCTCCGTTCTGTACTTTATTTCACTTTAGAAGCGCTCACTGTGTTGTTAGTCTCAAAAACTGATTCCAAAATTTACGAATCTTTTCCGTCGGAGTCTCGAGATCGTAAGTATTTTGCCATCCAGGTACTTTAAAAAGAGTTAGACCCTGTCACGCAGGTTCTAGTCATTCCAGGGCGGTTATCTGTTGTTCATTCGTCTCCCACAATTTGCAGAGCACTCGAGTCTTTTAAACATAAGCAAGGAAGAAAGTACTTTATTAAAGATTCCCCTCCTGGAGTTTTTAAGACGGGATTTAGACAGGTTTCTTTCGTATATAACGATCTAATTTCAGTTCTGCCGTAAGGTCGCTTCGCTGTCATTTTCCATTGACTGTTTTAGTAGGGTTGTCTACTTTACCTTACCACTTTGCTATGCCAGGTTAAATAAAATAATTCAATCACTCGATCTTCTTTGCCACAGGACACATGCTAGGTCTGTGCCTTCCCAGAGTCCCGTGATTTGAAAATAGATCCTTTTCCTAATTCGAATTAGGGAAAGGACCTATTTTCAAATCACGGGACTCTGGGAAGGTGGAGACCTAGCATGTATACAGTATGTATATATTTGTGTGTGTGTGTGGCTAAAGCTTCTGAATTCAGAAGCTGTATTCTTCTTCCTCTGAATCGCAGCTGTTATGAACGCCCAGAGATAATCGCTGGAAGCAAGAAATCAGGTGTATTTATACACCGTCTACCTCAACCTGATTTCCCCGGCTATGACGTCATGTGAAGCTCACGGTTCTGTAATTAAACTGAGTTAGGATGGCGTCTATGCATGTTAGTGCGCGTCCACACGCACGCACAGAGAGAGGGAGAGAGAGAGAATGAGAGCAAGAGAGAGAGGGAGTTAGTTTTACCCTTTCTCCCTATAAGTCTCACATTTCTCCTCCGTGCTAGGTAAACTTTAACACTTGGGTAATGTGAGAGAGACGACGAGAGCATCCAAGGCAAATGAAAAAAAAAGAAATATCAACCACTCTTATGCTTCGCGAACGACCTCATTTGCCGACGGTTTGCTCCGCTAAGTTTATCGGCTTTGGTTTAGAGAGAGAGATAAGATGTGGGGGGTGGGGGGAGAGAATTTGTATTTCTAAGGCAAGACTTTAAACAGATCCGGACGGGTATGATGTGGCCACGAGAAGGACTTTGGGACAAAGTTTGTAGATTTAACTGAAATATATAACTTATGAGGGACCTCAGTCTTACTATTGTGTAGTAATACGATGTTGGTTGATTGCATAGTTAACTCCGTAGGGTAGTAGTGTCGTAGTGCCGTCAATACATCTCACGTGGTGTGCTATAGGCATGACTGAAGATATTTTACATCGTCCATTCGGCAGCCACTTATACCTTTTACTTCACCTCCATTCTCGCTTTCTTTCTCCTATCTTGCTGTCCAACTACTCAATCTCCTCCGAAAGTGCCCCGGTGCTTGGCTTTATAGCCTAATTTTCATAAAACGAATCAGGTGCATAGTTAATGTACTGCAGTCTCAGCTATTAGATTTTATCCATTATAGAGCCATTTTATGTTGAGGTACTGGTAATTTGCGACCGTCTACATTCTCTGTCAAAGTCTAAAGTCCGAAGTAATCTTTAGACTTTGTAGTACATGTTAATAAAAGCACGGGTCGATTGGCGTATTACCCAGAAAGTACTTGATGGGATACAGGCTTTGAGAAACCCTGTTTTATAACCTTGTTGGGAGAGGTTTCCGGGTTACGCTCATCCATGTTAACCTTTGTTACATTTTGCTTTTGTTGCATTTAATAACTTGGGATATCCCAGGTTTTGAATTTGGCAGTGTATGTGAATATTTATTACGTGTTTGTGAACAAAATTTAATTTCCACGGCGAGTTTCTTGTTTCCTCCAAGATGAAGATGTAATGTTATTCCTTATTGACATCCGACCTGGGCTAGATACAGACTTTACGTTGCTTGTTGCATCGGTCTCTAGGATAGTAGAATAATCTAATTTTACAATTTTGTTGTTACTGGTTATTGTTTTTGTCGTTGTTGTTACTGATTATTGTTGTTGAGTAGGATTTTTTTATTAAAAAAATATAAAAAGCATATTTCTATGTAATAACTTATTTAATTAAACTTTTACATTGACATTTTACGTGATTTTCCAAGTTGTTACTTGGTCATCATTATCCACTTATGAACATTTTATTTTGCCATTGATATTCACAAAGAACCTGAACTTCATTCAAGAATTTCACCATAACAGATTTCGTCTGTTAACGGCTGGGCAGAGTCTGGAGGTCAGTGCTGCCAACATATCCAGTTCAATCAGAGTTGCCAGCATATCTGCTTTGATCAGGGCTGCCAACACATCCACTTCAGTCAAAGCTGCCAACCTAACCCTTTTGATCAGGGTTGCCAACATATCGCTTTTGATCAGGCCTGCCAACGTATCACTTTTGATCAGGGTTGCCAGCATTGAGAGATTGGTAGTGTAACAATAACTTGGGAACTGTTTAGAATTGTTGACAAAAGTTAAACGTATTTCAATATATTTTTCTTTTTGTATAACAACGGTAACTTTCGAGTGATACCTCCACTTTAAGACTTGAAAGGTGGCTTGGTCCGAGTTAATGATAATAACAACAATAATATTTGACAGATAGTATTAAGAAATTCTTGGTCAGATGGAAATCACCTGACCCAGGTGAACTAGAATTTATTTCTTGGTATATTGACAGAATTTTTAGAAGCACCCAATTTAGTTTTCTTTTGACCGGAAGGTGAAACTATATTAATTATTTAAATATTCATGGGGCGGAAAGGTCGATGAGTAGAAATATTCGTTTCCCCATGATTGTCATATTGTGTTTAAAAATTCGAAATCGTTGAATTTAATCGAAATCAGGTCTGAAGAGTAAAAAGAGTAGGGAGAGAGAGAGAGAGAGAGAGAGAGAGAGAGAGAGAGAGAGATAGGAGTAGGCTTAGTTCGAAAGAGAAAATGGCTGGAGGAAGAATTGTGGTTTACGTGAGTCACCTCGGTCTCTCAACTTCAGAATCTTTTTTTTATTTTCCTCCTCCTCTTCTTATTCTCCTTGCCCCGCCTCCAGAGCCTCTGCTCTCCCATCAAATCGAGATTCATTGCTGTGATCTGTGTAAGCCCCGAGGCTTCCTTAGAGGCCGTTTGGAGAGAGAGAGAGAAAGGGGGGTATTGGAAACCTACATTTTTTCGCATGTCGGTAAAAAAGATGATTATATATATATATATATATATATATATATATATATATATATATATATATATAAATTATATATATATATATATATATATATATATATATATATATATATGTATATATATATATATATCTATATATATATATATATATATATATATATATATATATATATATATATGTATATATATATATATATATATATATATATATATATATACAGGGGTGGATCAGATACATTTGTATTTGTATCTGAATTGTATTTAAATACAAATTTGTATTTGGGCACCCAGAAAAAAAGTATTTTGTATTTGTATTATATTTCGAGAGTCAAAACCATTTGGGGAGGGTATGCAGACTCGCAGAGTAAGGAAATAAAGCCACTTCTTATGGTAAATAATAATAATAATAATAATAATAATAATAATAATAATAATAATTCATTAATTCATCAATAATTAAACTATTACTGATATTACTACTGCTGCTGCTACTGCTGCTACTACCACTACTTGATCTGAATGAGGTGCTTGCCCTTCTTCCACCGGATCGGTTCTGTTGCTTTGCACACACACACACAACAACTCTGCATACGAGATGCCTTCAGTGATCCCAGTGTCAGAAATAGTGCAGTTGCAATTGTGATACAGAAGTGCTATAATATTGTGGCTGCAATACGTCGATCTACTTTGGCAGCACCGTTCTTGGAAAAGATTGGGGTTTCGCTGCAAGCTGCCAACGCTACTAGGATCGAACAAGACTGTAGAAGAGATGACAGGAATGGAAATAGTAATGCTTGGTAGAAGTGATACAAGTTTTGGAACCGTTCCAAGAGGCGATTTCGCAAGTGGAAGGATAAAACATGGGTACAGTTTTTTTTGCGTTGTACCAGTTGTATTTGTTCTTGAGAACAGCCTCAGACTATTCACGGACAATACGCCGCTCTACTGCTTTAACTTGGAAAATGCACTACAGTCATCTATCTAAAAGAAGTTGCATCCATTTCTTGAGAGGACTGATGTCATCGCCGCAGCTGTCATGGACCCCAGGTTTAAGCTGGCGTGGATGCCATGTAAGGAACTGCAAAAGGAAAAGCTTTTGAAGATTGTGGACTTAATTATTTCCTAGTCAACTCAGTCGGCATTGAAGAAGAAAACAATTCAAGAGAATGAGCCTTCCGTCTCCATGAGCATCAGTCTAGACGAGGCTGGCATGAGTGCAAAACGACCTCTTGCCTCCACCGGGGCAAATGATGGCAAGTGCATCAACACACGACACTACAGTGGTGAAGGCAGAGCTTGAAACGTAGCCTAAAAGAAGGTGTTTTGCCATTTGATGTTAACCCACTGAGGTACTGGCGTGATACGCAAAGCTTCAAAATTTTGAAGCACTTTACCAGGAATATTCTAGGATGTTGTGCAACGTTGGCACCATCTGAGAGGGTGTTTGCAAGGCCGGCAATTTTTACACTCCTGAGCGAGCAAAACTCGGTCCGGAAACCTTCCGGGCATTAGTAATGATAAAATGCAATTATAAGTAAAGTTTATATTTCTTATATAATTACAGGAGTATTTTTATTCATATCTGTGGAATCTGGAATAGAAGTATTTGTATTTGTATTTTTAGATCCACTACTTGTATTTGTATTTTTAGATTCAGGAATAAAAGTATTTGTATTTGTATTTTTGGAACCAGTACTTGCATTTGTATTTGACTTATAAAAATCAGTATTTGCTCCAACCCTGTAATATATATATATATATATATATATATATATATATATATATATATATATATATATATATATATATATATATATATATATATATATATATATATATATATATATAATGTATATATGTGTATTAATGTATACATATATATATATATATATATATATATATATATATATATATATATATAATTTATGTGGGAGTGTCTTTATGTATAATGTATGTGTATGTATGAATAAATGTGCATATGTATGTGTATATAAATAGCTGTACTTGCGTGCAGATAGCGAGCGTGTGAAGATTTTAATTACTAGAAGAAGCGGGACAAAAATTTCTGCAGTCCGTTATATTCCATTGTAACTGTGTTGGCCTTGGCAATGAACTTTGTACCTGGCAGTGTGCAAATTGTGGTGGGTCATAACCAGGATGGATAAGGGTGTGGTCACAAAGCACCCATACCAAAATATCTCCTAAGAACGGGAAGGGAAGGGGTAATATATCTTAGGGTATATATATGTGTATATGATATCTTATATATATATATATATATATATATATATATATATATATATATATATATATATATATATATATATATATATATATATATATATATATATAGGGTCTAAGCCATGACAGGCAGGGCAGCCGGTCGAGACTACAAAGTCTACCCCAAAGCCAAATCAAAGTCCTTCAGAAAGAAGGCATCGCTCACCCCATACACATGGGAAAAAACACGTTAAAAGAAGAAGAAGAAATAACACACACACACACACACACACACACACACACACACACACACATACATATATATATATATATATATATATATATATATATATATATATATATATATATATATATATATATATATATATATATATATATATATAATACGAAATGACACCACAAATACATATATATTTATATGTATTATATATATACATACATATACATAAGTGTATATGCAAATACGTCACTTTTTGGGGGTTCTTTATTCAGTATTTCTAACGCGATTTCAGTATGAATTTTTTTTTTTTATTTTTAGTCCAAAATTTGTGCCGTAATACTTACAACTTCATAAGTCCAGAAAATAAATGAGAATCCTTTCTTTTTCGTTATAATCACATTCAATTTTCTTGTTCATTGTAATCACATTCAATTTTCTTTTTCATTATAATCACATTGAATTTTCTTGTTCATTATAATCACACTGAATTTTTTTTTTCATTATCATTACATTGAATTTACTTGTTTATTATAACCACGTTGAATTTTCTTGTTCATTATAATCACACTTAATTTTTTGTTCCTTGTAATCGCACTGAACTTAGCTTATATTATATCGTGTGTTATAAAATAAGGAGGTTTCTGTTTTAATGGGAAAGGCGGGGGTAAACTTTACGTTTCCAGGCAAAACTTTTGCGGGGAAAGAATGCTTGTGTATGGCAAGAGACCCGCTTCTTTCCTCCTTTGAGAGAGAGAGAGAGAGAGAATGATTTATGATTCTAAAACTGACGTCACAACATCTAGGTTATTGAAGAGGGAGAGAGAGAGAATGATTTATGGTTGTAAAACTGGCGTCACACCGTGTAGGTCACTGGAGAGAAAGAGAGAGATAATGATTTATGATTCTAAAACTGGCGTCACATCATCTAGGTTATTAAAGAGAGAGAGAGAGAATGATTTATGGTTGTAAAACTGGCGCCACATCGTCTAGGTCACTGGAGAGAGAGAGAGATATAATGATTTATGATTCTTGATTTATGATTCTAAAACTGGCGTCACATCATCTAGGTTATTAAAGAGAGAGAGAGAGAATGATTTATGGTTGTAAAACTGGCGCCACATCGTCTAGGTCACTGGAGAGAAAGAGAGAGAGAGAAATGATTTATGGTTCTAAAACTGGCGTCACAAACCTATGTTATTGAAGAGAGAGAAAAAGAAAGAGAATGATTTATGGTTCAAAAACTGGCGTCACATCGTCTTGGTTCCTGGAGAGAGAGAGAGAGAATGATTTATGGTTCTAATACTGGCGTCACAACATCTAGGTCACTGGAAAGAGAGAGAGAAAGAAAGATAATGATTTATGATTCTAAAACTGGCGTCACATCATCTAGGTTATTAAAGAGAGAGAGAGAGAGAGAATGATTTATGGTTGTAAAACTGGCGCCACATCGTCTAGGTCACTGGAGAGAAAGAGAGAGATAATGATTTATGATTCTAAAACTGGCGTCACATCATCTAGGTTATTAAAGAGAGAGAGAGAGAATGATTTATGGTTGTAAAACTGGCACCACATCGTCTGGGTCACTGGAGAGAGAGAGAGATATAATGATTTATGATTCTTGATTTATGATTCTAAAACTGGCGTCACATCATCTAGGTTATTAAAGAGAGAGAGAGAGAGAGAATGATTTATGGTTGTAAAACTGGCGCCACATCGTCTAGGTCACTGGAGAGAGAGAAAGAGAGAGAGAGAATGATTTATGGTTCTAAAACTGGCGTCACAACACCTAGGTTATTGAAGAGAGAGAGAGAAAGAAAGAGAATGATTTATGGTTCTAAAACTGGCGTCACATCGTCTTGGTTCCTGGAGAGAGAGAGAGAGAGAGAATGATTTATGGTTCTAATACTGGCGTCACAACATCTAGGTCATTGGAGAGAGAGGGAGAGAGAATGATTATGGTTCTAAAACTGGCGTCACAACATCTAGGCTATTGAAGAGAGAGAGAGAAAGAAAGAGAATGATTTATGGTTCTAAAGCTGGCGTCATATCGTCTAGGTTACTGGAGAGAGAGAGAGAGAGAGATAGAATGATTTATGGTTCTAAAACTGGCATCACAACATCTAGGTCATTGAAGAGAGAGAGAAAGAAAGAGAATGATTTATGGTTCTAAAACTGGCGTCACATCGTCTAGGTTATTGAAGAGAGAGAGAGAGAGAATGATTTATGGTTCTAAAACTGGCGTCACAACATCTAGGCTATTGAAGAGAGAGAGAGAGAGAGAGAGAGAGAATGATTTATGGTTCTAAAACTGGCGTCACATCGTCTAGGTTACTGGAGAGAGAGAGAGAGAGAGAGATGGTTCTAAAACTGTCGAGAGATTGAGAGAGAGAGAGAGAGAGAATCATTTATGGTTCTAAAACTGGCGTCACAACATCAAGATTATTGAAGAGGGAGAAAGAAAGAAAGAGAATGATTTATGGTTCTAAACTGGCGTCACATCGTCTAGGTTCCTGGAGAGAGAGAGAGAGAGAGAATGATTTATGGTTCTAAAACTGGCGTCACAACATCTACGTCATTGAAGAGAGAGAGAGAGAAAGAGAGATTGATTTATGGTTCTAAAACTAGCGTCACATCTAAATTAGGTCATTGAAGAGAGAGAGAGAGAGAGAGAGAGAGAATGATTTATGGTTCTCAAACTGGCGTGACAACATCTAGTTTATTGAAGAGAGAAAGAGAGAGAGAGAGAGAGAGAGAGAGAGAATGATTTATGGTTCTAAAACTGGCGTCACATCGTCTAGGTTACTGGAGAGAGAGAGAGAATGTTTTTTCTTTCTATTTTGTGTGTAAATACGTTCAGAAGGTCATGTGCAGGTGTGGTTTTCTTCATTGCCGTAACTAAAACCTCATGAATGAGGACGAGATAAATACGAAATGAGCAATACACTTCAAGTGAGTCTGACGTGCTGCTGATGATGCTTCTGTGTATCTACTTTTTAGATAAGATCAAACGTTCAAGTAGAGAAAGCATGAAATCCAAGAAAAGGGCTGTAATTAAAAACATTTTTGCATGGAAATCCTACCAAACTTCCTCTAATCACCACCAAACTTCACCAAACTTGTATCATCTGGAGGAAATCGACGTATGTATCTATCCACCAGATTTCGTCAAAATCCGTTCATCTGTTCTTGAGAAATCATGTGAAAACTCGGACAGATAAGTGAAAGCAAATTATCGCTCAAAAGTTTTGGCAATGGCGGAGGTTTGCGTTCATTTAAACTTGAAAAAAATAGTTTGTAATTATTATTATTATTATTATTATTATTATTATTATTATTATTATTATTATTAAACAAATCATAAAAGAATAGTGACTTACCGAGCATGATCCCGATAAAAACTAACAAACAGACAAACAAGAGTAATGACAGAAATAACGAAGCGAGCAATCTCTATGTTACGACACACGACGTAGAGAGGGTTGTGTTGGGGGGGGGGCGGGGTGTTGGGGGAGGGGAGAAGATAAAGATTACTTGCGGGTGTCACGAGGGATAATTATTATTTACGAGTCACGGTGCCACAACAACCCTCAAGAGATTCAGTCTGTGCTCAGACCTCTTCTTCTGGGATTTGTTTTGGAATCTATGACCCGTGTGTCACGTGATCTTTAAATAGATCCTGCACGGAGCCCGTATTCAGTGCCTTGTAATCAGTTCTCTCTCTCTCTCTCTCTCTCTCTCTCTCTCTCTCTCTCTCTCTCTCTTCACAGAACTCTCATTGAGTGTCTTGCAGAGTCTCTCTCTCTCTCTCTCTCTCTCTCTCTCTCTCTCTCTCTCTATTTAGTGCTTCACAGAACTCTTATTTCTCTCTCTCTCTCTCTCTCTCTCTCTCTCTCTCTCTCTCTCTCTCTCTCTCTCTCTCTCTCTCTCTAGTTTTACAGAGCTCTTATTCAATGTCTTGCAGAGTCTCTCTCTCTCTCTCTCTCTCTCGTCACAGAACTCTTAATAAGTGCCTTGCTGAGTCTCTCTCTCCCTCTCGTTTTACAGACCTCTTATTCAGTGTCTTGCAGAGTCTCTCTCTCTCTCCCGTTTAAGTGGCACCAGCTTTACCTCACTAGCTAAAGGTCCAAGTTCGATCCCGAGCGAAGACGGAAACAATTTAAGCCCAGGTTCAGAAAAAATAATTTATTCCAGTTGACCCAAGCTATAAATTAGGTCATCGAATGTTGTGAGAGAGAGAGAGAGAGAGAGAGAGAGAGAGAGAGAGAGAGAGAGAGACTGAGTAGAACTTATTCTTCAAAGTGCTACTATACTGTAGAATTTTAAAAATGTAAAGGCCTCGACAAGCTAATCCTGATGTAGTGGTGAAACCCTTCTCCCTTCCAGTTGAATCACACTGGATGTATTTGAATATCCTAAATTACAGCATCTGTCTGTCTGTCTCTCTCTCTCTCTCTCTCTCTCTCTCTCTCTCTCTCTCTCTCTCTCTCTCTCTCAATACCTTAGCTTGTTAAGCTCTACTTTTGAACAAAGCATCCAGAAATATTTCAGAATCACGTTTGACAATTTCAGCTGTTCTTTACGAGGATCGGGATTATTATTATTATTATTATTATTATTATTATTATTATTATTATTATTATTATTATTATTATTATTATTATTATTATTACGTTTCGCCGGTCTTCAGGTAAGAAATGCCCGAGCAATGGCTTACTTCTTTCTTCAAGTATAATAAAGGGCTTATGCTTGTAAGTCTTCCTACTTGAAAGATGGGATTAGACAGCATTATAATATCTCTCTCTCTCTCTCTCTCTCTCTCTCTCTCTCTCTCTCTCTCTGTATATATATATATCTATATATATAATATATACAGTATATATATAATATATATACGTATATATATAATATTCTAATATTAATCCATAAATCATTTCCCCTCAGGTGTATATCACTTATTAATTATAACTCCCTTCGAAAATGAGAATAGAAAACTCGTTCTACCTTACTCGCGCACTTTCTATAAATCTCTCTCTCTCTCTCTCTCTCTCTCTCTCTCTCTCTCCCATCCTTCCAATCCAATTTCCACCCTAAAGTTGGCCATACAAATTCTTACCGCTCTTTCATATATCACTCTAACCTCGTTTCCCCGTAATACTCAATTTCTCTTGCTCTGTTTTCTTTGTTCTTTGCTTTTCCTTGTTCCTCTTTTTTTTGAAACATTTTCTTCCAGGTTTTTTAAGGCATTTTTCTGGTTACCTTGTTTGTAATGGCTGGATATTTGAAAATCTGTTCTTTAACCTTTTTTCTTTTGAATATTTCTTAGTTTTATATTGTTACGAGAGAGTTGTGTTTATACACAGAGTAAAATTATTATATTTTTAATTACTATTATATCTATATGCATAGTTATGTGTAATAATCGCGATTATATGTGAAATTATACAAAAATGATGATGTTTTTCAAGCTTTTACAAGAATAGAAGGGAAACGATGAATAATAATGAAATACAAAAATTGAAATGAAAATAAAAGTAGAGGAAATTATGCATTCAAATACAACGATAAACGAACTCATAAATAAATAATTATCGGGTCCAGTTTTCATGACATCACTCAAATATTTCTTGATTCTCTCTCTCTCTCTCTCTCTCTCTCTCTCTCTCTCTCTCTCTCCTTTTTTTTTTTAAACTAGATTGAGTCTGCAGTAACATAGCTCAAGGCTCATTTATCCGGCGAAGTGGAAAATGTGTATTGGTTCTCGTTCCAATATTTTCATAGGATTTTGAGAGATATTACTTTTCCTCACAGCCGCCGTCTAGCTAATATGTTTACGCAACACGTCATGTCAGCCTCAATGGTCTGTTTGTTGTCTGTGAGTGCTCGCGCGCACGTATGTTCAGGGGAAGACTTCGAGAAAAGGATGCGTATGATTTTAAGTCATAACGTTTAATCAGACCATTGGTTAATCTTGAATAGTTACAGGTATTATAGTTTTTTATTTATAATTAAATAGATAGTTGCCTCCTATCGATTTCATTTGGTCTCTATTTTCTTTTAAATTTAATGGTTTAATATTGATTTGAAATTTATAGGCCTAGTCAGCTGCAATATTTAAAAATATCTACAGGCTTTGCCTTTAACCTACGGTTGACGTTTAGTCAATGTCCTTTCGCTTGTGTATATACGTGCATACATACTTATGAAAATGCGTAAATATATTGTATTTATTATATATATGTATATATATATATATATATATATATATATATATATATATATATATATATATATATATATATATATATATAGATGATAGGAATAATCAACACACAATCACGTGTGAAATAGAAATAAATTTCTGACTCACATCAGTATCGAACCCAGGTCTTTCCATTGAAAGGCAAGGGTGCTGCCCACTAGGCCGTACAAGTCATACAAGAAGTTGGAACCTGAGTGCCACTGCACACAAGGAATTACCTGGGCAAGCTAACTGCTTGCATACCAGCGTGTTTTCCCCAACTTCCCGACTCAGCACTGACCCAATTGACAGCATTTCATTTGAATTGTCCCTTCTGAGTGAATATGATAGAAATAATCAACACACAATCGCGTGTGGAACAGAAATAAATTTCTGACTCATATCAGGATCGAACCCAGGTCTTTCAATTGAAAGGCAAGGGCGCTACCCACTATGCCATACAAGTCATATAAGAATTTGGAACCTGAGTGCCACTGTACACAAGGAATTCCCTGGGCAAGCTAACTGCTTGCATACCAGCATGTTTTCCCCACCTTCCCGAATCAGCAGTGACCCAATTGACAGCATTTCATGTGAGTGACCCTTTCTGAGGGAATATGATAGAAATAATCAACACACAATCACGTGTGGAACAGAAATAAATTTCTCACTCACATCAGGATCGAACCCAGGTCTTTTAATTGAAAGGCAAGGGCGCTGCCCACTAGGCATTTAGCGTGTCCCGGTAATTCCTTGTGTGCAGTGGCACTCAGTATCCATCTTCTTATATGACTTGTATGGCCTAGTGGGCAACGCCCTTGCCTTTCAATTGAAAGACCTGGGTTCGATCCTGATGTGAGTCAGAAGTAATTTATATATATATATATATATATATATATATATATATATATATATGTGTGTGTGTGTGTGTGTGTGTGTGTGTTGTGTATTAATGTAATTATTTGGAAAGTATTTCTTAGGTGAAGAAAAAGACAGACAATTTGCCTGTTATCGTTTTCTTTATTGACCAGACTGGTTACTTGGCTTGAATTAAACTGGCTTTATGCCAGCACAAGCACGCCCCAAGGGAGTAGGATGTGAAGGGGAATAGGAGGTCTGGTGTGGACTTCCGGACTTACCAACCAAGAGAGACCCATTGTGCATCTGTAGACCCAAGCAGTGACTTAAGTACCCAGTAGTGAGACGAATATGGCGGGTTCAACCAGGCTTAAAAAGGACATAGGTCTAGCAGTTCCACCCAAGAAAACTTACAGAGAACTGGAAGATTTGCCACTAAGAAGGAAACGCGTATGGTGAAAGAATGTTTATGTACGTATGTATGTATGTATGCAATATAGAGTAAATGGTCTTCAAGTATCATGGTATATTAGAAACGTGACGAGGTCGTAAACTCGGAAAGAGAGTAAACAGTGGTACTCACCAGGGACTCGTTACTAGAACTTTCCGGGATCATTTGCTCTTCACTCCCTCCGCCCACCCCTCTCTCTCTCTCTCTCTCTCTCTCTCTCTCTCTCTCTCTCTCTCTCTCGCAAGCAGACTTTCGTTTTGCATATTCTAGATGTCTAGATTTTTGTCCAAGGGCGTATCTTGGACATATTCCTGCACATTGAATTATTTGTACGCTTTTCTTGTAGCCTATGTCTTCTGCAAAGCTTGTTATCTACATATATGTTTCTTTTAGTTCAAAACTATTGTAATAGTTTAGAACTTCCTACTGAGTTACGTAGGATTGGAGCGCCATACAAAATTTGTGGGATTTGTTTGTTTCTGAATCTTTGTTTCTCGCCGAAAATTGGAGTTGTTTCTATTTTGCCAGTTTTTTTCTTCCAAAGTTTGGATAATTTGAAGCCAAAAATACTCATAATAATGGAATATAGATACAGTGTGATTATCAGTGCATAAGACAGCATACCTATTTCATTTTTAACAAATGCCGTTTAAAACTGAATTCACTACACCTGGGGAATAACTTAATAGTGCGTCATGTGAGCTGGTTTAGCAGGTACAGAAACCTGATTTAAACGTCTTAACGAATCATTTCTGACTGTACATCATAACGGCTCGACCTAATAGTCAGGCTTCAGATGACGGTAAGGCCTCATTTCCTCGCGTATTCTAATGCGATCGTCAGCCTTACAAACGTCTTCTCGAACATCTCCCGTCTGTCAAATTGGATTAAGGAGCCGTTCAATGCCGATATTGATTTGAACTCGGGAATCTAATGGCGTGGCCTTGCAAATCCAAGAAAATTCAATAGAGTCCACGGATGCGTGTTATGCGATTCCCATGTGACCCTAATCGCCTTTTCTCTCCTGACCTCGCACGTGAACGGTGCGGGTGACGCCGGGGTTGCCTGATGTACGTGAAGCGTCTTCAGCGTTGGGCGATCTCCATTTCTTTTTTTTATATTCGCCTTCTCTGAGGAAGTTAGGCGCAGGTTATAAATTTATTCACCTGGTTGTCTTCCTGCCTGTTTGCTTGCTTGTTTTTGGGTACTTGCGATTAAACTAGTCGTATATGTGAAGGGAAATTAACAAAAAGCACTGGAATAACTATGCTATGACGTCCCTTACCCCACTTATATAATATTTTCATAATTAAAAATGAATCGGTTATCGCATTTTTTCTGATTTATGTTTGTTAATAATTTTGGTAGAATATCCGGACGTTAATTAATCTGCTGCATTTTATCGCCAGAAGTATTGCGCTTAAATTTGCTTTTCCTAAATAAAGCCTTTAAAATTCGATAACCGTTGATAGTTAACTGTAAGATTTATGGCATTTTTTTTTATCAGCGTCATAGAAACGGATATCTTTTCGAGCAATACATTTTTATCTCTCTCTCTCTCTCTCTCTCTCTCTCTCTCTCTCTCTGTCTCTCTCTCTCTCTCTCTCTCTCTCTCTCTCTCTCTGTATTCTTTTATATAGTTGCAATATCAAGATTAAATTGTTTGTGCAACGAAACAATGTTTCTCTCTCTCTCTCTCTCTCTCTCTCTCTCTCTCTCTCTCTCTCTCTCTCTCGCGCTAAGGTACGCAGCTAACTATAACAGCTTGATAAACAACCAAAATATATGAATGCAAATATTTCAAGACTTGAGCAAGCTATCGAAAATGACATTTTAATCAGAAGACAATGACACCTGTTCATTCAGATTACAGTTGTCATTAGTGAAGTGAGGTAATTGGATAATTTTTATCAGTATTTTTTTCCTGTGGTTATCCTTACATATTGTTCCTTCCAAGAATATATTTGTAACAATCGTTTTGAAAATATTTTCCTCTTCATTATATCTTTGCAGGAATCGTGGTGAATTAAAATTTTCCAAAGCGTTTTCATCTTTGAGACTTATTATTCAAGAATATCTGTCAGAATCAATATACTTTTAATAATATACTTAAGAGATAAGTATGGCGTGCTTCAGGAGATAAGTGTATTTTGTTTCTTAAGCATATTATCATAAAAATCCCTCCAAGTATATTATTACATTAATCCCCTCACAGATATGGTTTGTCTGTTAAATATATTAACGCAAGAGTCAGAGAGCAGGAGAAAATTCAATCTTCCAATGCAGAGGCCGATGGAACCGGCATTCCAGTAACCTTCTCTTGTTCAGGCCCGATTAAAAAAAGGAAGTAATTGGAGGGAACGAAGATGTATAGGGCCTGACCCCGGTGGGAGGATGGAAAATTGTCTTGTTGGTAAAGACTTCATCAAGAAAAGTTAGTTTTATGATTAAAGCACGAATAGCAGGGGAAATAAAATGCGCAATAAAACACACAACAACAGCCAAAAAAAATGGCAAAACAACAGCAGTTGTAAACAATAGCCCACCAGCAATTAACAACAACATTAGGACCATCAGCTGTTATTATAAAAAAAGAAACCCAAGTAATATCTCTAACAATAAAACTGTCAGCAGCAACTTCCATATGACCAGTAACAACACTTCCTGTTTGCCTCGCCTTCAGAACGCCACAACAACACATTCTAGATCCATCAGTAGCAAAAACAACACCAGAAACGACAACAGATGCGACAACAACAACAACGGAAGCCTTTGTAAGCTCGCGTGGTCCGGCTACCTTGCGAGAAACAGATATAAAAGTCTACTTTAAGCTTAAGAATCTCCGGACTTGGATAGTTTAAGGGACGTCCGCTGAGGATCATTAAAAGTTGAGCTGCCCCTCTCTCTCTCTCTCTCTCTCTCTCTCTCTCTCTCTCTCTCTCTCTCTCTCTCTCTCTCTCTCTCTCTCTCCTACATGAGCTGGAGTATAAGGGAAAAAGACAAATATGTTATGGAAAGAGGAGAAATAGCAAAGCGCTGTAGGCAGTGGTAGGCGAAGCTTTCGGAGAGAGAGAGAGAGATGGTTACGAAACATATTGTTGCAAAAGTATCTTACAGGTTATGAAGCATGGTATTCTAAATTACACGAGAGAGAGAGAGAGAGAGAGAGAGAGAGAGAGAGAGAGAGAGAGAGAGAGAGAGAGAGAGCAGCTCTAGACAGCATTTGGCAGCTGAGCTGTGCCTTTGTTTATGTAGTATTCATGCAGGAAAATGACTCCAAGAAAATTAACTTTTAATAGTGATTGATGTCTGATAAAACTAGCACAATCCATCGCGTAAATAGCTCGAGAGATCGGCTGGAATAGAATAGGAGGAGGTAGAACAGAAGATGGATGGAAGAGGATTGGTGAGGACGATAAATAATTGAATAAAGAAGATAGAAAAATTGGGGTAGACCTAAGTTTGGTTGCTTTGCTCTAGATGAAACAGGCCTTATGCCAGCACGGGCTCTTGTTCGTAATAGCAGCCCATAAGACAAGATATTAATGTGACAATGAATAAGTGGCCTGCTTTGGATCTTTGGACCATAACTGAGTCTGCCGGAGAAATAAGGTCAGCTGACCTTTCTTCTGTCGGCTAGTCTGACCTAAGAGATATGAGGACGACAGTATATTAATGTTACCGATGTAAATGATAGCATTAATATAAATTTAAAGTTTTTTTTAATTACACTATTAAGAGTGAATTTCAAAGTAATTATTTATTCACTATCGTCGTTGTTCATTTGCTAGTTCAGATATTTCTTTAAAGTGTTTTTATACTTATGTAAATGTTTGCTAGTTAACCTATTATTCTTGTTTATTTTTTCATTTCAGTTTTAAACTTTTCAAGATTTTCTCTTTTCTATATTCAGAGCATGTAGTAAATAACAATTTATAGTCACCTATTTATGTCTCGGGGCGAGATTGAGGGGAACGTCGTGCATTCTGGGATTAAGAAGATGATCAAGAAGATGATGATGATGATGGTGAGGAGGAGGAGATGAAGATGAGGGTTATGGTGGTGGTGATGACTAGGAGGAGGAGGAGATGAATGTGAGGGTTGTGGTGGAGGTGGTGAGGAGGAGGAGGAGGGGATAAAGGTGAGGGTTGTGGTGGTGGTGATGAGGAGGAGATGAAGGTGGGGGTTGTGGTGGTGGTGATGAGGAGGAGGAGGAGGGGGAGATGAAGGTGGGGGTTGTGGTGGTGGTGATGAGGAGGAGGAGGAGATGAAGGTGAGGGTTGTGGTGATGGTGATGAGGAGGAGATGAAGGTGAGGGTTGTGGTGGTGGTGGCGAGGAGGAGGAGATGAAGGTGAGGGTTGTGGTGGTGGTGACGAGGAGGAGGAGATGAAGGTGAGGGTTGTCGTGGTGGTGGTGAGGAGGAGGAGGAACAGGTAGAGGTAGAGGTTGTGGTGGTGGTGGTGAGGAGGAGGAGGAGCAGGTAGAGGTGGTGGGGAGGAGGAGGAAGAGGTAAATGGGAACGGAATGAATTAGTCTCCTCCAGATCGTCCAGACCTTTCTGCGAAGGACGCAACCATACCTTGATGACAGCTTAATCGCATTTGCTCAGGTTAATTAAAGGTGTGCTAGATAGACTCTCTCTCTCTCTCTCTCTCTCTCTCTCTCTCTCTCTCTCTCTCTCACACACACACACACACACACACAAGACGGGTGTTATTCAAACTGGACATTGTGTTGAGAAGGTTTGGATGTAGAGGGCTTACAATTGCAGGATAACTTGAAACGGAATAGAACGATTATTTGGAGATGAATACAGAATTGACTTGTAGTAACAGGTGATCCACGAAAAAAAAGAGAAACAGTGGAGTACTACAAGGCATTTCGACTTCTTGTCCTTCACTTAGGAGACTGCCTTTACTTAGCAGACTGCTAAGTAAAGGACAAGAAGTCGAAAGGCCTTGCATACTCCATTGTTTCTCGTGGATTTTGTCTTCATTTATATACATACAATGTATATATATATATATTTATATATATATATATATATATATATATATATAATGTGTGTGTATGCAGTATATTATATATATATATATATATATATATATATATATATATATATATATATATATATATATATATATATGTATAATTATAATGTATGCATATATATTATATATGTATATGTATATATATATATATATATATATATATATATATATATATATTGTATATAATTATAATGTATATACGTATACTGTATATATGTATATATATATATATATATATATATATATATATATATATATATATATATATATATATATATATATATATATAATTATATATATATATCCACAAACATTAAGCTGCAAATGTCATGTAATATTCAATTCGCTCTACCTCGGGAATATAGCCGAACAGGGAATGATAACTGATAAACGATTCTGTAACTGGGAGACTCGAACCCCCGACAGTACGTATCGATAATTTTGTTTTGTTATCTGTAATATATATATATATATATATATATATATATATATATATATATATATATAGTAAATATGTAGTATATATATGTGTATACAGTATATATATATATATATATATATATATATATATATATATATATATATATATATATATTTTATATATATATATATATATATATATATATATATATATATATATATATATATATATATATATATATATTGTATATATATATTATATACAATATATATGTATATATATATATATATACATATATATATATATATAATATATATATATTGTATATATATAAATATAAATATATATATTTATGTGTATATGTGTATAAACAATAAAACATATATATATATATATATATATATATATATATATATATATATATATATATATACACACACACACAATACTTCGAATATAGGTGTCCTTGAACAAAAGCAGAATTAGCCATAAAGCCATAAATCTCAAACGAACCTCTTCAACACCGCAAGAGAGAGCCAGCCTCTCGTTTCTCAGTCGAAACCCGAACCAGAAAATCTTTGCCCCTTATAATAAACAGGTCATAAAAAGCCGAGGGAACCAGAAACTGATTGTAACGTCTTTCTGGTATGTTTATGTGGGCGACTTCCTTGCACTGCTGAGGTTTCCGGATAAATCGCGCAAGTTCTCAGGACAGTACGGGTGTGTTCGCTGCGGAATTTATGCGTAAAAGCTTTTGTTAGTTTTTTGTTTTGTGCTTTATTTCATTCGTGGGTGTTTAATGATAATGTTTGGGCAGGTGTCTCTTAATTAATTGGGTTTTTTGCTTGTTATATTATCTCCTTAAGGCCCGCTCCCACTTAGGAAGATTGCACTAGCAAGAAAATCATCGTAGGAGAATATTGGCGTCAGTGCACCTCACGCGGTGTACTGTTGGCATTACTTATGGTTCTTTGCAGCGTCTCTTCGGCCCCTAGCTACAACCCCTTTCATTCATTTTGCTGTGGCTTCGTTCATATCAGTTTCTTCCATCTTCCTTTCCACCCTCTCCTAACAATTGTTTTATAGTGCAACTGCGAGGTTTTGCATCTGTTACACATTTAAAACCTTCTTTACTCTCAATTTCCCTTTCAACGCTGAATGACCTCATAGGTCCCAGCGCTTGGCCGATGGGCCACATTATATATTCAATTCCATTCATTCCCCAAGGTCTACCCACTAAACAGACTGCCATCTGCTCCTGAATATGTTTCGTCCGGAAAACAGTGGAATAAAAACAAAAGACAAACGCATAAATTAGCGTCCAGGGAGCGTCTTTTTCTCCCCCATTGCACCGTAATTGGTGTGACATTATCCTCTTAATGCCAGATTAACTTTAAACGGTTTGTTTATTATCGGCGTCATGCAGTCGGACCCCGAACAATTAAAGGAGCAATGAATGGGGCTTCTATGCCCTGTATGGGATGGCGGGATGTGGGGGAGGATTTTCCCATGATGGAGTGGGGAATTGTGGTTTGGGGGTTCCCCATGCTGGGAATGAGGTGGGAGGGATGGGGATCCAAGAGGAGGGGATGAGGATTATGGCTAGGGGTCTCCCATGGTGGGGAGGGGGTGGAATAGATAGGGGTCCCCATGGGAGGGGGGTGTTGTGTCTGGGGTCCCACATTAGCCACGTGAAGAGGAAGGCGCCATTAACGGTCTGCAGTTGATTAAATATCAATTATGCATAGCAAAATTAATTAATCCCATAAAAGTCTGACCTGGATTCGGGATGGTACACAAATCCCTTAAAACGGCCCCGGGGAGCGGGGGGGAGTGTATTGCATGTTGTACATTCAATTGTAGATTGCTGAAGAGGACTGAGTGCCTTGGTTGTCAAGGTTTGTCTGTAAAGTTTGCTTATGCAGATTCGATGACCAAGTGAAGTCCAATTTATAAAACTAGATTGATGCAAGTTTAATCAGTGTTAACCTTGATCTATAAATCCGAGTTATATGTAAGGTTCTACAGCCATTAAGCCTGTATCAGTTATTGTAATGCCAGCCACTGTTATCTGTAAGTTATATATTATTTCAAAGCGTTTTCAAGGTCACCAGGTCTTATTTTCGTACTGTAATCAGTACGAAAATAAAGTCTGGAAAGGTATTAAGCTCCACTCCTTTGAATCAGCCTGAATTCCTTCAACAACTAATACGTTTTACGTAAAAGATTTGGACTAGAACATAAAAGTTTAACAACCATTCGGTATTTTCTATAAATCAAGCATGGTGTTATTTAAATCAAGCACTGTGTTATTTCAAGTTCCAACTCTAAATTATTAAGGTTAGATAACGGCTAAGCTTTATCTGCAAACCTGACTTGTATGAGTTTCAAATAAGCTTTATCTGCAAACCTGACTTGTATGAGTTTCAAATATTAAAACGCTTTTATTTATGAAGTTGGTGACGTGTTTAGGTAAATGGTGTCGGCAGATTAAAACATCGTCGGCCTTTTTTCGTATTAAGGGAACCAAGACAAGCCAAAATATCGAAAGCTAATTCAACAAATTTAATTTTTATTATTATTATTATTATTATTATTATTATTATTATTATTATTATTATTATTATTATGAGGACTTGGTTTAGCGAAAATGATACGAAACTTCATACAAAACTTCACAGAAGTAAATAGCCAGATGCCATTGACTGATTGGTTTTTATCAACATGACGAGTGAACAGCAACG
>NC_089795.1:41550267-41557767 GCF_040412425.1 Macrobrachium rosenbergii
TGCTAACTTGAGCCACCATGATAATCAAAATAAAAGCGTGAGTCATTAACTCACCTTCCCCAGTTCAACAGGTGTAGCTGATTGATAATGAGACACCGTAAACAAAGACACAAACAAACAAAACAAATATTTCCCAAGGAACGGTCCCGTTTTGTAACCAGTCTGATATTCAGGTGGCTTCATACACATTTTCTTTTACTTTATTGTTTTCATGTCTGGCTTACTTTAATTTAAAGGGCGTTATTGTATATAAATAGCTTGTGTTAATCATAAATGATATTTTGAAATTTTGCAATGTACACATAATTTAACTTTTATTAACCGTCATTATTATTATTATTATTATTATTATTATTATTATTATTATTATTATTATTATTATTATTATTATTATTATTATTCAGAAGATGAACCCTGTTCATATGGAAGAAGCCCGCAGGGGCCATTGACTTGAAATTCAAGCTACCAAAGAATGTGGTTTTCATTCGAAAGAGGTGACAGAAGGTGATGGGAAATGCGGAAAGAAGAGATCAGTTATTAGAAAAACAGATAAATTGACAAATAAACAAATAAATAACTAAAATAAAAATGTAAGTAAATTATTAAAATACCATAAGAATTGTCTCAGGCGATAACTGTAGACAATAATGTCTTGTCACGGCGCTGCTACAAGTTCGACATTCTCGAGACTCCGGTTTTATAACGTTTTCTTATTTCATTGTTAATCTCCAAGTTAAAATCTAGTTAATCGTACTTTTCATCTTTATACTCCATACTTTAGGATGCATCTGCGATTTTTTTTAATTAACTGATCTTCAAAGCGCTTTGTATACTCTGGAAGGGGGAGAAATTCCGTACAAGTAGAAGAGGGTTTAATTAATAGAGGCAAATGCCTTGGATTTTACCTTATTTGTGAAGGATCTTCAGGAAAAGTGTTTGCAATAACACACCTGTAGATATGTTAAATGATAATATATGTAATATATTGCTGGTCTGCTTTACTCAACGGAAGATAAGTTGTGTGCTACCTTTATTCAAAATAAGTAGACCTTCATTTGGGACTTGCCAGAGTGTGCGTGCATATGTGTGTGTGTGTGAGTGATAGTGTAAAAGAGAGTTTATTGCTGTATTTATACTTTTCAGTGATCATTTTCTTCGGCTGATCACTAGTTTGGGAAAAATTCAATACCCTTAATTAGATCGTTAGTGTTGTTGATAAGCATCAGCTGTATAACTATAAGGAATGCAGGATCTGTGTGATGGAGATATTTTTTTTAATGACTTAATATGCAATGTCATTCATCCTGTCTTCCAACCCACAGAGGCATAGGTTCGAATCCTGGTCGGGGTAGGAGTATTTAGTACCTATGGGGTGTGAATTTGATATCAATAATTAATTTCTAGCTTAGAATTGGAGATTATTAGAATGTCATGTGTAAAATTTGTCACAAAAAACATATTTATGTACATATATATGCATATATGTTTTATATATACACGTATATATAAATAAAGACAAAATCCACGAAGGAAAGGGAAACAATGGAGTGCTGCAATGCCTTTCGAAAGGCCTTGTAGAACTCCATTGTTTCTCATTCCTCCGTGGATTTTGTCTTTATTCATATATTCATCACGTTCCATATTTTCGTGATTCAGTTATGCATACATATATATCTATATGTACATGTACTGCATACATACATATCATTTATGTGCATGTATACACTCCTTTTGTATCACGAGTTTACATACAGAACTGTCTGTGTGTCTCTTAATACTATACTTGAATACTGGAACAACTTAGTCATTTTGTTATCTTGACTGTTTCAACTTGAAATGTGCTGATTTCTTTTGGGCTCGGTAGGGTTTCTCAATGCCGAAAATTATCCAGCCGAGCTACTTTCGTAACCGCCATGCCCTTACCTATCCCGGGCCCGAAGAAACGAGAAAGAAGCGAAGACGAATAAGATAGTGAATTGAACTAGAAGGTTTAGGTAACCAGGAACCCTCAATGAAAGAAGAAAATTCCAAATATTGTTGCCAGAAGGGAAAGTTAAGTCACTGGAGCTTAATAAGCGAGGGGTACAGAAACTAGTACTAACGCAAATGTAATACGAGTCTGATAATTCACGCAATGCTCGTAGGGGCACAGTTCACCCTTTCACCCCTAAACTGCGAGACGATTATTGATCAGCGTGAAGGCGAGGGTGAGCGTACGTTCTTGCCATGCGTGCGTGCACGTGAATTGCACACACATCCGGGAGTACGCCTCTGCCTGTGCACGAAAAAGAGTCGGAGGCACATTTCTTGTAGCTTGGTTATCGATCAAGGAAGACGACATGCGTTCGCAGTTTTGGGAAAACCCGGGTGGGAAATGCAGTGAGATACGGTAGCTTTCCTGGTCTGACTAGCTACTGCTTATAAATAGATGAACGATTAAGCGTACTGGCGTCACGATTACATTGGTTATTGACGCCAAAAAAGAAAGCGTGAAAATTTTGGAAATGCACTGTGTCGATTAGGCCTACTTCCGAAATCCATCTTCTTTACCTGCCTTTCCCTCTTCCTCTTTCTCTTCTTCTTCTTGTTCTTCTCGGATGGTCCTTGTCTGACAAATTACTGCTTATAAACAGATAAACATTAAGCGTACTGGCGTCGCGATTGCATCGGTCATTGATACCATAAAGAAAGCGTGAAAATTTTGGAAATGCACAATGTGTCGATCAGGTCTACTTCCGAAATCCATCTTTACCTGCCTTTCCCTCTTCTTCTTTCTCCCATTCTTCTTCTCCTTCTTCTTCTCCTTCTTCTTGTTCTTCTCAGATGGACCTCAAAGGAAATATCAGTTCTGGCAAGGAATGGGATGGGGCCATGGCACAGAGGGTCATGTTTTATGGAAGACGGACAGCGAGACTTCATATTTCTTTCATGAAGGCATTGCCCCAGGATTCGCTCTTCTGTCTTTTCTCTCTTTTTTTTTTTTTTTTTACTCTTAAACGGTTCTTTTGATGCTTTTTTTTTATCTCTTCTTGTTAGGATTATTCCATGGCCGTACGAAGGAAGGTGGAAGACTGCGTGTATGATTAATCTTTATTAGATGGAGGTTTCATATTCGCCCGGGTCACTGTGTTTGTCTGTTATGTCTAATAGTTAACGACAGACTCCACTGGAAGTTTTTGAGCTAATGAAGAGATGAATTAATATTTAGGCAGTTCTACCTTTTTTCATCGGGGGGAGGGGGGTGTGGTAACATGGAGGTTGGCAGAGGTAAGCATTCTCAGTGCTTTCTAGCTGTAGCTTATGTTAGCTTGATATGAAATGTAGGAAAAGGATTGAAGTCTTTAAAATGCAATGCAGGAGTAAATTTGCTTCTCAGGTGTACCAAGGAGTTATTCCAAATAAGTTCCTTCTGTTTAGGTTCTTGTTTGAAGAGAAAATTTTATGATAATCATCAAAAATAGAAATTTTTTATTTTTATTTTTTTTTTTATTTTTGCTAGTCCCCCAAAATTACTATCTTCATTGAGATTTTGAAAGCACACATTCTTGCCTAAAATTGTGTAGAAAATCACAAAGTTGTGTTAACAAATCTGCATTTTTGTCTTTGCTAACTTTACAGACATTTCCATATAACTCGTACTATCTTAATTTTTTTTTATTAATCATCTAATATTGAATCTTCAAATCTACATAAGACTATTGTTGCTGTAGCACTTTTATGTAATTTTCCATTTTTATTTTTGCTGCGATTTTCATCATCGATATTTTCATATGACGATTTTACCATCAACATTCTTTGATGAATCATCTACTCTCTAATCTACAAATCTACATCAGACTTAAGTTGCTGTAGTACTTTTATATAATCAACCATTTTTATTTTTGCTACACTTTCATCATAGATATTGTCACATGGCGGTTTTCCCAATCTTCATCATTAGATTAATCATTTAATTTAATCTAATTTAATCTACAGTTCTACATCAGACTGAAGTTGCTGTAGTCGTTGTAGCATTTTCATGTAGTCTCTCCTCCCTGTCACCAACCATGTTGCAAAGTCTTCAATAAGGAGGCGAATAAAACAGAATTTCGGACTCATAAAAGGCCTATCTTGAACCCCGGTCCGCTTAAAGCTCAGGTGCTCTAGAGAATAGAACCAGGTTCTTGAAAGCATCTGGGGGAACCGCCCCTTCCCCCGCCCCACCCCACCCCACCCAACTCCACTCCCTCCTTCCCTTTCCCCACCCCACCCCACCCAACTCCACTCCACTCCTCCTACCTTCCCCTCCCCACCCCCCCACCACACCCCCTTCCCCTTTTTTTATAGTTTATTCAGTCGGACAAAAATATGGCATGTTCAAGAATTATGTGCTGGCTTCTATCATCTGGCGCTTGGTCGAATTCGACACTCTCTCTCTCTCTCTCTCTCTCTCTCTCTCTCTCTCTCTCTCTCTCTCTCTCTCTCTCTCTCTCTCTCGTATTTATCAGCCCTGAACTCAACCCTCGATATATACATACCGACACAAAATCGGACAGACAGACAGATATACATACACACATGCACACAATTTATATATACATTTATATTCATATGCATATATATACTGTATACATACACACATACACTCATATATATATATATATATATATATATATATATATATATATATATATATATATATATATATATATATATATATATATATATATATATATATATATATATATATATATCATGGATGTGACTCACTACAACCGACTAACGACTAGATAAATAAATCACGTCTCATGTAAACAGAAGTGCAGTGGGATTTTAACGAAGCATGCTTAAAGGACTATGGCTTGCTCAAGACTCGAACCTATCTAAAGTTTGCGGACTCGATTTCCGGATGAGTCAGGATATTTTAGGCGAGTTCCGTTAACTCAAATTAAGCCTCGATGCCTTGTTAAAAAAATTATGTACCTGATGGTTAGTCTACTCATGTTCTTTAGATGGAAAAGGCAAGGGTAAAGTAACCTCGTCTCAAGAATTTATTATTATATATATATATATATATATACATATATATATATATATATATATACATATATATATATATGTGTGTGTGTATATAAATTACATATATATACAGTTATATATTATATATTTATATATACATGTATATATATATATATATATATATATATGTATATATATATATATATACTCATATATATATATATATATATATATATATATAAAATGTGTCTGCACACATATGCGTTACACGCTTGCATGCACACGTATCCCCCTCTTTTAAGTCCTGGAAATCTAACTTTATCGGTGCCATTTCTTCAAGTCGTCCTCGAGAAGTGTCGACCTCGACGTTTTAAGGAAGTTTATTTTTTTCGTCCCTCGAACGTTTAGACGCATCACGTCAGTCCACTGTTTCCTTCTTCCCATTTTTTTCCTTTTTTTTTATTCTTTTCAAGATTCTCCTTTTCCCTCTGACTTCCGTATTGCTCGGTTGAGACCACTCAGCTGATTGGGTGGTTCCGGGGGTGAATGGTCATGTTGTTGTTGTTGTTTTTGTTGCTTTGTTGTTGTAGGTTTTGCTATTTTGTTGTATTTTTTTGTCTTTGTTGTTTTGTTTTATGTTGTTTTGTTGCTTTGTTCTGTGTTGTTGTTTTGTTGTGTTTTTATTGTTTTTGTTGCGCTTGTTATATGTTGCTGGTGTTTTTGTTGCTATGTTGTAAGTTGTTGTTTTTATTGTATTTTGTTGGTATGCTGTATGTTGTTGTTTTGTTGTATGATGTTGTTTTTGTAGCTTTGTTGTATGTTGTTATCTCGGATAATTCTGATTTTACCGCTGTCAGTGTTTGTTTTGACTGTTTAAGGTATAGTCACTAATGTTCACCATTAGAGTTAACATTCTGGAATCTATGTCCTGAAAGATGGTAGTTATTATTATTATTATTATTATTATTATTATTATTATTATTATTATTATTTTTATTATTACATCATCATCTTCGTTGGAAATAATAAACACACAATCACGGGCACAGTCCCTACCATCAGTTGGCAAGGTTTAACGAGATAACCCAAAATGATCCATGACACGTCTGACCCCTGAGGGAAAAAAGAATGAAAAACTGAAATCTTAGTTTAAAAGTGATTTACGAAGCTCTTATGACAACAAGAGGACCTTATGGATCCTTTTTCAGTAGCCTCTTCTGTTGCACAGCATCATACTATGACGAAGGAAGTCCATAGTATGTAATAGACCCTAAGGCCTCATTAAGCTCAAGTAACCAAAGCTCCTCTAGTTTCCCACTGTGGCTGTTAAAATCGCGCACTTTGTCAAAAAATAATAGTGTGTTTCAGCAGTAAGTGTACCCGATTTTGACACTGTATGTCACTGATGTATGTCACTGATTTCAGCCTCATAAGTTGCCGATTTCATCTTCATAAGTTGCCGATTTCATCTACATAAGTTGCCGATTTCGTCTTCGTAAGTTGCCGATTTCATCTTCATAAGTTATCGATATCATTTTCATCAATTAACGATTTCATCTTCATAAGTTATCGATTTCGCCTTCAATAGCTGCCGATTTCATCTTCATAAGTTGCCGATTTCATCTTCTTAAGTTATCGATTTCATTTTCATCAATTAACGATTTCATCTTCATAAGTTATATATTTCGTCTTTATTGGTTGCCGATTTCATCTTCATAAGGTGCCGATTTCATCTTCATAAGTTGCCGATTTTATCTTCATAAGGTGCCGATTTCATCTTAAGTTATCGATTTCATTTTCATCAGTTGCCGATTTCATCTTCATAAGTTATCGATTTCGCCTTCATAAATTGCCGATTTCATCTTCATAAGTTGCCGATTTCATCTTCATAAGGTGCCGATTTCATCTTCTTAAGTTATCGATTTTATTTTCATCAGTTGACGATTTCATCTTCATAAGTTATCGATTTCGCCTTCATAAATTGCCGATTTCATCTTCATAAGTTGCCGATTTCATCTTCATAAGGTCCCGGTTTTATCTTCTTAAGTTATCGATTTCATTTTCATCAGTTGCCGATTTCATCTTCATAAGTTATTGATTGCACTATCATAAGTTGCCGATTTCATCTTCATAAGTTATCGATTACACCATCATAAGTTGCCGATTTCAGTTTCATCAGTTGCCGATATCGTCTTCATAAGTTGCCGATTTCGTCTTCATAAGTTGCCGATTTCAGCTTAATAAGTTGCCTAATTCATCTTCATAAAGTGCTGATTTCATCTTCATAAGTTATCGATTTTGTTTTCATCAGTTGCTGATTTCACCTTCATAAGTTGCCGATTTTATCTTCATAAGTTGCCGATTTCGTCTTCAAAAGTAGCCGATTTCGTCTTCATAACTTGCCGATTTCGTCTTCAAAAGTAGCCGATTTCGTCTTCATAACTTGCCGATTTCGTCTTCATAAGTTGCCGATTTCGTCTTCACAAGTAGCCGATTTCATCT
>NC_089795.1:41560267-41562767 GCF_040412425.1 Macrobrachium rosenbergii
TGTGTGTGTGTGTGTGTGTGTGTGTGTTGTGTGTTTGATGACTGTTAACCCTTATTTAGATGTCCTTAGGATAAATGGGAAGAGACGGTGTTTATCCACACACGCACACAAACACACACACATATATATGTTTATATTTATGTGTATGCGTGTGTTTGATGCCGGTTAATCCTCATTAAGAACTCATTAGGATAAATGTGAAGGAGACGGTAAGCCTCTTCCCTACAGGAACTACTGTAATAGGCCTAATACCGGTCCATGCAAAAACCGACACAAGCATTTAAACATGCACGAGTAGAAGATGATTTAGCTCCGAAAGTACGCATTGCATAATACATAGCTGGGGCAGTTAGCTATTTGTGATTATGGAGAATATACCAGACCAGTGAACCTAACTTCCTAATTCTCACGAGGCTGGTGGCCTTGTAGTCAATGGGGAATGATCAATAAGTGAGTTTCAGGTTTCATTACGTCACGCCACTCTAAAGACCACACATATACAGTTCTTGAAGAGAGGGCGTGATGATGGCTGATGTACTTCAGATTAGAGCTCCCTCTCTTCGAGAAGAAATGAAACTTTTTGAGGAATATGTAATATATACTGGATGTAAATTTATATATGTATACATACATATATATATTTATATATATATACATATATGTATATGTAGATATATCTGTATCTATATATATATATATATATATATATATATATACTTTTTTTATCACATCACTGTGATTCATATTCAATCAGTAAGCTACAAACGTCCTTTAATATCCAATTCGCTCTACCTCGGAAATAATATATTTTCATATATGTTACCAAAGGGGAATTTTTTTTAGTTGATAATAAGTTCGTCGTCTCTGGGCTCGAACCAGCGAAGACAAGAATTCAGGACTACAGTGGACGCATTTTAACCCACGCGGCTGATCAGTTATTGTTTAATTTACGTAATTTTTCAACCCTGCATGCCAAGAATACACGTAACCTGTCACTGAAGCCACGAATTAACCTCAAAGACAGACGTTAATTACCCAGGTCGCCAGTTAAGGGTAATAACCTTAACAAAGAATATTCAAGGAATAAAGACTTTATGATAAACGTCACCAACTACGGACGCAGAAAAATCTCTACTCGTTAAGATGGTATTAAAAACAAAACGCAACAGTTCCTCCAAACAATGGACCCGAGACACAAAGCGTGGCCGCGTGGGTTAAAATGCGTCTACTGTAGTCCTAAGTTCTTGTCTTCGCTGGTTCGAGCCCACGAGACGACGAACTTATTATCAACTAAAAAAATTCCCCTTCGGTAACATACATGAAAAATATGCTTTCCGAGGTAGATCGAATTGATATTAAGGACGTTTGTAGCTTACTGATTATATAGAAAGATATATATATATATATATATATATATATATATATATATATATATATATATATATATATATATATATATATATATATATAATATTATGTATATATATATATATATATATATATATATATATATATATATATATATATATATATGCATGATATAAATATATAAATATATATATACATATAAGAGCCTCATGGCTAGGTCAGTAGAGCAGCAGCCTCGGACTTCATAGAGGTCTGTGGCGTGGGTTCAAATCCGCAGCTGTCCGGTCAGAGAGGCGGACACTTTGCTATCCGTGTAGACACCCCGGATTATTATGTAATCAACGAATAGGTTTGCTGAAAACAAATGGATGTTACAGACTAATACACACAAAACAAAGCCACCCAGCATCTTCTAAAAACATAACAGACACCTCACACGTCTCGAACTGTCGACCTAACCGCTCAACTCTCCTCGCTGCTGGAAGAAAAAGGAGTTGGGGATTTGCCGACACATATACATGCGCTACCGGGGTCTAAGCAATGTCAGGCAGGGCAGCCGATCGAGGCCACGTCTACCCTAACGCCAAATGAAAGTCCTTCAAAGAAGGCATCGCTTACCCCATATAAAAAATGGGAAAAAGCACGTTAAACGAAGAAGGTATATACATATACATATATATACATACACATACATACACACAAACGCGGGTATGTACATGTAAAAGACGAGGGGGACAGAATTTGTCCGTTGATAGGGCTTTAAGCTGAACTTGCAGATACCAAGCCAGCAAACATACTCAATCAGACACCAAGCTACCAAGCATACTTTTTAAGTCTCAGTACTTTAACTGATTTTGCAACGCGCTTTGAGAGAAGGAAATTGATGGAAATATTACACATAGCTCGCGAATAAAACATCTCGTTTTCAGACAAGTTCCTCTTCACAATATTGATTTTATAATGCAAATGTCGTCGGCAGATTGCGCTTGGGTTCATTTTGCGAAATCAACGGACACACATTTTATGACTGCCTAATTGTCCAGTTCATTCACTGCGTCCATGCGACTTTAACGCATTTCGTGGCGTATATACGCATTCACACCTCGCACGCTGACTTGTAAGTACAGAGAAA
>NC_089795.1:41567767-41672767 GCF_040412425.1 Macrobrachium rosenbergii
GCTTTGTTTCTGCCTGGTGGAAAGCCTGACAGCGCTATTAGTCAGAGTCCTTTTTTCCTTTATTTCTCACACCGTTGCACTGTGGAACAGTTTCCCTGAGGATGTTGTGCAATTGGAACTTCAAAAGTTCAAGCAAAGATGCAATGCATTACTGCCCTAATACAATTCTCCTCGTATTTTAATAATTTATATATATATACAGTATATATATAGTATATATATATATATATATATATATATATATATATATATATATATATCTTTATTAATTTGTTCATTAATTTTTTTCTTTTTTAATAAGCGACCTCTTCTTTCTGTATTTCCCATTGCCTTCTGTTACTTCTTTCTAATGAACATTGTATTCTTTGGAAGTTTGAATTTCAGTCGGTGACCCCTGTGGGCTTGTTCCATATGAATAGTGTTTATTTTATGAACAAATAATAATAATAATAATAATAATAATAATAATAATAATAATAATAATAATAAATAATATTTTTTCCTATCAAGAAAAAAAATTTAAGAACCGGGCTATAACATTTATATGAGCTAACTCCAATTTCCAGGCGTCTTCTCTACTTTTGGATCGATAAAGATATGTAACCACAGTAATCCGACTTTGCCAAATAGCCAGATTAATGTGGTTACTCTGTGCAAAAGAAGCTAGCTACACCTTTTGGTAAACTCCCGGGTTAAACCATCTCCAGATTTTTTATAATAACTGCACCTCGCCCTCAATTTCACTTGGATGCTTTCGTCTTTGTTTATTTTATAGATATTCCATCTCTATTAAAGATCTTATGGAGAAGGTCCTTTAATATTTGGTGCGTATTTCATGTCTCTTGAAGATCTGGTGAAGTTATTCTTACCATCTTGGCCCACGTTTCGAAATATCTGTCACTTTCCTGCTTTAACAGATGTCCTGTGCATCTTGATAGTTTTATTAGTTACGTACGTATGAACACTGATCTCACTGCGCAGAGTACATGCTTACGAGGCAGTCATTTGTATTGATGACTCCCCGTTCAATGACAAAAGGATGTCAGCGTTAGAATCGCCATTGTATCATTGTATGAAAATTTATGCGTCCTAATGAGCAGGTCAAATCGCTTGATGATAGAAGATTAAAGGAAAACCTTCACTTCTGTCACGCCACGATTTAATATTTTTCTTTATCTGCGCTTTGACCTTTGAGATTCAGGCCTGTTTATTTTGGGGACGTGTTGGCCCAGTGATGCGTTGATATTAACAACAACTGATTAAAGTGACGTTGGGAAATTCACGCTATTTGATCAACAGTAAACAGAAATGCTGAGAAAAGCTGTCAAGAGGTCAACAGCAGGACTCCTTACCTTGCTTTGAGCAAGGGCATACAGTCAACTAACTCTGACCACCAAGCAACCTCACGTGTTTCTGACTAGGCTGAGAAGCACACGTTCCCCGGTTTGGGGGTGGGTTAAGTACCTTCAGTGCACCTCATGCGGTGCACTGTAGGCATTACTTAAGGTTCTTTGCAGCAGTTCGGCCCCTAGCTGCAACCCATTTCATTCCTTTGACTGTAGCTCCGTTCATATTCTCTCTTTCCCATCTTACGTTTTACCTCTCCTGAGGTCTTCCTCCTGTTACACCCTTAAAACCATTTTACTGTCAGTTTGCGTTTCAGAGCTGAATAATCTCATAGGTCCCAGCGCTTGGGCTTTGCCTAAATTTTATATTCTATTCTGTTTTATTTTAAGAAGCACATTTTATCTGCGGGGCTAAGATAGTGAGAGATACTGTTAAGCAGATGCGCTAAGAACTATCTGGTAACTATGATAGAAGGGGGAAGGATGTGAAGATGAGGCGTGAGAAGAAAAATAGGAAATGAGTCTGGAATTGTAAGAAATCTTCATAGTTGTTGACAGTGACTTGGTTTCATGTAGGTTTTCTGCAGTACGACTTTTGGTAAATTATAAAACCTGATCGAGAGTTTCGAGACTGAGACGATCATTGAACAAAGGTAAAAACGATACGTGCGTAAAATATACATACGCTACAAACAAAAAATACAGACAATGGTAAAATGTGCAGGAAAAAATACACAGACGAATTTCGAGGAAAAGGATGACAAAGAAGCAGAACTGGATGATAGAAAGAAACCTGATGACAGTGTACATACAACTACATGTAAACCCGAGCCGTACTTAAATTAACTGTACATTTATAGTATATAAACAGAAATACGTATATACACATTCTAGTATGTATATACATATATATATATATATATATATATATATATAAAAATATATATATATATATATATATATATATATAATATATATATATATATATATATATATATATATATATATATATATATATATATATATATATATATATATATACACTTCTATGTATACGATCGGGAAAATCGCCCCAAACATGGCAACAAAAATTAAACATTAATGCTGCAAGCCTATAATGGACGCATCAGAACTGCAAAGTATGCTCGTTTATTTGACTGGCGTTAGCAATTGAAAACAGATGCTAAATTGCACATCGATGTGAATTGCAATCAGCAGAAATGCCCTGTTCACAATGGCAGCGCGGGCGTGGGAGCCACGATAGGTTTTGCATGTTTTTTATTTATTTATGAATAATTGATAGTTCCTTCTTTCTCTTTTTCTCTGTCTACGCGTCTAAGATTTAGCATCTGTGAGGTTATGGTAATTTCGTTGTTTTTCATCGTTTTTTATTGTTGTGTATTTAACCTTTAAGAGTTTATCTGTTATTTACACATATTTGAATCAAATTCGCTAGAAATATACACAAATGCATTTTTAAAATTGGCAATAGTAGCGTTCAAGAGGGGAAATGGGACGCAGAAAACTGATCTCCTTTAAGTTAGTATGAAGGGAGGGAGAACGGATGTCGTTTTTATTTGAACAGGTATTTAGCGGTTTGACAAAAGATGCGAATCACTGAATAGGTGAGAAAAGGAAGGTAGCAGGATCTCTGCAAAATATCTGGAGGGAAAAAAGCATTGACTTCAAAAAGAAAAGTTGGCTCGTATGAAGAGTTTGTTTAGCCAACCTTCGTTTATGGAGCTGAAGTGTCCATGTATGCTGGATAAGATAAAATTGTTGACCTTATTGAGATGAATTGTTTGCAAATTGCACTTAGACGAAAGCGTAAGAATTATAGGTATTGTGAAGCTTTGATTAATAATTCGAGGTGGTCTAGTCATGTAGAAGGAATGGAAGAAAATGAGCTAGCGAAAAGGGTGTACATAGTTGGAAGGCTTTAATGGGACACAAGTATTGAGACGGAGAAAGTGTTGGTTGAATCGTGTATAAGGATGTTGAGAAAGAGAGAGAGAGAGAGAGAGAGAGAGAGAGAGAGAGAGAGAGAGAGAGAGAGAGAGAGAGCGTGCATAAGTGTGAGCGTCTAGTTTGTAAAACGTGGGAGTGCAGACAAGTTGCTGATGAGCCTTTTGAGTGGGTATATGAATGGGCTGAAGGCAAAAGAGTTTTCTGTTCATGGATATGATTCCTGACTCAGCAATTAAAGGATGAACGTGCCCTTGTCTTGTTTTTCTTAGCTCCAATGGCTTATTGATGAAATCAAACAGAAACACGCACATCCAAACACGCGTACATCCGCGCGCACACACTTATATACAAATGTATGTTTGTGTATCATTACTGTGTCTTCATGCAGGGGATTGACTGTCAAATATATGGTGTTTAGTGAACACAAAATTGAATGCAGCAGTATCTAAAGCGCTCCGTTTGACATGTAAAACCTGCAGTGAGTTATCCAGTGGAACTATAATTACAGCTTAGATGGAAATGCTAGTCAGTCCCCATGTTGTTGTGCAGTTTTTGTTGTTGTTGTTTTTATTTAGTCATTTCATTTTCGTCATTTTATGAGGCTCAGTTTGTTAACAGATCTTCATCTTTGGTGATAAAGCGTTTTTAAATTTCATGCACATTTTTCAAGACCGGATGGGTAATGCCAACGTGTAACTCTCTCTCTCTCTCTCTCTCTCTCTCTCTCTCTCTCTCTCTCTCTCTCTCTCTCTCTCTCTGGCAATATTTGGGTAACTAAAGAAAAATTAATAAAAATGATTATGAAGAACACTACGGAAAATGCAGAAAGAAATCAAAGTAAAAAAAGCTCAAGAAATAGAAGACACAGGCAACACAATTACTACTTACTATATTCAACGTTTTAAAGCTCTAAGTACAGATTTAAAGACAAAGGACGAAGCTATCAAATCTCTGAGAACCAGTTTGAAAGCAGCTCAAGAAGAAGTGGAGGAACTTGCGGGTAAAATTAATAAATATGAAGACTTTCTAAAACTCGAAAGTCCACGACAAGAGGGTGATGATAAAATGCTACTCATAGGTGATTCAGATCTTTTCCATGTAAAACCAACTTACCTGGGGAAGAATTGCATTACTAGAACTATAGAAGATGCCAACCTTGATCTCCTAAAAAAGTGGATATCAGAGAAAGTACAATGTTCGCCAAAGAAATGTGTAATATATGGAGGACTTCAAGACCTCCTGGGTGACACAAGCGTCAATAAGATGCTTGATGGCTTAGGACAGCTAGTATTGGAATTAAAATCGATAAACGACCAGGCGGACGTCTACGTTTGTGTGCCAGGTACCGTTGATGTTGAAAGTAAAATGAGGATTGCGGACTATAATCTAAAATTAAGTGACTGGTGCATAAGTAGTGGTATCACATTTATTACAACTGAATTAGTCTTTAGATTTGGGACTGGTGAAAGCGATATGAACTGTTATAATCTTGGTGAAAATTGTTATTGATTATTATAAAAAATAAGTGTAAGTAGATTACTAGATGCCATTTCGAAAAAAATTTCAGATTTCTTGTGTACCGAATGGGATAAAGTGAAGGAAGGCATGATGGTAAATTCAATAAACACTAATGTAAACAGACAAAATAAGACAAGCGATATTATTGGTTTAAACAGATACGCCCTGGTAGAAAACTACGAAGACTTTGATGAGTGTAGTACAGTAGAAAGGGACAATAATAGACCTCATTTTCGCAAACCATCGACAAATCAGCCCGCATTCCTTAAACAGAAAACAAACAGGCCAAACTACAGCAATCAAAGACCCTACGTAAACTTTGAGCACAGATCACGAAGTGATAGCTCTAGGAATTACCAAGCAAATCGTACATTTCGTCAAAGCTTTTCTGGGACTAAAAGAGGTTGCTACAGTTGCGGAGAGATGAGTCATCATCAGCAAAAAAGTCGTTTCGACCATCAGCCGAGGTGTTATAACTAAAAATATTGGACATAAAGTAAATTCTGTACTAGCTATGAATGTTAGGTTATAGGCAAGAAAGGTACTGCCGCTGTTCTCACAAAGGATAAGCGTATCATGTCATGTACTGTAAATGCTAGATCATTGCTCTCCTGTTTTGATAAAATAAAATATGAGGTATATAGTAAAGATATTGATGTTTTTTGTGCATCTGAAACTTGGTTAGAACTTAGTACGCCAGACAGCTATATTGACATCTATGGTTTCACCCTCTTTCAAACAAGGAGAACCTGAGGACCCAAGTAACTACCGGCTGATCTCGGTATTGCTTGTTTTGTCAAAGGTTTTAGAAAAAATCGTTGCAAACCAACTGTGTGAATATCTTCATGAAAACGATCTTCTTTCAAATACGCAGCATGGATTCAGAGGATTTTTATCTACTGAAACAGATTGGCACCAAGTCAGGGACATACTGTATAATAATATTGATATAAATGAAGTTTCCCCAATAACACTGTGACATATCAAAAGCTTTTGATAGAGTCTCACTCTATATTTTTGGATAAAATGGGCAACTTGAGCATCGATAAATTTTAGTTGGATGATTATCTTAAAGACAGAACACAGTCTGTTAAAGTAAATGAGCACATTTCATCTAAACAGAAAGTGAACTTTGGTGTGCCACAAGGCTCAGTATTGAGTCCAATATTATTCAATATTTTCGTAAATGACATATCTGACTACGTATGAGGGCACTTTAATTCATTTTGCCGAGTATGCTCAGTATATTCACTCTGGCGATATAAATGATATTCACGCCTTGACGCAAAAAGGGCGAAATAAACCTGGATAGAGTAATGGAATATTTCATGTCAAATAGCCTTCAAATAAATGCAACGAAAACAAAATTTATTTTTATTGGTTCTCACTCATAATACTCAGCGAATTACAGAAGGTATCAATATTAAGGTTAAAGAAACAGAAATTAAGCCTAGTATTAGCGTAGCGTAAAAAGCTTGGAAATCATTATTTATTGAGTCATTTAAACTTCAAATTGCATATCGAGGAAATATTAAAAAAAGGAATGGGAATTTTGCATTTTGTTTGGGGAAATAAAGAATACTAAACGAGTAAGTAGAAGGCTTGTTGTAAATGCCTTGGTAAACAGTCTGTTTTCGTACTGTTCAACAATATGTGGGGGGGGTGCAATAAAACTTGTGCAGCTGATTTACAAAAGGTGCAAAACTTTGCTGCAAAGATAGTAGTGGGAACTGGAAAGAAATATGGCCACGCCACACCATTTATAAAGAAACTAAATTGGTTAAAATTTCATCAGCTGTTACAATATAATGATTTATTATTTATCTTCAAGATCTTCATCGGAAAAATGCCTGTATGGGCATTTCATATTTCATGAGTGAACTCTGTGTCAAACGAGACAGTCAGATAACTTGCATATCCCCAGAACAAAAATAACAGCTAAGGCTTTGGTAGTTAGGGGACCAGCACCCGGGAACAGTCTGCCTGTAAATATCAGGCAGTTGAATTGCATTTCAGTTTTTAAAAGCGAAATTAAAAAAAAATTACGTTGAAGAGCATTTTTAACGTATGTAAAATTGATTTTGACCTAATCTTGAAACATATTTCAAAGTCCTTTAAACAATTATCAGTTAAGACTAGCCTTTTATTTTAATGAAGATGTGATTTTAATATACCACGTGCACCTTATTATTTATGTATATTCAGTGTGTAAATATAGAACTTCAAACTGCAAATAATTTGTCCAGAGTAAATCTGTGCGTATTTTTAGAGTAAGTTTCTATAAAAGGCACCATATGGTCTTGATGTTCGATGACTATCTCTCCTCAGAGAACAGCGGTTTAAAATTAATTTTCATGGCATCATTTGAAGAAGTTTTGTATTCTTGTGTATTTTATGTGAGAAACTTAATGCCCACTGTAAACTAAAATGTGGAATAAAAGAATTATTATTATTATTATTATTATTATTATTATTATTATTATTATTATTATTATTACTCTCTCTCTCTCTCTCTCTCTCTCTCTCTCTCTCTCTCTCTATATATATATATATATATATATATATATATATATATATATATATATATATATATATATATATCAACTCTTTGAAGAAATTCCTCGTACTTTACATACGAGAATAACATAAAATATATGAAACATATATGCCGAAACTCACATGTTAAGAAAAAGGGCATAAAAACTTGTACTGTAGATTGCCTGTATCCATACCGGTGTCAGGAATACTGTTCCACAGTCTGACGTTGAGGGAAACGGAATGCCTGTGGAACGCTGTCCCTGTTGCTGTGCAAAGATAGGGATGGCCTTTAGTGCTTGAGAGACGGAAGATTGAAATTGTCTGGAAAAACGGAAGTGTTTGGAGAATTCCACCGTCAAATATCTCGGGTGGTAAAGACAAAACAAAACGTAAACAAATAAATAAATATTGAACAAATAAATAAATAAATATTTGACAAATGAATAAATATTAAATACATAAATATTTAATAATTACATATTTAATAAAAAAAATATTTAATAAATAAATTAATATTAAACAAATATTTCATAAATTAATATTTAATAAGTATACATCGGATAACTAAATCAATATTTAATAAGTAAAAATCATATAAATATAAAGTATTTAATAAGTAAATATAATAAACCTTCACTCTTACATAATACATCGTCGTCTACGTGGCAACAACCTCACCTGATAGTCATCTGTTACTATTTCTCTATGTGCAAATATGTCTACGAGATTAATCCATACTGGTTCCCGTCAGCTGCAAAAGCTTGATCGCCCAAGCTTTGCGGGAAGGCTTGGAGTTCTTACAACCAAGTATTCTTTAGAGTTTAGACATTGCTTATTAACCATATACAGAGACACGCGGGTTTTAAAAATCTATATTTAACAGTTGAAACAGAGAACATCGCGTCCAAGAAGGATTTGTGTTCCCTTTTTAGTCGTGATTCCTTTGTCCCGTAACTAGAGCGAAGGAGGATTTTACCCGGCGAAGCGTATCGCAGGAATGTGTAATTCTCTTGTTTCCGTAAAATTAATTCCTCAGTGACGCGTGCCTTTTGAAGCAGATTAGGAATTATTAAAGCATTTTTTTTTAAGTTTCTTCATCAACTGCGCGTTTTGTTGAAAGGATGTAATCCTTGTCACACTCCGCTTTGCCGTCGAAGAGATTCTGACAGTAGACGTCGCCACGCTTCGGTTTTGATCAGCGCACGAGAGAGAGAGAGAGAGAGAGAGAGAGAGAGAGAGAGAGAGAGAGAATATATGCGGATAGTTCTATTGCTATTTGCTGAGTTTATATTTAGGGGACCTCTTATCAACCCTAAATTTGTCTCTATCACTTGGAGTCTCAGTTTCGTATTTTGAAGAGAGGGAGAGAGAGAGAGAAAGAATTTTTCCCGATCGTTCTATTGCTATTGCTGAGTTTATATTTGGGGGACATCCTGTCAGCCTTAGGTTTGTCTTCATCAGCTGGAGTCTCAATTTCGTATTTTGAAGAGAGAGAGAGAAGGGGGGATAAATATATACTGATCTTTCCACTGTTGGTATTTTGGAGAGAGAGAGAATATATGCGGATCGTTCTATTGCTATTTGCTGAGTTTATATTTAGGGGATCTCTTATCAACCCTAAATTTGTCTCTATCAGTTTGGGTCTCAGTTTCATATTTTGAAGAGAGGAAGAGAGAGAGAGAGAAGGAATTTTTGCCGATCGTTCTCTTGCTATTTGCTCAGTTTATATTTGGGGGAACATCCTGTTGGCCTTAGATTTGTCTTCATCAGCTGGAGTCTCAATTTCGTATTTTGAAGAGAGAAGTAGAGAAGGGGAGATACATATATACTGATCTTCCCACTGCTGGTATTTTGGAGAGAGAGAGAGAGAGAGAGAGAGAGAGAGAGAGAGAGAGAGAGAGAGAGAGAGAGAGAGAGTGAGAATATATACTGATCCTTCCACATCTGTCTCAGTTTATTTTTTGTGAGACTCCCTATGTGCCCGAGATTTGCCTCCATCAGAGAGAGAGAGAGAGAAAGAGAGAGAGAGAGAGAGATTTAATGATATGAGTAAAAAAGGGGGCCTTTTCTCTCTAGGTTTTCCTCATTTATGGCGAAGTGGAGAAAAGCAGCAGAAGAAATTCGTCTTTTCTTAAGCTCTTTCAACATTCACTTATATTCAGCCTTTAATATTCACCAGTACTTATGCTGTTCTATGAGTATTTACAATATCAATATCAGTTTGTATATACCTACTCTCTTCCTCTTCTGCCCATTTTCTTCATTGAGGGTGCTCTCCATTTCCATGTTTCTAATTTCATCCTGTGCTCCTTCGTTCTCCTCCTTTTGTGACGACTGTGATTTCCACCTTCACATCTTTTGCTTCACAGTATCCTCGACTTCCTTCACCCCAATTCCCCCCCTTCCTCTCCCCCCTCCCCTCCTCCATCCTACCTGTTGGAAATGTCCTCGAAAGACAACAAAGGGAGACTTAAGCTCATTCTCTGTTTCTCTGTACCTTACCCACTTACCCCTTCCCATCCTCCATCCTCCTCCCCCTCTCCCTCCTCCTCCTCCTCCTCCTCCTCCTCCTCCTCCTCCTCCTTTCCTTGGTACTCGTGCTTCTTTAGAGTATTCGCCTTCCTTGCATTGCTCAAATGAATGGGGGACAAAACACGGAAAAGTGAGAGAATAAGAAAGACTCTCTCTATCTCTCTCTCTCTCTTTCTCTCTCTCACACACACACAAGATTCCTCATCCAAGACAGCGTTCGCTTGCTTGTCTCTCCCGCTCTCTCACATATTAAGTTTTTGGTGTTGTGTGTTAGTTTATCTGTCTGTCTGCTCTCAACATATCTGCGGAAGTTGTGTGCTCTCTGATTGTTTTTTAGTCCCATGGACATTTATATCCAGTTTTCTTGATATTTCAGTTGATCTGTTAAATTCAAGCTACTATTTTTAATTCCATCTTAGTTAAGTCGTCCGTAGTTAGAATGACTCTAAAAATATATGCAAGTATCCAATAACTGTTTTTCCTCCTTCGCGGAAACATTTTAAATCTTTTTCAAGCTAATTTATTCCCGCTAAGAAATGGTCGGTTACTACACCATCTGATATTTCTTCGCCTGACTGATAGCATAATACCAATTATCGAAAAATATATCTACATTTTATTCCACTGGGAGAGTATACTCATCATGCTAATTATGTTAATGAGCAATTATCTCTGTTGATGACAAAAGAGGAGCCGAAATCTCGAGAGCACAAACTCGACAACAAATTTGCCGAGCAAGAAAAATGAACTTCCCTTGGAGATCGTAACAATAAGTTCCTCTTCTTCTTCTTGTTTTTCTTTGTTCTTCTTGTTCCAGCGAACGCGCCTGAAACTGCCGGCCATTCTGCGTCGTATTCTATACACTGAATCGCAACTCCGCAGCAGCGCATTTCTCTTCGGAGAACTCCTCCCGTGGCGTTACCGGTTTGGGAAACTGGTTTTTTTGCTTCGTGTCGTATTCATTAGGTTCTTCCGTCTGCTACTCCTCCTAGATCTATTGTTTGGATTTCCTGTTTCCCCAGCAGTCTTCTTCTTCTTCTTCTTCATCTTTTTGGTTGACCTAATTTTCTTCCCAGTTCTTCTGCTGCTTCTTTTGCTGTTATTCGTGATACTTCTTTTGTGTTATTCTTGTTTTTGTTGTTGTTGACTTCATTTCCTGTCTGGGTCTGCATTAGGCCTATTCATGCTTCTTTTCCCGTCGTAATTTTCCTTATATATCCTTCTTTTCTCGATTAACTGAATCATCTGTGCTCTGATCCACCTTATAGTTTCTTTTAGACTTGGCAAGTAAATCTTATCGGTCTGCCTTCAGCTTTAAAATTTCTGTGAGGAGCCAAGCCTCAAAAGTCACACGAACCAGTGCTTACAAGAATTAAGACCTTAGCTAGTTTCAGTGGAGATCTTTGAAATGAGATAAACTCGAGTCTTTCATTAGGTTTTGCCATATAGCATCTTCAAGTCATAGATCTTAGTAGAGTTAAGGTCTTTTTTAGGGTTAATTCAAGAATCATGAAATTCTTTGATATATCACAGTTTTAATCTCTTAAGCTCTCCAGGTTTAATCTAAAAGTATTTTTCACGGGGAAAAGCAGTAGTTACATTAAGTTCATTTCACGGGAAAAAGGAATCTCAGCCTTCCTTTTTATTACAAGTTCCCACTGGAACTTCCTTATGGGCTTGTGTATCAAGACGATTAAGAGAAAATTTAGCATCATTTACAGTTAAGTCTCGTCCACCCCCCCCCAACCCTCTCTCTCCCTTTCTCTCTCTCTCTCTCTCTCTCTCTCTCTCAGGTTCTCCGTTAGTTAATGATGCTCTTCTTTGGACAAAAAAAAAAAAAGCCAAACGCATACGTATCAAACATTCACAATGAAAAATACTTTAATTTCACTGTACAACTATGCTGAACACCATATTCAAAACATGTAACCTCTTTTTGTTAAATTAAGTTCCATGGCGGCTTGTTCTGGTGTTCAACTTACCGTCATTTTTTTCAACATTTTTCACACACAAAAGTTAAGATTATACACAGTTCCGCTCTCCCTTATAAAAAAAAAAAACTTTGTGTGCTGCAGTGTATTGATAAACTTTTCTTTAAGTGAACAATGAAAGTTAGTTTGTGACTTCGACTTACGCCGCCAGAAGTTTGGCAGGCATGTTTCGGAAGATTTGAACGATGTTGTCAACAATTTCTTTTAATCAGAATTAATTCTTGAAAAGTAAATTCCACCATTATTTCTTTTAAATCGTGTGATTGCTGTTCTGATTTAAGACTTCCTGAGATGTTAAGTGTCAATGACCTTTGGTGTTCTTACGTCAGGTTAATCTCTGAATGAATGTACAAATTCATGACTGATATTACATCGGACTTTTTTTAGTCTTATCCCGAGGAAGTCTCGTATCCTCTGTCGTGTAGTTTTGTACTTAGGCCTATTTCCTTTGGTTAAAAAATTATCTTGTATCCACTTCAGTAGTTCAGAATATCCTGTTTATAAGCTGTACACGCAGAGAGAGAGAGAGAGAGAGGGAGTATTTTACTTGGAAAATGCTACGGTAAAAGAGCCTTTTGATCCCCACCCTCAAAGTCAATGAGAACGCACTGGAATTGTCCCTAAATCTCCAGATGAAAGTACAAAGACTCAGAAAGCGTCCCTTATTCTCCCTCTCTAAAACAACGGCTAGTCTGACAAATAGACTTCTAGACTAACGGCTCCAAAACTACAAAAGAACAATGCCAAAGTAAAGTGAGAGCGGTAGGTGACGCTAGACCGGCTCCCCCGCCCCCATTGACGTCTTTGTCAGAGTATGCAACCAGATGAAATGCAACGTCATACGTGATTGGCCGCTACCGTTCAAGGTCATATAGTATTTTGATGCCTCGTATTGTTGAAAGATATTTAAAGCACGCATTAGTCATTTCACATTGTGAAAAGGTATTTGAAGCACGCATTAGTCACTTCGCATTGTGTGTTGATGTGTACCAAACAGCTGGGTCCGTTCACTCTCGCTTCCGTTTTATGATGTCAACAACGCTGAATTTTTAGTTGCCTGATTCATGACTCAAACCTTATGAAAACAACACGATTATGTGTTGAAGTTCTCTGATTCAAGGTCTGTGAGTCAATGCTCAAAAGTCTTTCCAATACCGTTAGGATTATGAAGTAACCTAATATTTACGTCTAATGGCTTTGCCTTTACCAGAAAAGAACTCTTAGTGCATTTTAAATCTTCTGCTGAATGTTACGTGAATTGGACATTCACAGCTGAGCTAACTCTTAAGGCACATCACTTTAAACGTGTTTGTGGACAAAATTAGATTGTTATCATTACCGACTTAGACGTTATTTAAACCGTTCATTCCCAGATTACGAGGTTCACGAATCTGTCGTATGGTTTCTGTTTCAAATTTATGATGTCAAGATTCCGAATAAGACTTCCCATGTTTATGGCACAAAGATTTCCCATTCATTAGACCTATTTTATATGCACAATTCCTCACTATTTTTCGTTTTTTCTTTTCAGGTATAGACTTCAAACAAAAAATAGTCAACTTGGACGGCGTTCCTATAAAGTTACAAATATGGTAAGTTTTTCTCTTATATTTTATACTAAAAAAAGACTCCGAGATTAGTATGGAAGGGACAAGGTTGAACCAAGTGGAAAAATTTATGCAACTTAGTTCAACAGTAGTGGTGATGGAAATTTGGATGTAGAAATAACACAGAGTGCAGGCTGGGTGGAAAAACTGGAGAAAGATGTCAGGTGTCTTGTGTGACCGCCTAATCAACATACAGATTAAAGGAAGAGTGTATAAAGACAGTAGTGAGACCACTTTTGATATATGGAGCAGAAACATGGCCGGTAAAGAGGGTGCAAGAGAAGAAACTGGATGCGGTAGAGATGGAAATGCTTAGATGGATGTGTGGAGTAACGAAAATGGACAGGATCAAGAATGAAAGAATAAGAGGAACCACTAAAGTCGTAGAACTATCAAAGAAGGCCCAGGAAAGAAGACTGCAGTGGTATGGCCATGTGATGAGAAGGGATGAGACATGCTCGTATGTAGGGAGTGGAGTGATGCAGATGGAGGTGCCTGGTGGGAGACCGAGAGGAAGACCGAAGCGAAGGTGGATGAATGTAGTTAGAGAGGACCGGGGAGTCAAACAATGGGCAGGGGACGGTGTGTTTGACTGAGTCAGGTGGAGGAAAGCTGTCAGAAACACCAACCCCGCATAGAAGTGGGAAAAGATGTAGAGAAAGATTTTATACAAAAAAAAATCATCGTCTCATACTGTTTGAGGAAGAATATTTACGAGATTAGAATAAAATATTATTATTCTATGTTTTTAAGAAATTCAAGAGGGTTATTGGCATTTTAAAACCTGTAGGCTACGTAGCAAAAACGCCAATCGATACAGAAAAGACAAATGAAATGCCTTGTTGAATTTAGCCTAATTTCTTTACCAAAGGAATCACTGTGCATTTATGAACTATAGAATCAATGCTCGTAAATAAGATCATGAAAGAATGCGACGTGAACCTTCAACAATTATGCAGGGTAAATGGAAAACATTATACAACTAAGCTTTCATTCCCTGTAGGGGGCTTTTGATGTCAGTGCAACTCATGTGGTGAACTGTAAACATTACTAGTGTTTGCAGCGTCCCTTCGACCCTTAGTTGTGCCCACTCTTTAGTCTTTTACTCTACCTCTATTCCCGCTTTCGTTTTCAGTCTTACTGTCCAACCACTCTAACAATTACTTCTCAGTCCAACTGTGCGATTTTCTCTCAGTTCCACCTCTAGACCCATGAACTTCATCTCCTTTATTTTCTGGCCCCCTTTGTCTTTCTGTCAAACCACTCCAGCTCCCTCTTTCCGCTGTCTTAAGAACCGAATGACCGAAGGTCATATTGATGTCATAGGTTTCATAAAAACTAAGACTTTAATCTGGTGCACACGCTAGAATATAGGTATATACCAGCAGAGAAACGTTTTCTGATAACTTTTGGCATCTTGGTGCGGTTTTCGGTCCAAATTGGTGTAAAACTAAATTCGCTATGCCAGCACGAGCATACACGGCTTAGATTGTGACGCCAATTTTGGCTACATGCAGCAAAGTTTGGCCCAGTGACGTCCAAAAACTTGATTGAACGACATCTACAGGTACTTAGAATGGACGGAGAGGAAACTGGAAAGGCATGGATTTTTTTTTTTTTGTTACACATTTTTCCTCCCTTGCCATTTTCTATAGGTATTATTTTGGCTACTGTGCCAAAGAAAGTGTCTTCTCTTTTCTGGCGTTCCCGTAAAACCCGCCATGCTCATGGTATATCAGTTATAATATATATATATATATATATATATATATATATATATATATATATATATATATATATATATATATATATATATATACATACACACAAATCACTTTCTCTTCTTTGTATTTCAAATATATACACGAATATCATACAAATATATATATATATATATATATATATATTCTTTGTATATATACGCTTATATTTATATAATATATATATACATATATATATATATATATATATATATATATATATATATATATTACATACATATATGTGTAATGACGATGATGAAGCAGAAGCCTAATATACGGAGACCAAGGGCAGATGGAGGCACACGGACAATCAACTTAGCTTTTATTGTACCGACGGCGTTTCACCAATAATCCATCGCATTTTCAAGGCTGCAATGACACAGTTTTGTTTAATAAAAAAGAGACGTCACTACATAAGATTATAAAGATAAAAATAAAAAAAATATACATTTCTTAAGATATCTTAAACAAACCTACCCAGTAGGCTACATGGCTAAAAAAGTGGACTAAACAGAAAAGGTAAAACTAGTCGAAAGCAAACAGAACAGCAGAGAAATTACAAAATAACTCTCATATATATATATATATATATATATATATATATATATATATATATATATATATATATATATATATATACATATATGTATATATATGTATGTATGTAAACTATACATGTCACACATGTAAAAATCAATTTCTCCTCTTTCGTGCCTTTCACAACTGAGCTTCGAATATCCTTACAAAACGCGTCTTTCGAAAATTCACAAAATCGTCGTGGCTGAATCTCAAATGTATTTGCACTCTACATCCGTGTTTGAGTGTTTACTAAGGCCCGCTATTGTTCTTCGTCTGGTCCACGTCATGGGACCCCTTTTTATCCGGCAGTTAATGGTAGAGTTTTCTATAAAAAAAAATGTTCTCCTAATTCATACCTATTCTCAAAAAGGCGCCTTTGCATCTTTTTAGTTGGTTAAGGGATTTCGTATAAGTATGGAGGAAGGGTTTTAGACCTTAATAAAAGAAAACAAACAATCAGTTATCAATATGTTCAATAAAGAAATTACATAGGCAGTAGCAGCAATGTATAAACAAAAAAAAAATCAGAAGCACTGTACAAAACCCGCCTAAAAATAAAAATATAATTGGCTGAAGAATGTAATAAAAGAAAACCAGAAAAAACGTACTGATGCAATATCGAAAGATAAAAAAAAAAACCACTGCAGGTGAATGAAGTTATGACAACGAGAGCAAAACTTGTCTCCAGTCTATCGACGTCGAGAGGAGAAAGAGAGACGCCTTGCTCGCTCGCTCGACCACCCCAAAGTCGAAAGTTTGAAGCGAATCAATAAAAAGCATCTGAATTCTGAGCACCAGACTGTCGCCAGATTGACGACAGCTGCATTCCCAGCGGTGACGTAGTGGCAATGGGGCACATTGAGACGTGGGAGCCTGAGGATGGAAATGCAGAAGAATATTCTTGTTTGCTTGTCTAGCGGCTAATGAAGAGAGTGCTAGTCTTGATTTCGTATAAATCCTTCAGAAATAAGAATTCAGAAAAAAAATTATTATTGACATCCCGTGGCCGAAAAATTACTGCAATGAGAGAGAGAGAGAGAGAGAGAGAGAGGTGGGGGCTGAGAGAGAGTATCCTTAGTTTCTGAAATAAGAATTCAGAAAAAAAATTATTATTGACATCCCGTGGCCGAAAAATTACTGCAATGAGAGAGAGAGAGAGAGAGAGAGAGAGAGAGAAGAGAGAGAGAGAGAGGGTGGGGGCTGGGGAAGTATCCTTAGCTTCTGAAAGATTTCCACTTCGTTAAGATTAATATTGTTGTCATTATTTAATTATTTAATAGAGAGAGAGAGAGAATATCCTTAGTGTCAGAATGATTTCCACTTGATTAGGATTAATACTGTTGTCTTATAATAAAGAGAGAGAGAGAGAATATCATTAGTGTCAGAATGATTTCCACTTGATTAGGATTGATACTGTTGTCATTTAATTATCCATAGCAGAATGTTTCCATTTAGTAGGAATAGAGAGAGAGAGAGAGAGAATGAGAATGAGAATAGAGTTGTCTTTTAATAGAGAGAGAGAGAGGAGAGAGAGAGAGGATATCCTAATGTCAGAATGATTTCCACTTGAATAGGATTAATACTGTTGTCTTTTAATAGGAGAGAGAGAGAGAGAGGATAGAGAGTCAGAATGATTTCCACTTGATTAGGGTTAGACTGAGTCTTTTAGAGATATCCTTAGTCAGAGATTTCCACTTGAATAGATTAATATAGTGAATAGGGAGAGAGAGAGAGAGGATATCCTTAATGTCAGAATGATTTCCACTTGATTAGGATTAATACTGTTGTCTTCTAATAGGGAGAGAGAGAGAGAGAGAGATATCCTTAATGTCAGAATGATTTCCACTTGGTTAGGATTAATACTGTTGTCATTTGATAGAGAGAGAGAGAGAGAGAGAGAGAGAGAGAGAGAGAGGATAGTCAGAATGATTTCCACTTGATTAGGATTAATACTGTTGTCTTTTAGAGAGAGAGAGAGAGAGAGAGAGAGAGAGGATATCCTTAATGTCAGAATGATTTCCACTTGATTAGGATTAATACTGTTGTCTTTTAAGAGAGGAGAGAGAGAGAGAGGATATCCTTAATGTCAGATGATTTCCACTTGATTAGAGTTGTCTTTTAGAGAGAGAGAGAGAGGATATCCTTAATGTCAGAATGATTTCCCTTGAATAGGATTAATACTGTTGTCTTTTAATAGGGGGGAGAGAGAGAGAGGAGAGAGAGAAGAGAAGAAGAGATATCCGTAATGTCAGAATGATTTCCATGGTTAGGATTAATACTGTTGTCTTTAATAGGGAGAGAGAGAGAGAGAGAGAGGAGAGAGAGAATGAGAATGATTTCCCTTGGTTAGGATTAATACTGTTGTCATTTGATAGAGAGAGAGAGAGAGAGAGAGAGAGAGAGAGAGGGATATCCTTAATGTCAGAATGATTTCCACTTGATTAAGTTAATACTGTTGTCAGGAGAATGATTTCCACTTGAATTAATACTGAGAATAGGGAGAGAGAGAGAGAGGGATATCATAATGTCAGAATGATTTCCACTTGATTAGGATTAATACTATTTAATCTTCTAATAGGGAGAGAGAGAGAGAGAGAGAGAGAAGGAATATCCTTAATTTCAGAATGATTTCCACTTGGTTAGGATTAATACTGTTGTCTCATTTGATAGAGAGAGAGAGAGAGAGAGAGAGAGAGAGAGAGAGAGAGAGGGGATACTCCTCCCTAATGTCAAGATGAAGATTTCCAGTCTTGAATAGGATTAATACTGTTGTCTTTTAATAGAACGGAGAGATTTTCAAACAGAGGTGGAGAGGAGAACCCAATGTCAGAATGATTTCCCAACCCAGATTAGGATTAATACTGTTGTCTTCTAATAAAGGGAGAGAGAGAGAATAGTCTTAATGTCAGAATGATTTCCACTTGGTTAGGATTAATACTGTTGTCATTTGATAGACAGAAAAAGACGTTGTGGGACTGGGACTGGGACTGGGACTGGAATACTCTTCGTCCCTGATTTCCACTTGCTGAAGATTAATAACCTAGTCTTCTAATAAAAATACTTTATTGTTTATCTAGATGGATTTTATTTTCAAAACATAGATGGGGCAGCAACCCAATGTCTTCAGCTAACCCAGTCTTAAATAAACAAAAGAAAAGACCAAAGGAAAGCGGAAGCTGGGAGAGAATTCCCTAGTTTGACGGAATAAGGATAAAGGGTCAGTCCGGAATTACGGATTAATGAGACAGAAAAAAAGACGTTGCATCTTACGGATTCTGAAAATATCGTGACCCCTATCATCTTATCTATCTTTCTATCTATTTACATATGTGTGTATATATAGATAGATTGATAGATGGATGGATATGAACATAGATATAGGAGTTACCTGGAAGTGATTCAGCTGAAGGATTCTTGCAAATTTTAGGTGAATAAGATAATGGTCACTTCCATTTAAATTCATCCACTGACCGTATAATTGACAAAATGAGATCATTACATAATGAGGTCAATGGTTGATGTTGAGCTATATATATATATATATATATATATATATATATATATATATATATATATATATATATATATATATATATATATATATATATATATAATATATATATATATATATATATATATATATATATATATATATATATATAGTGAAAAGTCATTGATCAATCATTAAAAAAGAGACTTTTTGGGCGGTGATTATTTCATCGATTTTGATTCCTTCTTTATCCAATACATTGCCACTCCATAACCTCAAGCAGTGCACTGTAGGCTTTACTTAAGGTCTTTGCAGCGTCCCTTCGGCTCCATGCTGCAACCCCTTTCGTTCCTTTTACTGTACCTCCGTTCATCTTGTCTTTCTTCCCTCGTACTTTCCACCCTCTCCTAACAATTGTTTCATAGTGCAATTGCGAGATTTTGCTCCAGTTGCACCCTTCAGACATTTTTATTCTCAATTTCCCTTTCAACGCTGAATGACCTCTTAGGTCCCAGCGGTTGGCCTTTGGCCTAAATTCTATATTCCATTCCATTCCATTACCACCCATAGAGGATTATGGGCACTGAAGTCACCTAGAATAATAAATTCTGTAAATTCTCAATGTCATGTTTAGTGAAACCAAACAGCAATGGGGCTGTCTAATAACATTTATGGCAACTGCTTGCAAACTACTGTGCAATACTATTGGACCCAACTTAAGGGAAACAAATTTAGGAAAAGTTCCAGGATATAAAACTTCACTTTACAAATCCCCAAAGAAGAAAAGTGAACTTTGAAAAATTTCTCAGGACAGAACACCCTCCACCATAGGGAACACTTAAGGCAAATGCAGGATGAAGGAACGTCTAAAAAATCAAAATTCGCTTTACAGAAGCCGCCACAATATAAAAGTAGGTTGAGAAACACTTTCAGGATGTAAAACTTCAATTTATAGAACTCAGCATAAGATGATTGCAGGGAAACGTCCATGGTATATAAATGAATTTATAGAACCAAAGGCTATATTTACAGACCAATAGATATACCCAGGATATAAAGCCTAATTCTATAGAACCAGACACTGTAATTTACAGATCAGTAGATATATCCAGGATATAAAACTTAATTCTGTAGAACCAAAGATTGTAATTTACAGATCAATAGATATATCTAGGACATAAAACATCATTTCACCGAATCCAAGGTACAATCAATATTGGGGCATGAAATGATATTTAATCAGAGCGCGATTTTGTAACCGTAGCCATTTCCCTACACAAAGAATGTAAAATTTCAGAACCAATTTTCACACGAAAGAAAAAGCGGGTAACTTAAAACTACCTAGCCTGACCTAACTTGAACCTAGGTCATATTGAACCCTAGCTCTGTCCAATTAAGAGTCCTACCACTTTCGAACGCGTGAGGCAAGGAGTAGGAGTCCTAGCAGGATAATAGTTCCCTCCCCCCGAAAAAAACCCTCCATTGAATGGGTCCTTCAGAGTCCTTGAGGTCGACCTAATCCGTCAAATTTCAATGGGTTAATGGTTCTTCGTACGTAAGGGGAACGGAGTGGAGAATCGAGGGGAGAATTTTCACTGCTGAAGCCCCAATCCGGCAATGCTGCTGTTCTACTCCTTTTTATATTCTTATTATTTTCTACATATCTCTCATTTGTTGTATTGAAACTAATTAATGATTGTTTAAAAAAAAGTAAAAGCATAATTATTCAATAGCTTCTAGTACTATTTTAAATCCCGTTGGTGTAATAGCATAGGCTCATTTTTAAAGGATTTACTGAAGATTGTTCTCGCTGCTGGGAAGAAAGGGCGTTGGGTCTGGTATGATACATGAAACATACGTACCGGGGTCTAAGCGATGTCAGGCAGGGCATTTCGGACCACAAGGTCTACCAAAGCAAATCAAAAAGTCCTTCAAAAGAAGGCATCGTTAACCCCATACAAAAATAGGAATAAAAGAAAGCACGTTAAAAGAAAAAAAAAAAAAAAAAAAAAAATATATATATTATATATATATATATATATATATATATATATATATATATATATATATATATATATTGTATGTATGTTACAGTAAGATTTGAAACCAGGGATTTCACGAAATCCCTGAAATTTTCAGGGAATTCGTGAAATCACCAAGTCACTTAGAAACATTTGATCCCCGAGGGGCTGGTACTAAACACAGAGAAACAGTGGGTTCATCTACACTTACACTGTTTCGTCGTGTTTAGTGCTAGCCCCTCGGGGATCAAATGTCCCTAAGTGCATTTGATCCCCAAAGGACTAGTACTAAACACGGCGAAACACCTCTGATCCACCTCAGTCCCCGAGGGGCTAGTACTAAACATGGCGAAACACCTCTGATCCCCGAGGGGCTAGTACTAAACACGACGAAACACCTCTGATCCCCGAGGGGCTAGTACTAAACACGACGAAACACCTCTGACCCCTGAGGGGCTAGTACTAAACACGGCAAAACACCTCTCATCCCCAAGGGGCTCGTACTAAACACGGCGAAACACCTCTGATCCCCGAGGGCTTAGTACTAAACACGGCGAAACACCTCTGATCCCCGAGGGGCTAGTTCTAAACACGGCGAAACACCTCTGATCCCCGAGGGGCTAGTACTAAACACGGCAAAACACCTCTGATCCCCGAGGGGCTAGTACTAAACACGGCGAAACACCTCTGATCCCCGAGGGGTTAGTACTAAACACGACGAAACACCTCTGACCCTGAGGGGCTAGTACTAAACACAAAACACCTCTGATCCCCGAGGGGCTACTAAACACGGCGAAACACCTCTGATCCCGAGGGGCTAGTACTAAACAAGACAAACACCTCTTATCCCCGAAACTAAATACAGAAACACCTCTGATCCCCGAGGGCTAGTACTAAATATGGCGAAACACCTCTGATCCCCGAGGGTTAGTACTAAATCTGATTCCCGGGGCTAGTACTAAATACGTGAAACACCTCGATCCCCGAGGGCTGGCTAAATACGGCGAAACACCTCTGATCCCCCGAACACTAAACACGTGAAACACCTCTGATCCCCGAGGGGCTAGTACTAAAATCGGCAAAACATCTCTCATCCCCGAGGGGCTAGTACTAAACATGACGAAACAGTGTAGATGAATCAACCGGATATAGTCTGTGTAATGCCAGACCTACTGTTCTTATACACGTCTTATGAGTTTTGATTTTTTTATATCCTTTAATTTGGGAATCTCTTTCCTTCTTGTTTATCTCATTCACCTTTCCCGGTCATCTTTCACCAACTATAGACAAAATCACCTTCTTAAAATATCAGTAAAAACCTGTGAATTAAGAAACAAACTTTTTAGAAATTTACACCTTGAGATATTCTCCGTGAAGGCTTGTATACTTTCAGTAATCAACTTTGATATAATTACTTTCTTCAATACTCACTGATTTACTACACGCGAAATAATAATGGAACAGACTGGTATGAAATAAGAAGGTTAATATAACAATACAAATAATTAGTTCAATTCAGCAATAAAATGCCTGTGAAAGCAGTGATTTTAAAACAACAGCAAACCAAAAAATAAATTGAAAAGAATAACTGAATCGCGAAAGTATTCAGATTACAAATAAGTAATTACTTTAAGTTCAGGCAATTACTTCATTACGAAGGACAATGAAATTAACCAACATGACATTGGAACACTCGTAAATTAAATGTAATAAACACTCGTAAAACTATCTAGATAAAATTAACGTAACGAAACAGTAATTAATCAAAATAGACTCTACAGCTGCAGTAGTAGAAATCTTGAAACTATGATTATAATTATAATTAACCATTGATATGTCAAAGTTATTCAGAAATTACAAAAGCAGAAAAGGGTTATGTATATCAGGGACAAACTGAATGATATTGCATTTATAAAATATTAAAAAACATAGGAACAACACATGAACTGATGAATAATTAGATTTTAACATGTTCATCACTCTGCAGTATATCTAATTTTCAACCTACAAATGTCGTTGATGTCTCCCGTCAGAGGGAAAAAAATAAAAAAACAAAGTTTTTTTTTAATCATCCTCGGTATTAAGAATCTTAGGTAAGATATACAATCCTTAAGCTTTTGGTTTTCAGAAGGAGAGAGATTTTACCTGTAGAATCTGTAAATACAAACAAACGCGCGCACACAAGAGATTTTGCCTGTGGATTCTACCTGCAAATACAAAACGCACACACACAAGAGATTTTACCTGTAGATTCTACCTGTAAATACAAACACATACACACGCACGTACGCACACACACAAGAGATTTTACCTGTAGATTCTACCTGTAAATACAAAACACACACACACACACACAATTTTAACACTATTCTCGAGAATGAAGAGACGATATCCACTTCAAGGACTTGGTAACTACATTTATTCATCACTGTTATATTTTGCATTTTGAGTACCAAATTTTTTTCTGCTTTTGAGTTTCCCAAGATCCCCAATTCACTTGCAGTGACATAACATTTCTCTTGTCTTACTGTCTGCTTTCCAGGGCCAATTTGCTAGCTATCATTTTTCAAGGATGTCTTTCAGGGCCATCGGATTTGGGAGAAACAAAGGACAGAATGCAAAGGAGCTTTTCAAGAAGAATAAAAACAGTAGTTTTTTTTATCTAATGAAGTACACAGAAATGTCTTTATATTAATCTTTAATTATATATATATATGTATATGTATATATATATATATGTGTGTGTGTGTGTGTGTGTGTGTGTGTGTGTGTGTGTGTGTGTGTGTATACACATATACATATATATGATAGAAGTAATCAACACACAATAACATGCGGAACAGAAATAAATTTCTGACTTACATTGGGATCGAACCCAGATCCTTCCTGATGTGAGTCAGAAATTTATTTCTGTTCCACGCGTTATTGTATTGATTTCGTCTCTCATATTCACCCAGAAGTGATAACTCGAATGAAACGCTATCAAATGGATCACTGCTAGGTCGGGGAGTTTGGTAAATCTCGTTTGTATGCTAGGCAGTAAGTCTGCCCAGGTAAAAGCCTTAGCTACAGCGGTACTTAGGTTCCAACTTCTTTTATGACCGGGTTGGTTCAGTTGGTAGCGCCCTTGCCTTTCAGTTGAAAGACTTGGGTTCTACCTAGTGTGAGTCAGAATTTACGCATATAATATATATATATATATATATGTGTGTGTGTGTGTGTGTGTGTGAGTGTGTATACACATATATATAATATGTATATACAGTATATATATGTGTGTGTGTTTTAAGCCTGCTTAGGTAAAAGCCTTAGGTACAGTGGTGCTTACTTAGGTTCCAACTTCTTTTATATTTGTGTGGGTCAGTTGGTAGACCCTGCCTTCAGGTGAAAGACCTGGAGTACACGTCTGATGTGAGTCAGAAATTTATTTCTGTTCCGCACGCAATTGTGGGTTGATTACTTATATATATATATATATATATATATATATATATATATATATATATATATATATATATATATATATATATATATATATATATATATATATATTATTTATATAAATTTATTACATAGTTTCTTTTTCTGATTAGAAGGACACAGCGGGCGAGGAGAGATTTCGTACCCTAACCACAGCTTATTACAGAGGTGCCCAGGGCATCGTCTTGGTCTATGACGTCACGAACCTTGACTCCTTCAACCACCTTTCGTACTGGCTAAGAAATATCGAAGAGGTACGGATTACCACTACTACTGCTAATACTACTAATATTACTACTACTAATACTATTACTTTACTACTTTATTATTCCACTGCTACTATAATATTTTCTGCTGCTACTCAATACAGAAGTCTTGCGTGATATTTTCCCTAGTTATTTTTTATAATTATGATTAAGATACAACGTCAGTCTTAGCAAATTCTTTCTCCTTTTAAAACAGTAGAAACTACTTATTTTTTTATGTGATATTTTCCCTAATTACCTCTTTAATAATTACGTTTAAGAATATTACACTAGTCTTATAAAATTCTATTTCCTCTCAAAGATAAAAATGACTTAATTTTTTTTAAAACCGTATTGATACATAATTATATACTTAATTATTTTTCACCTTCTTTCTCTCCAAGTGTTTTTATTATCATTATTTTATTGATTATTCACATATCTGTTTTCATCATATTTATTGAACATTTCTTGTCTAATATGACTTACATCTTCTCATAATGTGATATTTGTTCATTGTTATTGTCAATGAATTAATTTTTGCTATATTTATTTCCTTGCAATCATCTATTTATTGTTTTATAATAACCGTTTACTGCAAACATTATTCACTTACTATTCACTGTCCCATAATGCCATTCAGTAACTCAGAATTCAGAATTATTAATTTATTTATATTTATTTATTTACTTCTCCCGCAGAATGCCTCACCGGAAGTGGTCAAGGTCCTAGCGGGGAACAAATGTGAGGTCACAGCACAGCAAAGGGCGGTCGACAAGGAGAGAGGTCAGAAGGTCAGTAAAAAAAAAAAAAAAAATTTTATATCTTTTTCTCATTAAAATTAACGCGTTTTTTTCCTCCTGAGAACTCCAAGGACAATATATTTAATGGGAATTCTTTGTAAGGCCTGGATAAAAGGGTTTTCTTTTCATTCTGACGCGAGACTGTGGCGTCACTGTAGTTTCCTTTGTGTTCGTAGCATGGTTTCTATAGAGAATGTTGAAGGGTTACATATAATGGTAGAGATAAGTTTTATGTATAAAGGTTTGGTAGGTAGAGATAGATAGATAGACTGAGTACCGGAAGGTTAACACACTATATATACATATAGATAAATAAATATATATTTATACATATATATATATTATATTAATTTCCTTGGCTGCATTTCTGTGTGTCTGTGTGTGAGTCTGTGTGGCTGTGGCATGGGTATGGATATGGGTATGGTACAGATACGAGTATGGGTGTGGGTAGCGGTATGGGTATGGTACAGGTATGATGGTATGGATATGGTACCTGTATGAGTATGTTACAGACATGGGTACGGGTATGGAACGGATATGGGTATGGTACAGAGATGGGTATGGGTATGGTACGGATATGGGGAACTAGCAAATGAGCGATGTGAGCATCATGTGTGTATATACATATATGTGTGTGTGTAACACACACATATATTGTTTCATTAAAGAGTATATATATATATATATATTATATATATACTCTATATATATATATATATATATACATACATACATACATATATATATATATATACATGTTACATACATACATACATACAGTAGATAGATAGATAGACGGAAATATCTGCGTGTGTTCGTGCTTGTGCATACGCGCTTTTTTTTTCTAATTAACTACACGCCAATCCTAACCACAACAACCTTCCGTTGCAGCTCGCGGACAGCTTCGACATGCCCTTCTACGAGGTCTCCTGTCGGGGGAACGTCAGCGTCCAGGAGACCTTCCTTACCCTCGCAAGGCTCATCAGGGACCTGAGGCAGAGAAGGGTAATGTCCTAAGACCTTTGTTGATGCCAAAACAAAAGTCTCCGTGTCTGGGGTTTGCGTTAATTTCGTCTCTTGCTGCATGCATGCATGCACTACTTTGTGGGTAGAGAGAGAGAGAGAGAGAGAGAGAGAGAGAGAGAGAGAGATTTAGAAACACACACACATGAATGGGACATACAAGAAGTTGTAGATGACTGTATGCAAAAGTGAAGAGAGAGAGAGAAGTTAACACACAGACATACATGTAGATGACTGTATGAAAAAGAGAGAGAGAGAGAGAGAGAGAGAGAGAGAGAGAGAGAGAGAGAGAGAGAGAGTTTAAAGCCGAGAGCCAGTCTTCAAGCCTGTGTTACCTTTATCCTCCCTTTTAGTTTCTTTTTCATCTTGAAACTTATCCCCTGGCCAAAGACTCGAGATCTCTCTTCTTTAAACCAGAGATAATTCCCTCTTTATCTTCTATCTCTCCGGGATCTTCCAAGTCTCTTCATAAAGAGATTGTAACTTGGTCTCCCGGAGACAAAGGCTTCCAGAAGTTATATTACGTCAAATAAATGCCGTGACGTCAAAGAGCTTCCATTGGACTTTTGTAAAATTTGTAAATTTCATCCAAAGTTCTGATAATCTTCAATCCATAAGAGGCTCCCCTCCCCCCGCCACTCACTCCCTATTGTGTCAAGGTTAATAAGCACGGTATTTTTATTTTAATCATTTATAATTATGAGGCCAATGAGCAGTCACTTATTTAAATTTCATATTTCAACTTTTCTGTAAACTCTTAAAAGGAGGTTGCTTTTTATTTGAAGTTTCATTCTTGAGGGAATGATTTAATACTACAATCGTTATTTAATAAAAAAAATTATAGTGGTTTGGAGACAATTTATTTTTGTCGTGATAACTATTTATAATTATTATCAGACCAGTTAAGAGCCATTTATCTAAAATTCAAGTTTCAATTTTTTGTATTCGTAAAAGGAAGTTTTTTATTTGAAATTTTCATACTTGAACAATCTAAGTACCGTTTAATTTTCAACCTTGATGAATTTCCAAAAGGGAATTTCTTTTAATGAATATGAAATTTCATTTTTGAAAATATAAAACACATCACAGGCTCAAATCCCCTTGTTTTGCTACTGACTAATTTTATTGAAAGTGTATTAGTTCCAAGTATTTCTTTAAAACTATAGCAATTTCATACTGAACTGTTCTCCACATATGACCATTTTAGCTATCAGTTTTAGCTTAATGAGAGACGGGTCAAATTACTCACGGTTCAACGAGTATTTGGGCACTTAAAGAACTCAAAGAAATTTGGTGAGGAACCCATACAGGAAGTTGTACGAAAGTTAATTCCAAACCTTTCGGATCATTATAATTTCTTTCTGATTTAGACAAAGATTCTAAGGACGGTTTTAAATCTCTGAGACTACAGTATAATCACTTGCCATTGCTTTATACAGGAGTAGAATTGTAGTGAGTCGACCCACTTATAACCAAGAGAGATTGTAACTTTCCTGCATTTCTCGTAACCTAAAGATTGGGTCATTGATTTCTATGAATGAAAGACTGCCAGGGCTTAAACTGTGAATTGACTGTAATACATCTATTATTGTAACAACAGGCCAAAGTAAACCGATTAATAAATCAGTGAGTTTTGGAATTGGCGTACTCATTGCATTTGTACTTAAACGTGGCATTATATTCCCTTAGAGTTTAACCATCAACATTGCTTGAGGGTGGTTTATGCATCTGTTTCCATCTCTGATAGTCTTACGTCCATAAAGTTAACAGACCTCACTGAAGTGGTTGCATTCCATTTTTTAATAGTTTTTAATGGCATCGTCATTTTCTTTCGAACTTGGCATTAATTCAACACATTTATTTATCCTAGTTTTTTTTAATTCATTTAGCATTTATTATTGTTTCATTGATAGTTGACTGTCTCCCTCAGAAGTGTCGTTCTAAATAAAAAAAAAGGATTTTTCACATAATCGAGAGGCATCCCTGGAAGTTAAGCCTTTCTCTTTTTTAACTTCTTGTCAGGCCTGGGCTATATAGGGACACTTGGTTGCTATGGCCTTGGACAACTGCTGAAAAAAAATTAAACTTGACGAAAAGAGTGAGTCTGAACCTTAAAGAAATACTTTTATTAACGTCAGTGCACCTCATGCGGTGCACTGTAGGCACTGCTTAAGGTTCTTTGCAGCGTGCCTTCGGCCCCTAGCTGCAACCTCTTTCGTTACTTTTACTGTACCTCCTTTCATATTCTCTTCCTTTCATTTTACTTTCCACCCTCTCCTAATAATTGATTCATAGTGCAATTGCGAGGTTGTCCTCCTGTTACACTTTTCAAACCTTTTACCGTCAATTTCCGTTTCAGCTCTGAATGACCTCTTAGGTCCCAGTGCTTGGCCTTTGACCTAAATTCTATAATCAGTCAGTTCAGTAAAGAGCTTTTCAGGTCTCATTGTGTTCCGCTGCTGTTCGCAACAGATTCCTGAGGATTGTTGCAAGTTTCTGAGAGATAGAACCTTGCTTTCTCTCTCTCTCTCTCTCTCTCTCTCTCTCTCTCTCTCTCTCTCTCTCTCTCTCTCTCTCTCTATATATATATATATATATATATATATATATATATATATATATATATATATATATATATATATATATATATACATATATATACACGCGTGTGTGCGTGTGTATGTGTGTGTATTCATGTATATGCATATATGTCTATGTATGTGAATGTATATATATACATATATATGTATATAGTATGCATATACATGAATACACACACACACACACATGTGTGTGTGTGTGTATATATATATATATATATATATATATATATATATATATATATATATATATATATATAAACACATTTTATTATTACGATCTCATGTAATTCAAAGAAGAACATTAGGTTTCCTCTTCCATTACCTCCGTCTTAGCAGCATGAGCTCAGGCGTGCCCCTTGGGAGCGCCTCTGCCGGGGAGGAATGCCACCTCTTATCTCCGCTTCTTGGAACGTCTCGGCGCTTGGCTTTTCAGAAGACTTTGAATCGTGCTTTTCGTCTCGGGATATTTTTGGAAAGCGCATTTTACTGTTCTTGTCCTTTTTTTTTTTAAATTTACGTCTTTCTAAGTTTCTCGTTTTTATTGATTAAATTTCGTTGTTTTCAAGGCCAAAATGTTTCTTTTATTTTTATTTTAGTGTTTCTTAATCTGCTTTTCATTTTGAAGTATATTTTAATGGTTTTTTGCTTCCTGCTTTTGAGAAAAATTGAGTGGCAAGGGTTAGTCAGATGTGAAATGGTTTTTATTTAAATGAAAATGAATTTATTTTTAGTTTCTGAAATAGATTTTATTATATATCAATTTCGTCACTTTTCATTCATGTGAATAATTTATATTAATAAGATGAATTATACTGAGATGCCGGTGGACTACCAGACCTGATGTCCTAAAAAAGGGAAGGAAAAAGATCATTATTAATCCTAAAGGAAGTGACAGAAACTCTTCTTGAATTAAGGAAGACTGTAAGTTTGAGGAGAGGAAGGTTTTCCGGCGTGGATTTACATCAATATGAATTTTTGCATTTTTGAGGCGGTTTTTTTGTTATCAAAATGCTAATGAATGTATTAGGAAATGGATTCGAATCGAGATAATGAACTAGTAATTTTTTCTTTATTCATTATTGTTGCGAGATACGTGTCATTTTGGTTTTAATTTTATTTATACAAAAATCGTGGAAGAAAGTAGGCCATATACGGGTTATATATATATATATATATATATATATATGTATATATATATATATATATATATATATATATATATATATATATATATATATATCCTTAATAATAATAATTTATTAATAATAATAATAATGAATTTGCAGTAGAGAAATGCTCTCAGGAAAGCTTTCAACGAAATCCTTGTCAGCTCTGGAAAGCCTAACGAGTCAGTCAACCTGGGAATTCGGGTATAATGCTGATTCAGCATTTTTGTTATGGAAACCGAGACGTGGATTGTTGTGGGGACAAAAAATCACCATCTTTATATTGGTTGAGGTCAAGATATGATTCTCTCTCTCTCTCTCTCTCTCTCTCTCTCTCTCTCTCTCTCTCTCTCTCTCTCTGTCCTTGAAAATGGCTTCTTAAGGATGGGGTGGTTTGAAGACAATTTTTGAATTCATCACCATATGTATTTATGTTCCTTATGGTTTTCTTAAATACAAAAGGTTGGATTTGTGTTCATATCATGTGTTATGATTACAAATAATGATGGCTTTAAGGATTAGTACGTTCAGTAATGCTTAATAAACACGACGTTTGTAGTGCTTGTAAAATGACTTCTCTGTAACCTGCGCGACAAGATAATATTATTTGCTTCTGCTATTTGTTATCATTATTGCTGGAGATATCGTTGGTGCTACCTCTTATTATGTGCTACCTATTATTATTATTATTATTATTATTATTATTATTATTATTATTATTATTATTATTATTATTATTAAAGTATTAGTGGGAATCAATTAAAGTAGTGATAAACATTCTATTTTCATTTAAACTATTAAGTAATTTGTAAAGTATGAAGTATATATTAAACAGAATAATTTAAAAAAGTGTTTTCAGTGAAATTGTATACCCCCACCAAGTAACTTGATAAAGGGTGAGATGTTTCCATGTCGATGAATCATCCTCCAATACCTAAATTGTCTGAACGGGGCTGTGAGGAGGAGTTTGTTAGTTTCACCCTAAAAATGGTTTCACAAAGTTTCATAAAAATCAGTTCATCCGTTCGCGGGATATTGTTCTACTTTACTACGTGGGCACATGGTAACGCGGGAGAAAACATTACCTCCTTCCAACTTTATTGTAGATGTAACGAAGGGCACGGTTTAATGTGCTTATTTCCAGTTAATTTTAAGTGTGTTTATGTCCAGTTACTTTTATAAGTTTCCATTCAGTTACTTTTATAAGTGCGTTTACCTTCGGTTGCATTTATGAGAGTGTTTACATTCCGTTACTTTTATAAGTGTGTTGACATTCAGTTACTTTTATTAAGTGTGTTTACATTCAGTTACTTTTATAAGTGTGTTTACATCCAGTTACTTTTATAAGTGTGTTTACATTATTACTTTTATAAGTGTTTTACACTCAGTTACTGTTATAAGTATGTTTACATTGTTACTTTTATAAGAGTGTTTACATTCAGTTACTTTTATATGTGTTTACATTTAGTTACTTTTATGAATGTGTTTACATTCAGTTGCTTTTATAAGAGTGTTTACATTCAGTTACTTTTATATTTGTGATTAAATTCAGTTACTTCAAAAGTATGCTTATGCTCGATTACTCTGGTATGCTTATGTTTACTTACTACGTTTATTCATTTAATGAATGCATTTTGCTTGAGATTTTTCCAAGCCTCAAATCTCTATAACCTGCCTTTTTTCCGCAGGCGAGCCTCTTCGAAGAGCGAGAGCGACAGAATGAGGGCGTCAACTTGGCCGCTGACCAGAAAGACGACGCCGCCACGTCAGCTTGCGCGTCGTCCTGTTGAGGTCAACCGCTGTGTGTGACCTTTTAGACAGAGAGAGAGAGAGAGAGAGAGAGAGAAAGAAAGAGAGAAAGCGAGCGTGAAAGAGACCGAAAGAAAGAGAAACGAGTGTGAACCGGATTTTCGCAGTGGTTGACCTTTGCTGACCCAGGAAGGATGGTGGCCAGTAGGATCTCACATGTGACGGATTCCTTGAGAGTTTGTTTTCTAGGACAAGGAAGGGTATTAGGATTTTTGGGGAGGGGAAAGGGGGCGGGGAGAGAAGTCAGTTGAACTGGACCACCAACATTACCGATCACGTGACCTGCTGACTCATCGTTTATATACTCGTTAGCCTCTGATCAAGCTTCGACCAAATAATATAGGGATTGTAATGTGTAAGATCAAAGTCATGTTGTGATCTGCTTATCTTCCTTTTCGTTGATTTTGCGAGTGAACTCTGACAGTTCAGTTCGCTACAGCTCTAAAATTTGGCATAAATGAAACCAGTAATTGCCAAAAGCTCCGTAATTTTATGTTTCTTGGAACAAAAATCCTATTTCTTGCGTATGTCACTCAGATGAAAACTCAAATGATCATCACCACATATTTTGTAATAGTATTTTTGCAAAGCATCGTGACGTATTAGGGTAAGCCTTTGTCATAGTTCTATGTCGGCAAATGGACCAAAATTGGACACTTTCTTACATTGTTGCTGGTTACCTTAAATTAATTAAACTAACACTATAAAAACAGAAATTTGATCTGAAAGTATGCACTGAAAAAATCAGTGATTTAGATGCTTTGTTTCTTTTGAGTAACTTACCGGGCGATAACGAAATTCATCTGTCTGTTCATAAAGGCAATTATACTTTGTTTATACTGAGACTTGGTTGGATTTGAGAGTTTCTTTACGTGTAAAATGTTATTCAGGTTTGATTCAGACAAGCTTTTTTCATTTTTTACACTGAAGGAACCATTAAGCCTTTTAAGTTTTAATCCAATTTTGCTGATTTATGGGCATTAGGAAACAGCTAATCGAACAGTTCTAGCTTAAGGCATCGGATTAGTTAAGAGTGTTTAATCAGCAGTAATTCATTTACTTGAAAATAGCCATACAGAAGACAACACCCAGGCTTGCTTCAGAATGGTCCAACAGCATATTTTGACAGCATATTTTCACGTAGAGTTCATGAGTTTCCGATTATTACGTAGTTGCAAATAGGCTCCGACAGACAGACCATCTCCCAACTTCTCAGGCATCCGGAAAAAAGCCAAGCGACAGCCTCTTTCACAACAGGTTGTGTCAAAACCAGTACTTTCAAAATGACAACATAGGCCATCATCTCAGAGCTCTGGCGATACACTGATGTTTTTAGAATATTTGAAACGTTTGAAATATTCTTCTGAAGTCAGGAAAGGACTCGTAATGCATCGCATCAACAGTCTGACATCGGTCCTTTTTTTTTTTTTTTTTTTTTAACTGGGAGGACAGTTCTTGAACAGGGCAGAAGGGTCACCCATGGTCATTTTTGGGAATGCGGTCGGGAAGGGAGTTACAGTTACACCAGTAGAAACAGCCAAGAGGAAGGAGTCACACACAGTTTTAAGGAACGACAATACAGAGGAAACTGCAGGTAAATACAGGCGGTTCATCAAATACAGGTACAGGAAAACAGACAAATAAGATACACGCCGTTTATCTCTTTAGATTATTTCCAAGATATTGCTTTTTTCCTCCTTTTTCGGACGCCTGCGTATACTTATATAAATAATTATACAGTCGTACACGTATACTTTTGAATTCATAGTGTGTGTGCGCGCTCGCGCGCGCGCTCGTGCATGTACGTATGGATGTCTATTGTTATGCACATAGGTGACCGCATATGTACAGTTTACACAGGAGCGTTATTACAGTGTCCGTAATTTATATATATATATATATATATATATATATATATATATATATATATATATATATATATATATATATATGTGTGTGTGTGTGTGTGTGTGTGTGTATGTGTGTGTGTGTGAGCAAAAATTCATACATAAGTACAGTACTACTTTTTGTGCGTACACACACCATAGGAATACTTACACTTGCCAATATTTCGCCGACAGAAACAGGTGTGCGTGCATATTTTTGCGCATGTGCATAAGTAACACATCTGAGGTCTTTTATGAATGGAAACTCTTGTGATTTTATCCACTCGAAACTTTTTTTGAATGAAGTTGTAGGTCAGAAGACTTCTGCCGGACGTAAGAAGTCAACTCACATATGCCGTGTCTTTCGCCTTCCGTTTCATCTACAATTTTGGGAAAAAATATCGTGCCGGAATGTGACATTATTGCGTGATTGATCAATGTCAGTTGATTGATTTAAAAATAATCACTGACGTTGCAACGCCTATGGTCATCCACGCGATAAATAAGGTTTGAGTGAAAAGTAAAAGCACTGAATGAAAAGTTTCGATAATTCTAGCAGGTAAACTATTTTGTATTAATTTCTGGATTACATTGCAATAATATTTCATGTGATGATGTGTGGATTATTAAGTCCCAGTGACCAAGGATTTAGTATAATAAACATCTATTATTTACCTCGAAAGGGAGGCTGTTCCACCTTACACGATATTCGACATTCACCGCTAAGTACAGTTTGCTGCGTAAATATTGAATATTCAGCCCTTCGGACGAAATTCCTATAATAATTAGATTGATTTTAGCCTTAATGGCGCAATTTTGGAAAGACGACCGGCTCTTTTCATTCACAGTTGACATGTTTTTTTTTTTTTTTCTACTCTATTTCGACGAATTTCATTTCCTCTAAGGCCAGGCTTTGGAATTTGTTCCTGTTTTTGTTTTCCTAGACCTATGTCCCTCCATCCTTTAAAAAGGCAGGTCTGAAGCCTTTTTCCTAGTTTCTGCGGGCCTGGGCTACATAATGGTACATAGTTGTCCAACCCATAGGCCTATGAACTGAGAAATAAAGAAAATGCAAACACTCGCTGAACATACATCTTATCCCCATTTACTGAGATTACAATGTATAGTGCATTGAATATCCTGAGAAGCATTACCATTTTTTCCTTTTTGTAAAATACGCTACTGTGCTTTCAACTTATCGTGCTGGAGTCTGAGTAGTGGTGGAGCATTTGAGACAATATTTAATAATATAGTATTTTTATGATGTGCTATTAGTCATATAATAATTATTATCGTAGGATGATGGGTTTGCCATCTCGGCCCTGTTTCAGTCTCCCTCAACACAGTCCTAAATAATTTCCTCCCAACCCCACACCCTTGGTTCCTCGTTATAGTCAGTCCCTCTCTAGCTTACAGTGGCTACAAAAATGAAACTATTTTTGTAGGTAACTCGACAGGGTGTCCGTAAAACTTCGCTAATTCATGTGGTAGGCAGAACTCTTGTCCGTACTTTGAACTTCAGCCAACAGTCTCAATACTACCATAACACTGTGCCTGAAACTTCGTTTTTCTTCTCCTTGCTTCGGCTTTTATAGACACCACTACCAGAGAAGCATCCTCAAGAGCTTTTTACTGTATGGCTTTTCCCAGTTTTAGTAAAAGTTTGCTTGGTCTCGAGGTAACGGCGAGGATTGAGTCAAGACAGAGAACTTACCTGGTCTTTAGGTAACGTCGAGTCAAGCCCAGCACCCATTTTCACAATTTCTCACCCCAATAATACTCCCCAGTGTTCCTAGGCCTATAAATCATGATGATTTGTGACCATCAGCCTATCGAGTTTAAAAATGACGTCACGATCACGATTGTGATATGGTGTATACGATGCTAGTACGACGTCAGTATGACATGCTACTATATATATACGATACCGGTCCGACTTGAACGACATCAATTATAAATTAAATGCAAATAAAACAGAGGTTTCAACAAAATTAATAAATGTATACATAAAACTAATTTACTTCTAGACTACGTATGTTCCCAAAACCCTTACCACACGAAGTTTATGACTACACAATATACACGACGCATAATGTACTGTAAATGACACCGCTCCCAGACTACTACAACTATTATACGTCCACCAATAATCAGAAAGTGTTCTTGGTATCCACCTGTATGAATATATCTCGTCCTATTGCCCCCGATGTGACAAGTCAGAAAGGTATCTTGGACCTGTCTTGATGACTCGTTACATATGCCGGTCTCGATTGACCGCAGTTTTACGTTGAATCGACCTGGTATCGTGGCAATATCATATCGTACTGGCTGAGTACCTAATACATACATACATGATACATATATATATATATATATATATATATATATATATATATATATATATATATATATATATATATATATATACATATATATATATATATTGTACTACACTCAATGGTCGTGAGAGTTTCTGAACATATGAGAACAATGGTCAGGGCTCACTGCGATTTGTAGTTTTTGGTTCACTGGCGCGATTCGGTGTAAAAATCGTGAAACTGGGCCCTAGGTTTGCGAGAGAGAGAGAGAGAGAGAGAGAGAGAGAGAGAGGAGAGAGAGAGAGAGAGAGAGACTGTGGTTTAGAGCTATAGAGCTCCTACGCGAAAGCACGTGGTTCTTGAAAGTGAAATGGTTTGGATTTTATGCAGAGCCTTGAGACTTGTATGGGATGGTTTCTTTTACGTCAGATTATTAATTTTTACCTTTGAACCTCTCTGCGATTTGTCTTCGTGTACCATGTACATCCTTCGTGTGGCCCCCTTTTTGATATGATTGGTGTCTACGCAAAGAACCAGAGGTAACGATTTCTTGTATAAAAACCAAGAATGAGACTGCCGTGGCCAGCTCTGATTGGCTCATGGGTTTGATGTGATATTGTCTGGTTGCCTTTGGCAGCCTATGATCAGCTAAGACTGGCCCAGGGGTTTGGTCTCCATCCATGTGGGCTCATTGGTTTGATGTTTGTCTGGCTGCCATTGCGCCAGTAGAGGCTAGCGTAATTCCCTCGTTGTCTCTAAGCTTAAATGTCTACATCTTGGTCTTTGAATAAGGATTCGGTCTTATTGGTTGCTTATACCTACTTTCCCCTGTAGTTACCAACAGACGACTCTGTAGGCCTATATATGATTATCTCCCGCAGACGATGATAGCTGGAATGTGAGGAAGTGGATAAGCACTTTTGATTGAAACAAAGGGATTTATTGTGTTTCATATTTTTCTATGATATATTTCTTATGTTCTTTTTTACAGATATTGATGTTCACGAGCTAGAAATGCTTTTAATGCGTCATAAGAATAAATGAAAGCGTATTATCCATTAGGCGTAGGTGCTCATTGGCCATATGGTGTCCTGAGTCCACTCAAATTTCTTCAAAACTGCTGATAAAGGAAAGGTTGCTGAATGTTCTTTTAAGACATTGAGAAATGAGAGACCCCTGTTGATTCTTTTTCGGGTCAGAACGATTCTGTACAGCAATCGTCCTGTATATTCAGCTGGTCAGTCACACAAACATCTGATGCCTTAAAGGACATAGTTCCACTGACCACGTAGGACTCTAAAGCTCTCCTTTAATCTTTGACTTTCGAGTCCGTTCGGGTGATACCGAGCTCCAGGCTGAATTGTTTGGGAAAAAAAAAATTCTTCTTTAATGAGATTTTATGGAAATAAAGAGGCTTTCGCTTTCACTATTCCTTATATCTCAAGTGATCTGCACAGACCACCTGACAGTTCATCCATTGTCACATCTTTGAAAATCCAGTCCGAACAACAATTGTTTATATTCACGAGATGACATTATTCGTGGTTTTTATAGCATTCCACTTTACGTCTGCTGAAGAGGACAAGGCAACAGTAGTATCATGAGAAAATTTTTTTAGTTGTCGCCAGACTTTGCAACATGTACCCCGTATGGTAACAAACACGCCATGTATTCCCACAAATCTGAGTTTGTGAAACGACCACCTTTCCATAAATGCGTTACTTCAAGCTCACACCAACGCAGATAAGATAATATTGCCCAAATGCTGAATAGTTTGGCGGCTAACATGCCTTGACGCGTGAACTAGAGTCCTTTGATAAATCAAACTTGACACCATTCAGAAATGTCTTAAGAGTCTGTGTTAACAGACACCATATGACTAATTGCACCAATTAGGATTTATTAGATACTTGTTAGATGTTGAATAAGTAATCTAGTTGTAAATGAAAAAAAAATTAAAAATCTAAAAAAAGATTCTGCATATTTGCAAACTGAAAGTATGAGACAACGTTTAAAACAATTCTAAGTGAGAATGATTTTTTTCTCGCCTCGTTTTCGTTGTTGAGAGAGCTAAAAAAAACTGCACAAGAATCAGTTATATCTTCCTTATTGTAAATACGATTTATGGAGGAAACTTCTTATGAGAAAGAGGAAGAAAGGGCTGCAATATGTACTCGCTTTTATGCATACGATTCAGACATTACGTAACTCGAGAATTCTCCTCCTTTTTTTCCCCTCTCTCAGGATGTGTCCTCTCAATTTGTTTTTCTTTATTGTTTTCTGTTATAGGTTGCATCGTTTTCAAGGTCAGTAACTCGACACCAATCGACTCGACGACAAAGTGGGATAATGACCACCAGTGCCTAAACGATATCTAGAAAGAATACTGTCTAGCAAACAGCTACAACACAGCCTGTAAGGATTCAAGTCCTTTTCAAGCTTTGTCTTGTACATCTCTTGATTTTCATGATAATACGTACTCTGCCATAAACCACTAAGAGCTTTTTCCATTTTAGTATTTACACACATTTTGTAAAAGATGATTCACTCACCCTATGTCTTTATAGTACCATTCGTCTCTGAAATCGTTCGCTCATGCGAGCTACAGAACACGGTTGTAAAATATGTAAACAGAAGTAAAGAACCCGGCGGTAACACACGAACACATTTTCAGTCGCCTCTGAACGTTTTCACCTGCCAAGTTTAGTACCAAGTAGCTATTTTCTCATATACTGGTGCAAAACTGAAGTCTCACAATAACATGTGTACGAGCGTGATCTTAATTTTGTCACCAATATTGGTTACTTGGCGTAATACTGAGCAGAAATACGCTAGAATTGCTGTAAAACGTGACCGTGTGACCACTACCGAAGATATAGGTCTAAGCTAATCCTATATTCCTTCGATGAGATGGCAAGTATATATTGAAAGATTAATTTGGTTTTCGATTTAGCTATGTACGTTGTGAATTCTGTAATGTCAACGATGAATGCATCCTCACGGAATTTGCAGCCTATTGCGATTAATCCAGATATAAATCTGTTCTGATTTTTCCCCTATACGTGACTATATAAATAGATTTTTCGTCCTTTTTCTGTTACTTCGGATTTAGAGAATTTATTTTATATTTAGGAAGACAATGATCTCTTGGGGTAATTCAAAGGTTGTTTGATGGCTGTTCACAGCTATAGTCATGTGCTATATCTTTAAAACGCTAAGTTCATGGTTTTAATACAATAGTTCCAAAGTAACGTAAAATTTTGTAAGGAATTTCGTGAAAAATGTGCATTTCCAAAAGAGCTTACCTGAGTATAGCTCTTGAGTGTAATTTAGCATTTCATTTGTAATAAGTTGTTTCATGTGGGCTACTTTTTAAAAATCGTTCGTATTTGAATTGCCAAAATGCTTTAGCACCCAATGAAAAGGCATTAAATAACACTATTCAAGATCTGTTCAAACATTTTACTTGATCTCATAAAGACAACGTCACACGAGAGCAGTTTCTGGCATCTTTCAGCTGAACCTAGTACCAAGTAGCCACTGTCTTTCCCACTGGTGCAAAATTAAAGCCACTGTTGCCCAAGGACACAAATTGAGTGTAAACTTCGTTGTTGCCACCGATACTGGCAGCTTTGTGCGAAATCTGGCGGCAAGATAACAGAAAGCGCACTTGTGTGACGCCTTCTCAAGCAATTCCCCTCATGTTAACGACAAAGTTCCCCCAAGAGAGAGACGAAAACTTCCAAAAGAGCAACGTCGTTGCTGCTCCCACTTTGCCAGGAGATGGAAACAGGCACTATAATGATACTTTTTTTTATTTTTTCTCCATTGATAATTTTCATACAGGTCAATGTCGATCACTATAATTGCTGTATTCCAGGATGGTTGTTACATTTACACTAAAATTCACTATGCAGAGGGGAAAGAAGCCCCCTCTGGTATCTTCTAGAATAAAAGATATTGTTATTCTTGTAATTTTTATTTAGATCCTTGTGAGTTACCGAAGCATTTTAATTCATTTATAGTTCATGAAATTTGACCTATGAAATATTGAACCAAGAGAGCATTTCTGTGTAAAGGTCAGTGAACAGTGTACCCAAGGTCACTGGAATGATAGCGCCTACCACAGCAACCTCATCCAGCCCAGACCTGGTGGATACAAGGGCATAAGCTTTTCAGGTTATGTAAAAAAAACTACATGAATGAATGAAAAGGAAAGGAAGGTTTCCGGTATCCAGTTAACTACATGACACAACACTTCAACAGGGTACAGAAGTTGCAGCTTTTTAAAATATTTGCAATGGAGTTCGGCTGCAATTTGATATTTATTTCATCAAGCATGATTTATACTCAATCTAAATCTGTCATAGTCCGTAGTCATTTTCCAAATACTCGGACAAGTCACTTAGGTAAAAAGTAGTTCGTCGTTTGGTTACAAAATCTATCATAATTAGAGCTGCACTTGGATATATGCAAAGTTTGAGTCTTTTCCAACTGGTTAGAAGTGGCTGTTATAACATTCATGAAGGTAACTCTAGGAGAGAGTCATTTCCACAAAAAAAAATTGAGTCACATTCGACTCAAAATCCATTCTTGCAATCTAATTGATTCTCCTTTTACCAACAGAATAATCTCCTTGCAATTATTTCGAAATACCGCTGTGGACATAAAAAGACACTGTTAAATGCATAACCATGTTGGTAGAGGTGTTAGTTATGTCCTTCCAAAGTAAGGATAGTCCAACATAAAGTCAAAGTGACATTGGCGGATGATATATTCAGTTCTACTTTTCATCTGATGCAGGATAATTGCAGCCATATTAAAACAAGGCTTCAGGATAACCCCTGAAGAGTTTGGCAGAAAAAGGAAGAGTAATTTTAATTTATTGGGAATCTGAACTTTCATATTCATAATTTAACTAGTAATTTTTATGCGTGTTTCAGTTTGATTGCACATTCAGAGATAAATTTAAATTCTGCAGAAGCATGCAAATACCTCATTAAATTTTGAGCCATTTATTATTGCTACATAGCATTCGGTACTTCCTTGTATCAATTTCATTATTTACAAAGTACCTGAATGCTCTTGAAACTATCTAACTTCAACTGTTTAGCAGTTCTTTTGCTACCTTGAACCGGACTCACGACAGCCAATGACAGACAGTTGCCATCGTTAGCGGGTGGTGGAAGGAGGTGGGTCCTCTCTCTTTCTGTACCTGTGGTATTTTTGGCAGAAAGCCTTGACGTCCACCTGTAAATATCATGGAACTCATGACCTTAATGTGTAGGCGGATTAACCGAAAAACTCTAGTTGTTAAGTCTAGATGAATCGAGTTGTAGGAAGTTACTCTTCAATTACGATACTGTAATTTTCTTAAGACGCTGGTACGCTGTGTATCCTTTGCTCAGGGGTTTCCCTTATTTTCTTAATAGTCGTGGTTTATTTGGATGTAGGGTTGTGTGATTATGGCCAAATTTGATGACTTACCACAGCGGCGTGTAAAATAGGACTTACAATGCAAGAAAATCAAGAGTAATGGTAAATACGCTTCATGCTGTTTAGTTCATTTTGCTTGGCCAGTTAGAGATACTGGGACTTTTCGGGGATGGGGCATTCTTAGCGTTGCATAAGCAAATTCAGGTAATTTTTGAAAAGCCTAATCAGGAACAGCTGCGTGTAAAGTAGGACTTACAATGCAAGAAAATCAAGAGTAATGGTAAATACGCTTCATGCTGTTTAGTTCATTTTGCTTGGCCAGTTAGAGATACTGGGACTTTTCGGGGATGGGGCATTCTTAGCGTTGCATAAGCAAATGCAAAATACTTCCATGTTTGAAATATGAGTAACATTACAAAGCAGGCTTACACCTTTCCATAAGTTGGCCTTCCTTGTTTAGTGTCCTGTATTTCCACGCCACGAGGAACCGTAATGCTTAGTAATTTGCCTGCAATATATGGAACCTGTATGCAGTGTATAATTCTGTGAACATTATTGAAAATTTCGAGCACAATATACATCAGTGAATATAATGAAATGTTCTGTGTGTATGATTACTATGTATTGCATACTTCTTGCCATACAAGGAAAACATAGTACCAGCAGACACCGGTAAAATAGTTTGCAAAACTGTCAGTAAAATATACTTCTATCTGAAAACATCCTGGAATCCAACAACCAGTTAAGCTGACTAAGTAATAAACTCTGTAAGTTCGAATAAATTTAGTTGTAAGGAGTCATGCCTTCAGATTAGGATGCTTTGATTTTCTTAAAAGCTTCGGTACATGTGCCGCGCTGTGTATCTTTTGCTTATGTTTTTCTCCTGGTATCTGAATAACTATGATTTATTGGGTTGTGGGGGTGTGGCTATAGGTTGTGTTTATGGCCTAATCTTGTTAATGACTCAGGATTATAATGGGTAGATCTAAGTAATAGATACACAGCGGGTATTTAGCGAGAAATGGCAGTTTCTTATAGTATTTTTGTTGCTTATTTACAGTTTGTCATTTTTTGGCGGTCGGCTGTAATTAACCTGTAATTAACACCAGAAGTCCATCCAACAAGGGGTTTCCATACGCGATCTTCACAAGACAGAGCACGGCTACGTCTGTTTCGAACGGTTCATATCCCGTCCGGCAAGTGCAATAACTTAACTATGGGTGCCGTTCCCCCTCCCGGGCCAGTACTAAACACGTGGGTGCCGTTCCCCCCCGCCCCCCCAACTCCCGGGCCAGTACTAAACACGGCGAAGGGACATTCCATTTACCCGACAACAAACAAATGCACCGCCAGTGTCAGAAGCCCTAAAAGTGTAGAAAAAAAAGGTTCCAAGGTATTGCACTTGCCGGACGGGATATGAACCGTTCGAAACAGACGTAGCCGTGTTCTGTCTTGCGAAGATCGCGTATGGAAACCCCTTGTTGGATGTACTTCAGGGGTTAAATACAGCCGACCCCCAAAAATAACGTTAAATTGTAAATAAGCAACCAAAATACTATAAGAAACTGCCATTTTTCGCTAAATACCCACCGTGTATCTATTATTTAGAAATACCTTAAAATGTGCTAAAATACATATTTTTAAGAAAGCTCTAAGGATCACGAATCAATGTTCAGAATTTTCTTGGGCAGCGAAATTTTGCGGAAGTCTTTAGGGATTTTGAAAGCTGTTTTGAGTAGCTTACTTAGGAATAGCAGCGTGTAACCATAATAGCTTGCAATTCAAGAAAATCAGGATGTATGTTAAATACTCTTCGTGCTGTCGTTTTAGCTCATTTATCTTGACCAACTATGGGTAGTGGAACTTTTGCGTTGGGATGTCATTCTTGGAGTGCATGAATTAATGCAATATCCTGCAATGTGTTCAAAATACAAAATTAGCCCTTCAAGGTGGGTTTACTCCTTTCCATAAACATGATTTCCTTCAAATAATTGTTCGTGACACGTGATTTCATTCCAAGTGGAACTGTAATGCACAGCTATTTCTTTGCAATATGTCAGTTGCAAAAATTTTATAATTCTGTAAACATCGCCGAAAATTTGGATAACCGTTTTTGTGTCTGAAGTACATTAGCATCAGTGAACATTTATGAAATTTTCTGCTGGAATGATTGCTGTGCATGACATTTCTTGCAACATAAGAGCCAAGTACCACCAAATACAGCAACCTCGTCTGCGCGATTGCAGTTATGTACCTAATCTTTTAAAAGAGCCTTAATTGGGTATTTGGACACGTCATTGTAACTGTGTATTGCTGTATATTAATACAAGTAGTGTTAAAGAATATTGAGATCACAGAAAGTCTCGCTAAGCTAATATTTAATCGAGAGTACCACTTTAGTGAAAGAATATGTAATTTTAACTTTTAAAATGAATACGATAGAACTTCGTTGGCCTGTTACTTCTCCCGTGGGAGGGCCAACCACCGACGGCACTTTGAGGGGACCCGCAAAATCATTTATTTACAAAATTTTGCAGGCAGTCGTGATCCATTATGGCGTACTCCGTATTACTGTCAAAGCTACGCTGTCATAACACTCGAGGGTTTTACTTTTCCTTCCCTATTTGGGTAAGACTTTGGTTCCGTTCCTTTGACCACGCAGCTGTCTAAAGGAGGCTCGCTCATCGCCATTACTTGTTTCTGTTACCGGCTGTACTTTCCCTATAACCAGCTGTAGGCTTGGTAGCCGTCATCACTTATTTAGCCACTTAGAAAATAAAATTAACCTTCAATTAACCCATAATGGAGTTCTCTATTCGTTTTTACTATAATATATACCATGAGCTGTTCTCATGCATCATATTACCACTCTGGAATTAAATTAAAACACCTTGCCAACTTTCGGCATTTGCACAGCTTGCCCAAGCCTTTTGGGTTTAATTTGATTTGCCTTGATTTTTTTTTATTTCCTTTGTCCTTTGCACAAGAATCTTTGTACTACATTTGTGAATGGATATCTATTCTTGCTGTCCTTTTTATCTATAAGTGTCAATGTTGTGGATAAATGCCCAAGTTTTCACGGTTATTTTTGTGCTATAACCTCGGAGATAGTCACCCCTCCCCACTTCTATTTAATTTTTACTTAAAAATAACATTTTTACTAATATAACTGGTTCTGTAACTGTGAAGGCAATTAAACCACCCCTCCCCGCTTGTATTTAATTTTACTTATAAATAACATTTTTACTAAAATAACTTCTGTAACTGTGAAGCCAATTAAATTATAAGCCAGTCTTTGAAGTATATTCTAATCTTGGACCAGTTATCTACTCGACTAACGCGCGAGTCCTTTAATGCACTTTAAAAATGAATAAAATCTAAGTGTATTCATCGCCTCATTCAAGTAATTTTCTGGCATTTAACTTTTTCGATTATACCAATTACATGCTGTAACCTCACGACCCAATGAAAAATATCATGTATTCTTTGTTAGTAGCACCATCGTTTTACAAGAACAGAGAGCAAATATATATAACATTTTCTTACCAGTATGAGACAAATACATAGACATACATACACGCAGGACGTTCACTTGTGCGTTATTGTGAAGTCTGACAGTTCTGTTATGTAAGACATAAAACAATATAAATTTTGTTAAAATTTAGCAAGCAAAGTAGATAAAGATAATTTAGGTTTACATAAAAAACTGTTTGGGGAGGTCGTTTTTCTTAGTCCAGTCTGGCTTGAAGGAGAACAAGGCTACACTTATCGGCAGTAGGTAAGGGTTAAGGCCGTTTTTCCTCCGGGACATAGAACTTATGGTTGAGTAAACAGAGCTATGTTACAGTGGTGATTATGTGACTAATTGACCAGCACGGTTCGTCTGTATGAGAGGGAAGGTTCCGAAGGTATGAGTGAGAGGAATTATTTCACTGTACTTTTGATGAACTCATCAATATCTACCGTCTTGAAGAGTGCTCTTATTGACGGTGCAGAGGCACACACAGTCGTTTTAGATTCTAGTGCACCCTTACCTACAATCTAAGATTATTGGGGATTGGTGGATCTCTCTCTCTCTCTCTCTCTCTCTCTCTCTTTCTCTCTCTCTCCAACCATATTAAAATTACAGATACTTTTATAGTTTAAATTAAACTGATGTAAAATCTAACAAAAACCAGAATCCCAGTCAGTTGAGCCTTGTCACCCAGTTAAGGGTCTAGACCAGTCCATTAAAGAACCCTGTCATATGCTGTTAGTACTATCTATTTACATATACAGTCAGGAATCTGTCCCTACATGCTATCAGCTGCTGTTTTATCTTGATGTGTGGAAGCATGTATAATATTTAGGGCCAAAGCCTAACCGAAAAGACCTTGCAGTTCCATAATTAGGTAAGTGTTTGATGACATAAATATGCAAGAGGTGGTTGAACAGTTTTTAAGACCTTTTTATATATAAAAATAGAGTGGATAAATATTACCACCACAGAATATTGACCAAAGATTTGCCCTGATTATGCCTCAGTTGTTAGGTTAAGGTATCAAAGGCAGTCGACTCGAAAGTGTTTCTTGTAACTAACATCAGCCAAGTCCAGGTTCACTGCTTTTTCTCTAGAAGAACTGTTGGCTTCGAATTGTATGACAGATGATTTAGTCTGGTTAATCGCACTTCTGTCCACATTTTAACGGGAAGGAAGATGATCAGACTTTGATAGTTATTTATCTTAATTAATTTATGGTTTTTGTTATGGACCAGAGTAGTATCCTCCAGTCTTCTAAGCTGCCTCATCAGAATAGATTGTGAGGACTTTGTGTTAGACCTCTTTTGAGTTATGTTCCCCCAAGAATTTTGGTACTTAGATTCCGAAGGAGCTATAGTCGCGCATAATTTAGAGCAACCTAAACTCTCGTTACAATAAAAATATCTAGCGTTCTTGGTCCCAGGACATGTTCAAAAACCCATATCGTGAACTGTTCGAATGCTTTCAGTTTGGATTGATAAGCTAAAGAGAGCAGCTAACATCCATAGTCCATTTTGTACCTGCTTAGGCAAACACTGACTTTTTGTCAGTTACCCAACTAAAACCTTGCTCCACATTATTTTAATTTTTTATAAATAAAACATTCAATTTTCAATAATCACTTTAAAGGCCTAACTCAACCAAGTTTACTACTCGTCAAACATCCTGCCGAAAAGTTTTTTTTTTTTTTAAGCTCGTGCTGCTTAAGGTTACATGAGATTAACCTCTCTTAGATGAATAAAACTTTTAATCTCTTAATTTCAACCTTTTCTGACTGCCTTGACCTCAAAATATAGTTTACTTGCGGATATATAGACTCAAATATCCTTAATAATTCAATCAGGCCTTTCAGAATGTAATCCAAGACTTGAGCAGGTTGATTTTACACGGCCATGTTCAGAACAGCTCTAGCACACTAATGATTTAAAGCTATATCTTTTAACCACCATTTACTACTCGTGCGTACCGAATATTAAGTACTGAGTTATTTCTCATACGGTTAGCCCGAAGAGTTTAATCTTAATACACTTAATCTTATAATTTGCTCTCGAAAGCGTTTTGGGTTAGAATGGTATTGGAACATAATTTTTTCAGAAGATTGTTTCCCAAACTTAACCATTTCTGTTGTTGAAAATAGGCGGTTGAATGAAATGTTTGAGTTGTGAGTGGTGCTTTGATTTTCTGCAATCTGGGTCTGGGTCTTGAGGATTAATCAAAATTTATGTAAAGCCATTTACTTACAGCCACTGAATGATAGGGAAACAACCACCATGATGATATGAAAAACTGCTCTGCACAACATGTAATACTTAGTATGTTGAAGTGCTGGGCAGCTTCTTATATGAACATCTTTGATACAGAGCCTATGCATCTTGGATATTAAGTTTATAAACCAATTTTTGCTCGATGCCCATTTTGATTAACTGCTTAACAGTGCTAAAATAGCAAGGACAGTAGTATCGTATGTTTCACAAGGTCATAAAAAAACATACTGACTAATCACTTCTTGGCAAACTCCAGCTTGGTTTGGTTGCAAAGCTTCATCAGGGCTGAAGTTATTAAAATTCATTGCCATTTGACTGCCATATTACTAGAGTATCAACTATTGGCTCTTAATTTTGCAGACAACTTATTAGAACGATTAGTGTGTTAATAATGGTCTGGATGGCATCTTTGCTTCCTTTCTGCTTGATTAACTTTGTTGTTTTGCTAGGCTTTATATTCATTATTTCTTGACTATTGCACATTATTTTTGGGCTGCAGAAGTACAATTTTCATGTTCGTATCTGAGTGGCTCTCTTCACGGTATTTATTGCCCTGAAACAGAAGTTATTTGGAATTTTAATCTCAAGTATTGAGACCTGGGGAGGCTTGTCTCCTATTTTCGCTTTTCAGTTCGTAATTAGGTGGTTGATAAATTTAAGACATCATTTTATCCTATATATGAAAAGAAAGGATAAATATTAGAATATCGTAATATATTGACCAAAGATTTACCACCAACGTAACAAGAGCAAGACCTAAATTTCATAACCAATCAATCAACAAGGGCAGTCAAACCGAAAGTGATCTGTGTAACATACTTTAGTCAAGTCCAGGTGCACTATCACTTTCTAGGGTACAATTATTTTTAGGACGAGACTGAAGGCTTTGAAATGTGTCAGCAGATTCAGAGACTGGTTACAGCAATTCAGTTCACATTTTGACCGGAAGATGACCCGAGATGAACAGTTAGACACTCTTACTTCGTTTTTTATTATCGACCAGATAAGGGGGAAACATTTTGCATGCTGCTATTTTAGATATATGACCTAACGAGTCGCTTTAACACAAACGGGGACCCTCTCTTTACCCGCTACTTAAGGAACTGCTATATCTCTTGCCAATTTTATCGCTCTTGTTGTTAAGTGGATATGGATGTAATGTTACGAAGCCAAGCTGTCTTTGTATACTACAACACATCGAACTCCATTTCCTAATTTTGAGCTATCAATCATATTTTCTTGTGACTAGAATGTTCCATGCGATCATGTTCTGGGAATCTTGCGTTAGTTTCACTCTCTGGGTGTTTTTATTCACGATAGATTTGGCATCGTAAGAAGCATCGGTGAACTACCGTGTTGGGGAGATCTAGTTCACTGACTTTTCCCCTCTGAATAGGTTGTTTTTTTGAGTTACGTGTCCCAAGAATCTTGAAGTTAGGTTTTGAAGGGAGCTTTATCCGCATAATTCAGAGCTACCAAGTTTTTTTTTAACTCGTACGCTCCGTCTAAATTTTATTGCAGCCAAAATACATTCCAGGGGCTATGTTCAAAGTTAATAACGTATCCTAACGCTTTCAGTTTGGATTGACAAGCTGACGATAATACCCAACAGCCTTTAGTGAAGTTTGTGCCTGTGTAAGGCGACAAATCGCCCCTCTCTTGACTTGTTTCTCTTTTCAGATGTACAGTTGACACAGGGTTTCCCTGGTACACCTTTCATGAGAGTTAAAAAATGATATGGTAAACAGTGTTTACTGGGGGGATGGGGAGGACTCTTTCCCGTTAGAGAGAGTTCCACCAATTAGCTCTGGAGTTCGTTTAGTGGGAGGAGTCATTAGGTTTGGTTGAAGAAAGACACACACACACACACAAGGAATGAAAAATCTGAGTAGGTTACATCATGTATAGAAGATTACTGTCACTTTTAATATAAGTTTATTAAGATTCCATTTAACTTTCGCCAGGACGTTATTTTATCACCGTCTGTCATTATTTATGTCATATTCATTACACAATACTTAAAATTTATAGAAATTTAAAAAATTATATTGGTATTGGAAAATCACGAACATCATAACAGGATATTTTAACCTATAACATAATAAGTTTATAGTATCAGTTGCAGTGCGTTTCTTACAGATGTTATAATAGGCAGCTATAAAGAGAAGTGCAGCAGCACTTGATTGAATATACCAAAAACTCAGTGGAGGTGTTGGAAGTTTCTGACACCGTGGCTTCTCTCTCTCTCTCTCTCTCTCTCTCTCTCTCTCATATATTAGCTAACGCAAAGTGACATGATGTCTTCTAGAAATACCACACTAAGTATGCAGTTCTGATATGACATTAAGACCATCTAATCTTGACTAAACTAATATATATATATATATATATATATATATATATATATATATATATATATATATAATTTTTAAAGTAGACGGTGGGGTTGGGGATTAAGTTACTGTTGTTAAGCAGTCTTACAGGTTTTGGAATTATAAAACGTAATTCAAACTGAAAACCTTCTTTCTTTTGCTGTACCGATGACCTCAGTCTAGACGGCTTTGCTACAACTGAAATTGGTGGGGATAAGGTGGGCCAGTTGAGACTCGATGAATGGACGAGAGTAGTAGATCAAGACGGAGTAACATATTGCTATTCCGTCTTGAGGTAGATTATGATGATGGATAGAATGTATGGCTGACGAAAAGTTCCACCTAAAATATTTTCTTGTTTATCTTTAATGCCTGTGTGTTTTTATAGCATTTCTCCTAGTACTAGTATAGTAGTGTAGATTTACTGAATACAACAACATTTAAAAGAAGAAAGATGGATTAAACTCACTCTTTCTTGTAAATATAGAAGGAAAAGGAGAGAGAGAGTAGACGTTACTGATGAGTCAAAATGAAAACACAACTAGGGAAAGAGAAAATTCCACAACGAACAATGGAAAGTGAAAGAAGGACTGCCAAACTTGGTGCAAACTTTTAACCATTACCATATGGTAAAGTTAATTCGTTTGCCAATGATGACAATTATTTACATTCAGAGGTTTCATGTATTCATGGTTGGGTTTATTCCTCTTGAATATACTGTAGGGTTATTCCCTACACGCCGTTCATTAAAATAATTATTACATGATATGAGTAAACACATCATCTTCTACTTGGCTTATATTTTTAATATATTGATTATGATACAAGTTTTAATGTCATACGGACAGAAAATTCCTTTCGCTCTTATCATCATTCGTGTGAGGATAAGAGAGACGCCTCTATTGTTAAACAACCCTTCAGTCATTTACCTGTCCTTTTGTAGAAAGGGCTATTTGGAGAAATGTAGATTGATGATATTATCTTGAGGATTTCTTTTTAGAGAATGTATAAGGAAATCAGGATAGCGAAATTCCCTTAGACTTTTAACTCCATTTAGTATCAAATTCACCTTTCTAATAAATAAATTACAATAATCATGACCTGGAGCTAAACCATATGCATACGTTTGTTTGTAGTTTTTACATTGCTTGATCGGTGCCAATCATATTACATGGAAGTTCAGGACGCCATCGGGTAATCCAAATATACGCACGCAATTTTTTACTTATTTTTAATATTAGTGAGAAGTTCAATACCTTTCCTTCTAGATCACCTCTTGCAATCTGTTTTGTATAGAAGATTCATGGTTTCTGACTATCTACGGTCAGTTGTGGAGGAGCTCCATTGTGTTCGCCAGTGGTCCATAAGTTGATCTGGTCTCCTCTCTCTCTCAGGCTCCCAACAATTTACCAAATTAGCCCAAATATTCTCTATGGGGTTCATGACTGCACCCCTACTTGGCCAGTCAAGCAATTGCATGCTCTGACCTTGAAACTATTCCTGGACTATTCTGGCGGTATGGATGGGGCAGCGGTCGTGAATGAAAATGACAGGAGTGGATGGGGAGGAATAATTCCGCTGTTGAAGTGAAGGGAGGAAGAAATCCTGACGAATTTCAGTGTATTTTTCACCAGTGAACCTCCCTTCAATCCCTGGTGATATCACCCAATGTGAGAAGATCCAGCCCCACATGTTGACGTGACATGCCCACTCCTGGTCACCATAAATGTTTCTTTGTAGTATCTGAAGGAGAAAAATTTATTTTTTAAAAATTTACGCTTTGCTTAACAACTTACGCAAGTCGTTCTGCCGCTACTCTCCTCCTTCTTATCCACAACTGTACTGTGGTGGGGGACACACTAACATCACGTCCAATGGCTCGTATCGAGAGGCCATTGTTGCGTAAAGTGACAATTCGTCCTCAATAGGACCAGATTTGCGTCCCTTCGATTCATTACGAGTGGTTATGAAGTCTGACCCATTTAAAAATCCTGCTGACGACCTCACCTTCGTTGGGATTCAGACTCTGTTTCGAGTCGAGTATGACAATACCTTGCTTCATATATCTTTATATCGTTCCTGATTGTAGGATTAGCCAACAGGAACATAATCACTATGGTATGAAATAAAGATACTACTGTTAAATTTAATATGCTCATGTAATTACTGTTCCTGTTAATAACCTTACATTGAGAACTGAATACTTGCTGAGCACTGCTTCATAAAATGTGCTCGGTAACAGTGTTCGCGAATTCTATAACCTATTTTTCTGTAACTAAGATTCGTATCAGCACGAGATTTTGCTATAACGTACTACACCCAGTGCCGTAATTTATAAGAGTATCATGAATCACTAATTATAAAGAATAGACACTTGTCCCTATACGAAGAGGCAAAAACTCGATTAGCCAGAAATGAAGACGAACACCATTTATTTTGTTTTTGTGCAAAATGTTTTATAGAACATTTTTTTCAATATTTGAGTTTTGTATTTCAGTTTTATTTTCTTATAAGCATAATAATTTTCAACACAAACATACTAACAGTTTACTTAGGCAAACTATAGGATGTTAACGATAATTTTTTGAGGAGGTCTAAAAATATTTTAGAAAGGTTTGTGTTATATTTGTAGTTAAGGTATTATAATTTACAACTTACAATTGTTGCAGACATTGCTTGTATTAGGAGACCAAAACTCAAGTATAAAGTCTTTTTGCAATTATCTGTATTTGCATTTTTAAGGAAATATATGTGTGCAAAATGTAATTGAGTAATAAACTTTATATAAGTATTTATAGCTGTGATTACAATTTTTAAATATGAAAATTGTGAAATTATACTAGTGATTGTATTTGATATTGTTCCCCATCTTGTAAGTGAAGTTATAATTGTAATTTGATAACAGGTCAGGTAATTACGATCCTAATTGTAATAGACATAAAGCAAATGTAATTACCCCTAACCTGCTTATATTATATAAAATATATGAGACTGGCTACTTCATACGAAATGGATGAAACATAAAAATAATGGGAAAAAATGTAAACATTGTTTCTTGTATACATGGGAGAAAAACTGATTAGAAATTCAGTGTTTTTCCACTGCACCTCGGCTTCTCTCCAGGCCACCTGTGAATTGTTCAGTCTTCAATAAATCGTCTTTACCTTTCTCAGGATCTATGGGTGGGGTTCATGTCTGCACCCTTCTTTGGCCAAAACAATTCAGGTCCTCGACTTCAAACCATTCGTGGACTATTATGGCCGTATGGATGGGGCAGTGGTCGTGAATGATAATGACAGAACTAGGTGGGAAAGGATAATTCAGCTGGTAAGTGAAGGGAGGAAGAAATCCTGAAGAATTTCAATGTATTTTCACCAGTGAAACTCCCTTCAGTCCTGGTGATATCACATATACCATGTAAGGGAAAATCCAGCCTCAAACGTTCACAGTTACGTGCCACTTCCGCCACCTCGTAAACGTTTTTCTCGGTGGTATCTGAAGGGAAAAAAATCTGAATTTTTAACAATTTACGCGTTGCTTTTCCGTAACAGGGAAAATAATGATATATCGTTTGGGAAATATAATGCTAAGTAACATCCCTTGCAATAAATTAATGTTTATTCATCTATGAGGATTAATACTTACAATACCATCAAGTTTGCCTTCCAACCTCTTATTCACTAAAACAGCTCGAGAGCTGATTGGTGAAATTCACGTTAAGAGAGGAACAGCACCACCTGTAGTAAACAGTGTCTCAAACAGACAATTAACAATATATCATTATGAAGACATACAGAATTTTAAACGTTATCAATGACAGTAACGGCCTCAGATGTTGCAATGTCAGATAACAGCCAATCAATCAATCAGTATTCATGTGATTTAATATATCTCTTTGTTCAGTTATAATGATATTACTGCCACAGCACCCCATTACACACTAACAAGTTTCAGTCACCCAATCATGGCTAGACTTAGGTGCTGTATTAACTAGTAGTATTCTGTTATAGTCTCCAAATGAATAGACAACAGCAAAAATATAGCTCTCGAGCGCACATCGTCACTCTACGAGAAAGTTACCATTACACACGCAGTTGCACAGCGTCTTTACGTCTCTCCCAGCAACGCTGAGATTGGGAAATTGACTGACTTTGGTAAACATATTTTTCTAACTATAAACCTTATAAACCTGTGAAATTATGAAACAAATTAAAGTTGCCTTGCACTGTTGAACTCTTTTATTTGTTATTCTTTCTTTTTTACTTCCTGGAATACCAAATAGCTTTCCCATAAGTAGGCAGGCTATAAAATGATCTTAATTATCTAGTTATCTGCATGTTAATTACGTATTTTAGTTCGAAGACCTCCACCACGAACGACCACCTGTCACAATAACGACGACTTTCGATGAGCAGCAGCAGAAGATCCTTTCCCAATACTACTGCTATTCGTGAACGTCTGGCATTGAATATTTCAGCTATGACGGCGCGAAGACGTCTGCGTGAGGCAGAATTCCTCGTAGAATTCCTGCCAAGAAGGAATTTTTCACCAAGCGGCATCGTGCTGATAGGCTTGCCTTTATTCAACAGTTTGTGGTGGAGGATGCTGTTGCTGTTTGAGATTGATCCGGCTTTATACCAGCACGGGCTTTTGCTCATCGAGCAGCCTGTATGAATATTTTGCAGGTGGGAAGGTGGTTTTTAAAGATATGAGCCTTTTATTATAATCTAAATGGATTGTGCAGGTTGAATGCTATAATATGGAATTCTGGTCTCGAGTTGTATTCACTGACGAAAGGTCTTTCACTATTAATATAGTAGCCGCAGAATACATAACTGCAGACCGAATAATAGAAAGTGTTGTATAATCATTAATAGCAGTCAAATCATACTAATTATAAGCAAGGGCAATATTATAATCAAAAGATAATCATTTTGTCAATAACCATGTATTTTCTGTTAATGGAATTATATTGCCACGAGAAGTGTGAAAATAAAAAATTGTTCATGGAAAACCCCCACTAGTTCTACTATTGCCAGCTTTCAGGCATTAAGCAAATGCATTATTAATGTTAAGAATAATCACGTAGGCAAACTAGTAATATAGAGTACAGTGTTTACTGAATTAAAGAATACCATATAACTGACCATTGCATATGAAATTTGATGCTATTATTGGTATTAATCCTGTAGATGAATAAACATTCTTAACTTATTGCAAAAGGTTTGTTACTTGGTATTTTTATTTCCCAAACGATATATCATTATTTTTCAATTATGAAAAGCAAAAGCGTAATTTTTAAAATTAAATTTTTCCCCTTCAGATACTACCAAAGAAACATTTGAGGTGACCAGGAGTGGGCATGTCACGTCAACATGTGGGGCTGGATCTTCTCACATTGGGTGATATCACCAGGATTGAAGGGAGGTTCACTGGTGAAAAATACACTGAAATTCGTCAGGATTTCTTCCTCCCTTCACTTCAACAGCGGAATTATTCCTCCCCATCCGCTCCTGTCATTTTCATTCACGACCGCTGCCCCATCCATACCACCAGAATAGTCCAGGAATAGTTTCAAGGTCGAGAGCATCTGCAATTGCTGACTGGCCAAGTGGGTGCAGCCATGAAACCCCATAGAGAATATTTGGGCTAATTTGGTAAATTGTTGGGAGCCTGAGAGAGAGAGAGACCAGATCAACTTATGGACCACTGAACACAATGGGAGCTCCTCCACAACTGACCGTAGATAGTCAGAAACCATGAATCTTCTATGCTAAACAGATTGCAAGAGGTGATCTAGAAGGGTGGCTGAACTTCTCACTAATATTAAAAATAAGTGTAAAAATTGCGTGCAATATATTTGGATTACCCCATGGCGTCCTCTGAACTTCCATGTAATATGATTTGGCACCGATCCAAGCAATGTAAAAAAACTACAAACAAACGTATGCATATGGTTTAGCTCCAGGTCATGATTATTGTAATTTATTTATTAGAAAGGTGAATTTGATACCTAAATGGAGTTAAAAGTCTAAAGGGAATTTCGCTATCCTGATTTCCTTATACATTCTCTAAAAAGAAATCCTCAAGATAATATCATCAATCTACATTTCTCCAAATAGCCCCTTTCTACAAAGGACAGGTAAATGACTGAAGGGGTTGTTTAACAATAGAGGCGTCTCTCTCTTATCCTCACACGAATGATGATAAGAGCGAAAGGAATTTCTGTCCGTATGACATTAAAACTTGTATCATAATCAATATATTAAAAAATATAAGCCAAGTAGAAGATGATGATGTTTACTCATATCATGTAATAATTATTTTAATGAACGGCGTGTGGGAATAACCCTACAGTATATTCAAGAGGGAATACAAACCCAACCATGAATACATGAAACCTCTGAATGTAAATAATTGTCATCATTGGCAAACGAATTAACACCATATGGTAATGGTTAAAGTTTGCACCAAGTTTGGCAGTCCTTCTTCACTTTCCATTGTTCGTTGTGGAATTTTTCTCTTTCCCTAGTTGTGTTTCATTTGACTCATCAGTAACGTCTACTCTCTCTCTCCTTTTCCTTCTATATATTTACAAGAAAGAGTGAGTTTAATCCATCTTTCTTCTTTTAAATGTTGTTGTATTCAGTAAATCTACACTACTATACTAGTACTAGGAGAAATGCTATAAAAACACACAGGCATTAAAGATAAACAAGAAAATATTTTAGGTGGAACTTTTCGTCAGCCATACATTCTATCCACTATCATAATCTACCTCAAGACGGAATAGCAATATGTTACTCCGTCTTGATCTACTACTCCCATTCATCGGAGTCTCAACTGGCCCACACACCTTATCCCCACCAATTTCAGTTGTAGCAGCCGTCTAGACTGAGTCATCGGTACAGCAAAAAGAAAGAAGGTTTTCAGTTTGAATTACGTTTTATAATTCCAAAACCTGTAAGACTGCTTAACAACAGTAACTTAATCCCCAACCCCACCGTCTGCCCAAAATATATATATATATATATATATATATATATATATATATATATATATATATATATATATATATATATATATATATATATATATATATATATATATATATATATATTAGTTTAGTCAAGATTAGATGGTCTTAATGTCATATCAGAACTGCATACTTAGTGCAGCGGTATTTCTAGAAGACATCATGTCACTTTGCGTTAGCTAATATGAGAGAGAGAGAGAGAAGCCACGGTGTCAGAAACTTTCAACACCTCCACTGAGTTTTTGGGTATATTCAATCAAGTGCTGCTGCACTTCTCTTTATAGCTGCCTATTATAGTATCTGTAAGAAACGCACTGCAACTGATACTGTAAACTTGGCTTATGTTATAAGGTTAAAATATCCTGTTATGATGTTCGTGATTTTCACCAATACCAATATAATTTTTAAATTTCTATAATTTTAAGTATTGTGTAATGAATATGACATAAATAATGACAGACACGGTGATAAAATAACGTCTTGGCTGAAAGTTAAATGGAATCTTAATAAACTTATATTAAAAGTGACAGTAATCTTCTATACAGCGATGTAACCTACTCAGATTTTTTTTCATTCCTTGTGTGTGTGTGTGTCTTTCTTCAACCAAACCTAATGACTCCTCCCACTAAACGAACTCAGAGCTAATTGGTGGAACTCTCTCTAACGGAGAAAGAGTCCTCCCCATCCCCTCAGTAAACACTGTTACCATATCATTTTAACTCTCTCATGAAGGTGTACCAGGGAAATCTGTGTTCAACTGTACTGTACATTAATCACGTCATGTATTTTACCTGTCATTATTTCATTCTTTGTGTACCTCATCTTACGCGTCATTGTACGGCCTTTCCGCCGATATGTATATCTGCCTTTTGTATGCCATGTAACTAATGTTGTACGTATTTTTATGCTTGCCAGAAAACACAAATCGTGTATGGACGCAGCGGTGGCCTTGGGTCGCCCGCTACCTTTCCGTCCGCTTTTTGTCTTATAAACACCTGTCGAGAATAATGAAGTTTTACGGGCTGCTCTAGGAGCAAGAGCCCGTGCTGGCACAAGGCCAGCTAAATCTGAAATAACAACATAATGAAGAATCAGTCTTTCACTCCTGACTTTTCTTGAAGCCTCACACTGGCGACCCCAGGTCAGGGGCAGGTAGCTCGGTTTTGGCCCAGCCATTAACGGATTAAGTATGGCCGCACCCTACCATCAGATAGCCTTTAGCAGACTAACTATGGCATAAAGTTTAGGTCTCTGATAGCACCCTACCTGGCGGAAACAGTCGTACCCAAAAGGGCACGTTTTGGCACTTCGTTCGACCTCTCGAACAAATCAGCATCATTTGTAAGTCACCAAATCGGCGCCAGGATAGTGCTCGGCGGCGCCATTAATTGGTCTCCGCTGAGCTTGTTTTCTTTGATGACTTCCCGTTTTCTTCAAGCTCAATTAGTCACGCCTAAAACGTGCCAGGTCACGCATTTTAATCATTTTACTTTTTATGGTATTTATACGAATGTCACACATTGTGTATCAAGATGTTTCTTCATTCACAGGCATCAAGACTGTATCTATATTGTAGCCCTTGTATGTTTTGTATTGTAATTTGTACTCATTCACTGCATATTATTGTTTATTGTTTCGACCTCAGGTCACAGTCACTCCATTGTCTTCACGTCTCGCGTCAGTCGGTCGCAATATAAGCTGCCTGGATCTGTAAATAAAGTAGCAGTAACTTTTACCTGCTCGTTTCTTTGACACCTTACAGTGGTGACCTCGGAGTATCCTGAGCCATTAGCGGACTCACTACGGCGACCAGTCTTGGCTCCAGGATTTCTCCAAAAACGCCTAGCGGCCTGAACACGGGCGCTGTAACCAGCGTTGAGCGCTGACTGGGCCGGGCGCATTCTACCAGCGCCACTAGCGGAACCACACGGCAGACGCAGCGTGCCGACGCCGAAATTTACCCAGTAAGGGGTCAAAGGAGCGAAGCATGGACGCGGATATCCTCCTCATGCAGTTAAACGCGGACCCCGCGGGACTCGAGGCTTACCTACCTCCCATCACAGCCGCGCCCGCCCCGCATCGAGGCCCTCCCGCAACTCCACACCAGCGCTCGAACACACGACGCCAGGCAACACAATCGCGGTCCAGCCACCGTAAAGTTGCCGCCTGCTCACGCAGGGGGAACCCATCGATGCTGGCGCAGGGTGGAGAGCCACTTCAGAATCGCGACCTCACGGACGAAATCCTCTACAGGCCGACACAGTGCTCAACGCCCGGAGGACGTACAGAAAAACTCATCTCGCGAGCACCAAACACACACCCTCACATACAGCACCACAAAAAGTTCCTCCTCGAAGCTTGCTCCCTGCCCATCGCTGAGCGGGCCGCCCGTGCTATCGACCTTGCCAATAATCCACACCACGACCTCAATCCAAGAGACGCTTGGGGCATGGTCGTAGATCTCCTGTCAATACCAGTCTGGGTGGGAAAAACAAGCGGGCAGGAGATAAGCTCATACGGGAAATCTACCTTCGCCAACTCCTCCGAAGCACGCAACCGATCGCCACCCCTACACCATGCCTGTCGAGGACCTCAGAGGCGTACAACACCCTCACAGACTCCGTCATGCTTCACAGCGGCTAAAACCGGCACACAGCCGGTCAGCTCCGTCCAGCCTGAAGAGGACGAGAGCAGCCCGTCAACGCCATCGCCAACAGATCGTCCACTCTAACCACAGCAGCCGGAGGTCCCCGGCTTCTGTCGCTACCACAAGTGGTTCGGAAAGGACGCCTGAAACTGCCTTCGCCGCCCTGCTCGTTCAACCGCTCAAAAACGTAGGCGGCGGGCCAGCAGGACAGGCCGCCATGGCAGCCGACGAACCCAGGGCCTCAAAAACAGTAGGTTTTTACGTCCGCGACACCGCCTCCGGCAGGCGATGCTGGTCGCACACAGGAGCCTTTAAGTCGGTCTTCCCAGCATCCAGAGAGGACCGCAACCAGACACCAGACCCGCCGCCTGACGGCCGCCAACGGAACCCCATCCTCTCCACGCACCAGGCTCCTGTCGATCTCCATCCTTGGCCAGAGTTACCCTGGGACTTCATCGTCATGACTTTAGGAAATCCCACCTCAAATGGCTGATTTTCTGGCGCACCGGCCTCGCTGTCGACGCAAGGGCTTAGCGCCCTCGATACCGACTCCTGCCGGTTCTCCCAGCAACGGCGGACCCAGACTCACCATCAGCGCCGTCGCCCCCACCAGTATGCACACCTTCTGTCGGAGTTCCTGAGGTATTTAAGCCCGAGCTTCGCTAAGTCCCCGGGCCCCAGCCACACGGCATATACCACCATATAGTGACCAAAGGGCCTCGACACATGCGAAGTTCCGCAGGCTTCAGCGCCTCAGGAGGCGAAAAAGCATTCGCGGAGATGTAAACAGATGGGCATCTGCAGAAAGCCTCCAGTCCATGGCCTCTCCACATGGTGCAGAAACCGGACGGCTCGGAGACCCCGCGGCGACTACAGGCGGCTCAACATTGCAACGGAGCCCAGACCACTACCCCACCAATATGCAAGACCTCACGGCCTCCTTTCACGGGGCCAAAATATTCACTAAATTGGACCTTCTTAAATCTTATTTCCAGGTACCTGTTGCGCCAGAGACATACCAAAGACAGCCATCATCACGCCCTCGGGTCCTATGTGTTCGCCTCTCTCACCTTCTCGGCTGAGGAACGCCGGGGGCCACCTTCCAGCGCCTCATGGGACAGCATCCTGGGGACCTAAAATTTGGCCTGCTACGCCGACGACATTCTCATATTTTCTTCAGGTCCACAGCGAACACCAGAGGTAATATCAAAGCAGTCCTCCAGCGTTTCCAAGAAAACGGCCTCGTCGTCCGCTTTCGACAAGTGTACCTTTCGGCGTCCAGAAAGCAGAATTCCTGGGTCACGAGGTGTCTCCGACAGGCGTCCGCCCTCTTACATCGAAAGTGGCAGCCGAGCCAAGTTCCCGACACCCACCTCCATCAAGGCCGCCTCCAGAGTTCTTGGGATGGTAAACTTACAGGCGGTTCATCCCCGGATCGCGCACACCACGCCCTGACGGAAGTCCTAAAGGTCAACTGAAGTCCCTGTCTTGGGGACCCAGCCAGCAGCAGGCCTTTTCCTGACGAAGGCCACCACCAAGGCAACCGCCTTGGCACACCAGATCCCAAGGTTCTCCAGCTGACGACATGCCAGTAACGTTACTCGCGGTGCTGTTCTGGAGCAAAATCATCAACGGCGCCCCAGCCCATCGCTTCTCTTTCAGCAAGAAGTTCAGTCCCGCAGAGTCCCGCTAGCACCTTCGACAGGGGAACTTGCGCCGATGTACCGCTGCAGTTCGGTACCGTTCCTCCTGGGGGACGCCCTTCACAATCTCACAGACCACCAGCCACTGGTTCACGCCTTCACGAAGCAGGGGGGACGCATGGTCTTCCAGACAGCAGCGCCACCTCTCAGCCATAGCCGAATTTACCTGTTCCAGTCAGGTACCTCCCCGGCAAGAAAAATCCAGAGGCAGACGCCCTCCAGAGTCGAGTTGAACGAAGCGCAGCTTGCGTAGATTACCAGGACCTTGCCAGAGAACAGGCCGCTGACCCAGAAAACCCTGCATACCGCACCGCCATCACATCCTCAAAGGCGGACGTGACTCGCCCCCCGGAGTGCTGCCCAGCCTGCTCTGTGACATCAGCACAGGCCAGCTCCTGCCCTTGGTTCCAGCCCTCACGCCGCCGCCAGGTATTGACATCATTCACGGCCTCTCACACTCCTCCGGCAGGACCACGCCCAAACTGCTTTCAAAAGTTCGTCTGGCACGGGTGCAAAAGGACGCCACAGCCTGGGCAAACAGTGCCTGCAGTGCCAGACCAGCAAAGTGGGTCGTCACACGCAGTCGGGGGTAGCGAGTTCCCCACAGCCGGGCGCCGCTCGCCACATCCACATCGACGTCGTCGGGCCTTCCCCCATCAGGCGGATCCAGATACCTCCTCACGGTGGTAGACCGTTCGACGAGGTGGCCCGAAGCCACACCCATGCAAGACACCGCCAGCGCTGGGCGCTGAGGCCCTGCTCTCCAGTTGGGTTAGCCGCCCGCGTCCCGGACCACATCACAACCGACAGGGCCCCGCTTCCTCTCCGGAGTTGTGGTCTGCCCTGGCTCAACTGCTGGGAACCACGCACCACACCACCACAGCTGCAGATAACCCAGCGGCCAACGGCCTGGTTGAACGGTTCCACAGGTCCCAAAGTCATCCTCGCGGCCCGCCAGCACCGCTGAGGACTGGAAACATCAGCTGCCGTGGGTCCTCCTCTCGGGTGAGGACCGCCCCAGAGCCGACGCACTTAATCCGCAGCTGAACAAAACCTATGGGGGGAACCCTCGGGAAAGCCGGGAGCTCGCGTGACGATGATCGCCACTCCTCATCTCTCTGCAGAGGCTCGCGACAATGGCCGCGGTGCCTGCCTTTGCAGGCGCCATCGACAAAGCAACCACCTTCATGCCGCCAGCTGTCATCCGCCACCCACGCCGCCAGAGGTCGACGCCGCCCGTCCACCACTAACTAAGCCCTGGCAGGGGACCCTTCCGCGTGCTGAGCGGGAACAGCAAGCGTTCCAGCTGGCACTTCTGCGGCAAGAACGACTGGGTTTCACACCGCTAAAGCCCGCCTTCCTGTCGGAGAGTCCCGGCAGCGACGCAGCACCCTTCCGCCCCAAACGCACTCCACCACGCCACCGCAGGCCGGCGCCCCAGGAAGGAACCAAACAGCAGCCTCACAGGCGGGAGGCCTCAGTTATCTTCAAGAGCCGCGGTACCCTTCAGTCCCAGCAGATACAGGGGATTAATCAGGAGATACCTTCGCCTTGGGAGACAAAGTCACCAAATCGCGCCAGGATAGTGTTTCGGCGGCGCCATTAATTAAGTCTCCGCTGAGCTTGTTTTCTTTGATGACTTCGCTTTCTTCAAGCTCAATTAGTCACGCCTCTAAAACGTGCCAGGTCACGCATTTTAATCATTTTTACTTTATGGTATTTATACGAATGTCACACATTGTGTATCACATGTTTCTTCATTCACAGGCATCAAGACTGTATCTATATTGTAGCTCATGTTTTGTATTGTAATTTGTACTCGTTCACTGCATATTATTGTTTATTGTTTCGACCTCAGGTCACAGTCAATTCCATTGTCTCTCACGTTCGGCTAGCCAGTCGGCCGCGCAATATAAGCTGCCTGGATCTGTAATAAAGTGGCAGTAACTTTTACCTGCTCGTTTTCTTTGGACACCTCATTAACAGACTCAATACGGCACATTTTTCCTGAGTTTTGGTGCGTGAGAAGTCAAGATGTCAGTAGCGAACTTCAATGCGAACCCACAAGCATTGTCTGCACGCCCTCTCACCAACAAAGCCAGACATGGTCAAACTTTCCTGTTCTGTGCCAAAACACGGCATCATGGTTCTGGCATGCAGATGCGCATTTTCGCATGGCGCACATCTCAGACGATGCTACAAAATCAGATATAATCATGACGGCGCTCCCAGAAGAAGTATTCAGTAGAATCTCCCCCTGGGTGGACGCGCTACCAGACAAAGTCACAAACTTAAAAAACAAACTGCTGAATTCCTACTACAGACTATCTCAATCCATGAGGCGCAGATACCACTGGCCTTTCGTCATAGTGGATGTTAAGTTCCCTCTGGTCGGTGCAGATTTCCTAGGGCACCACGGACTTCTAGTCGACGTTGCCAGACAACGCCTCCTCAACACAGGGACGTGCCATTCCCGTCAGCCCTCCACCATACCAGGGATGCCCTCCATCTCCTCCACAGCCCCCAACAGCTACGTGTCCCTCCTACAGGAGTTCCCGGACGTGTTCAAACCAGAACTACACCAGTCACCTGGGGCCTCGACAAAGCACGGCATCTTCCACCACATCACCACAATGGACCCACCAACCCATGCCAAGTTCCGACGTCTGTCCCCCCGCAAGTTACAAGGCGCCAGACAGGCCTTCGCAGCAATGGAACGCATGGGCATCTGTAAAAAAGCATCAAGCCCATCGGCGTCCCCTCTCCACATGGTAAAGAAATCCGATGGCTCATGGAGGCCCTGCGGGGACTATCGGCGCCTGAATTTGGTAACAACACCAGACCACTACCCCCTCCCTAACATGCAAGACCTGACAGGCACCCTCCACAGAGCCAAAATTTTCTCCAAGATGGATCTACTGAAGTTGTACTTCCAAGTCCCTGTACATCCCGACAACGTCCCAAAGACCGCCATCATCACGCCCTTCAGGAGCTACACATTTTCCTATTCCACTTTCGGTCTCAGGAATGCAGGCGCCACTTTTCAGCACCTAATGGATACCATCTTGGGAGATCTGCCCTTCTGCATCTGCTACGTAGATGACATCCTCATTTTTTCCAGGTCCCCAGAGGAACACCTTTGTAAGGATGGTATTGAATGACATACTGGCTGGGTGTTGACTGGTTTATTGGTGGTTCCTTACTGAATGAATGTACAGAATCTTCGAAGATGTTATTGGCCTGTGCGAGCTGCAAAGTAGCATCTACACACAGACAGGGGAAAACAGAGGTAATGATTCGGACATCTGTGTTTGTCGGCAGACAAACAGATGGCGATTGTGAGAGACATAATAAACGTACAGTGATAAAACATATATTAATGGAAAGGCCAGGGAATTCTACATATGGCCAATTACATGAGATTCGAGACAGATTAATGAATACAATACAGTAGCATAATATATGTGAAATGCCGAGACCTTTGGCGTCTTCACAAACAGAAACATACATACAGTTTAATACAGAAGATTTGGTGGAACATAGAGTACATGATTAGAATGTTTGCATGGCAGTGCGAGTAGTGGTGATTGTACATATATCAAGACAACAATGGTTAGGGAGAAACAGACGGAAATATTGTATGGTAAAAGTTGCATTCCTTGAGAGAAAACGGGGTGTTTTTGTTCCCTCTCTGTCTGGGTCCCTCCAAAGATATGATGTACGAACACGCACACGTGTGTGCTCGAAAGAGACCACCATCAGTGCGATGGATAGGTCTCTTACAATACTCCCCCCCACAAGCAAGGCATCGATGTGGAAATCATCTTGCTGACAATTGGAATTGGCTCGAAGGGCTTTGGCTAGGGGCGGGTAGGAGGCCGAAGGGCGGCGCTGGCCGGCAGGAACTCGAGGAGGACGGTAGCGGGTTGAAGGGTGACGTTGGATGATCCTTCGGTAGCCAGCTCAAGGGGGATGGCAGTAGGCTGAAGGATGACGGGGGCTGATCCTTCGGTAACCAGCTCGAGGGCTGAAGGATGACGGCAGCTGATCCTTCGGTAGCCAGCTCGAGGGGGGCGGCAGCAAGGTGAAGGATGACGTCGGCTGGTCCTTCATTGGTCAACTCGTCCGGTACGAGTTCAAGGGCGGCTTCAGGTTTCCTGGAGGGGGCGTCCAGGGCTCTGGTGGTGGGGTGGGTCATCTCGGAGGGTTGAACATCTACTGAGAGCTCGGGAACGGCTGGAAGCAGCGAGGTGGCGAAGGGTCTGTTGGCGCGTGGGTCGTCATCTTGGGTCGGACGTCTAATATCGGCTCCTTCGTGTCACTCCGGGGTCACCAGTGTAAGGACGGGATTGAGTGACGTACTGACTGGGTGTTGACTAGTTTATTGGTGGTTCCTTACTGAATGAATGTACAGAATCTTCGAAGATGTTATTGGCCTGTGCGAACCGCAAAGTAGCATCTACACACAGACAGGGGAAAACAGAGTTAATGATTCAGACATCTGTATTTGTTGGCAGACAAACAGATGGTGATTGTGAGAGACATAATAAACGTACAGTGGTAAAACATATATCAATGGAAAGGCCAGGAAATTCTACATATGGCCAATTGCATGAGATTTGAGAGAGATTAATGAATACAATGCAGTAGCATAATATATGTGAAATGGCGAGATCTTTGGCATCTTCACAAACAGAAACATACATACAGTTTGATACAGAAGATTCGGTGGAACATTGAGTACATGATTAGAAATGCTTGCATGGCAATGCGAGTAGTGGTGATTGTACATATATCAAGACAACAATGGTTAGGGAGAGACGGACGAAATATTGTATGGTAGAAGTTATGCCTCCTTGAGAGGAAACGGGTGTTCTTGTTCCTCCTCTGTCTGGGTCCCTCCGAAGATATGAAGCACGAACGCACACGCGTGTGCTCGAAAGAGACCACCATCAGTGCAATGGATGGGTCTCTTACACCTTCGCCACATCTGCGCCGTCGTGAAACACCTGCAGGACAGCGGATTAGTTGTCAGGTTCGACACGTGCATTTTCGGGAAAGAAAAAGTAGCCTTCCTGGGCCACGAGATTTCCCCAACAGGAGTTCGCCCCACTGCCTCTAAGGTAAAAACTATAGAAAATTCCCAGAGCCACAAACCATCAAGGCCCTTCAGGAGTTTCTTGGGATGATAAACTACTACCGGCGCTTCATCCTAGATGTTGCCCACATCATGTACCCCCTGACGTCAATCCTGAAGGGGAAACCAAAAACACTAACCTGGGAAGCTCCGCAGCAGCAGGCATTCATTCAGACGAAAAGGACCCTCTCCAGTGCCACCACCTTAACTCACCACAACCCCGCCGCTGCCCTCAGATTGACAACGGACACCAGCAGCATCACCTGCTGTGCAGTACTTGAGCAACTGGTGAACGGCACACCCCAACCCTTGGCCTTCTTCAGCCACAAGCTTTCGCCAGCGGAGACCTGCTACAGTGCCTTCGACAGAGAGCTGCTGGCTATCTACCAGGCTGTGAGGCACTTCAAGTACCTGCTGGAGGGAACCGAATTCACAATCCTAACAGACCACAAACCCTTGGTTCACACATTTGCAAAATAGGGGGACACCTGGTCTGCAAGGCAACAGCAGCACCTGACCACCATCTCTGAGTTTGGTTGCACCATCAACTACGTCCCTGGCAAGAGAAACCCAGTGGCTGATGCTCTGTCAAGAATAGAGATCAATTCCCTTCACCTTGCCATCGACTATGAAGACCTCGCGAGGAAACAAGCAGCGGATCCAGAGACGGCGGACTACAGGACAGCAGTGATGGCTCTCAAATGGGAAGACGTGCCCTTAGCAAACTCTGGACACAACTCTCCTCTGGGACACCAGCACAGGCCGCCCACCACCTGGTGCCCACATCGAGGAGAAAACAAGTGTTAGACATCGTCTACGATCTCTCCCATCCTTCGGGGCGCACAACGGCACGCCTCATGACTGACAAATTCGTCTGGCACAGCATCAACAAGGACCTCCACCAGTGGGCAAGGAGCTGCATCCCATGCCAGACGAGCTAAACATTCCAGCACACTGAATCCGGGATCGGCGATTTTCCCCAGCCTCGTCGGCGGTTCGGCCACATCCACATTGACGTCGTCGTGCCCCTTCCGCAGTCGGGGGGAGCCAGATACCTCCTGACGATCATAGACCGCTCCACCCACTGGCCCAAAGCAACCCCCATGGATGAAGCATCATCATCATCATGCGCAGAGGCCCTCCTCTCCAGTTGGATAAGCCGCTTCGGAGTGCCAGACAGAATCACTATGGACAGGGGAACTGCCTTCCTGTCAGAGCTCTGGGTCTCCTTGGCACGCCTGATGGGTACAACTCTACACAGCGCACCGCTCTCTTAAAGCAGCTATCATGGCACGCTGCACCGACGAGAGGTGGAACGAACAGCTGCCCTGGATCCTGCTGGGTCTCTGCACCGCATCAAAAGCAAATGGTGACGCTTCCCCTGCCGAGAAAGTCAACGGGGAAACACTGGCCGTACCTGGAGAATTCTTTCCGCCTTTGGCCGACGGCGCAGACACCCCCTTCCCGAGGTTGAGGGAACTCGCACAGAGGTTCACGCCCTGCTTCTTGTACAAGACCTTCACTGACAGAACCATCACCTACAGCCCACCTGCTTTACACTCCTGCGCCTACATCTTCGTCAGGGTGGATGCTCGCCGCCCGCCCTTAACCAGGCCCTACAGGGGGCCCCACCGAGTCATCAGGTGGGCCAGCAAAGCATTCCTCCTTGACATCCACGGGCGGGAGGACTGAATCACCATTGACAGACTGAAACCCGCATTCCTGTTAGACAGTGAAGTTTGCGAAGAAGTAGGCAGGTGCCCCAGAGTTCCCCTGCAATACCTGCCTGCAGGCGCACCCACTTCCCCAGCAAAGCGGCGCCCAGGGGCGGCCCAGAAAACGCATCCAGCCATCCCCAGGTGTCAGCTCCAGCCCATGCCGACAGTTCTCCAGAAGCAGGGGCCCACTCTGACTGCCCCAGCACCTCCATGATTAATATTGATTCATCCAATAATTGCTCCTCTAATTATTGTCTTGTGGGGGGGCGGGGGGCACCAGTATTTGTAAGGGTGACAAATCGCACCTCTCTTGACTTGTTTCTCTTTTCAGATGTACATTAAACACGTCATGTATTTTACCTGTCTTTATTTCATATTCTTGTGTACCTCATCTTATGCATCATTGTACGGCCTTTCTGCCGATACTCATATCTACCTTTTATATGCCATGTAACAAATGTACATATTTTTATGCTTGCCAGAAAACAAATCGTGTATGGACGCAGCTGGGTCCCTTGGGTCACCCGTTACCTTTCCGTCCGCTTTTTATCTTATAAACACCTGTCGAGAATAAGAGAGAGTCAGTCTTTCACTCCTGACTTTTCTTGAAGCCTCACACCTGCCTTAACAAGCAAAGACTTTTTAGCCTGTTTCCCAGTTAAAACTGGGGTCCACTGTAAGGGTGACAAATTGCGCCTCTCCTTCCTTGTGTTTCTCTTTTCAGATGTACACTAATCACGTCATGTATTTTACCTGTCTTTTATTTCAGTTTCTTTATGTACCTCATCTTATGTATCATTGTATGGCCTTTCAGCCGATATGTATATCTACCTCTTGTATGCCATGTAACGAATATTGTAGTATTTTTATGCTTGCCAGAAAACACAAATTCTCTATGGATGCAGCAGGGGGGCCTTGGGTCACCCACTACCTTTCTGTCCGCTTTTTGTCTTGTAAACACCTGTCGAGACTAATAATCAGTCTTTCACTCCTGACATTTCTTGAACCTCACACCACTTTTAAATTACTTATTTTTTTACTCATTTAACTGTTCTAATCTACCGAATTTATTTGTTAAACATCCTGCTGAAAAATGTCACTTTTTTTAAAAGTAAAATACATCCACTTAAGGTTAGGGATGAACTGTCCTATACTTCCAAGCGTCTTAAGAACCTCTAGTATCAGTTTTAAATATAATTTGTGTACCTTTTTTTCAACCTGTTTACTGTCTGCATTAACTCCAGAAAATAGTTTGCATGTGTATATAATCCTATTCCTTTCATGATTATTGTTAGTAAACAGTTTAACAAGACCATTCAGCTTTAAATCCAAGATAGAGCGCACTGGTATTACATATCCCTAATCAAAGCAGTTGTAGTACTGGTTTGGTTGGAACCTGTATTATTAATGGCCATTTTAAAGTGCGTACTGAATTTTTATGCAGTGAGGTGGCACTCGAATGACTAGCCCAAAAGGTTTGTTCTTAATAAATATATTAAATCTTATAATTTACTCTTTAATTTTTTTTTACTGAATCTTACTATTTATGCCTTTAAATTTTTTTTTACTGTTTCTTTTGGTTAAAATTGCAATATTAGACATTTTGACAAACATTCTTTTTCAGAGGGTTGTTTCCCAAACTTTATATTTGTTGTTGGTAGAAAACTGAGTACAGTTGTTGCATAAAATTTTTACATTTTAAATGCATTGCATTGTGTACATTCTAGGGCTGGGTCATGCAAATTGGTCATCAGTACATAAGAGAACAATTGCAAAGTCATCGACAAGTAGGCTGTAAATAGTCGGGGTCCAGCTACCATGATGTTATGAAAAGCTACAGTACAACGTGTAATCCTACGTACGCTGCATTGCTGGCAACCTCTCCTTATAAGAACAACTTTGTTATACAATTTCCAACTCTTGGTTTAATGGATTTCTCAGGTAAGTTTATGAACCTAATTTTTTTAATGATAACCTAACTGGTTGACACTACCAAAATACCAAGTATCATATGCTTTCACAAGGTCAGAAAGACCACAAATGGCTTGGAAAAGCTCTGCTAGACTGGGTTGCCTAATTTCAATTGGAGATCAAAGGTACCTCTTAAGTATTAAAAGGTAACTGCCATTTTAGTATCGTATTACTATCGTGTATCAACGGATTAGAACAATTAGTCTGTAGCTAGTTGTCTGTTTGGTATATTTGCCTCCATTCTGCTTGAATAACTCTATTTCTGTTGCTTTGTTAGGCTTTCCATTCACTATTTCTTTGCTGCTCGATGTCGTTTTGGGTCTGTAGAAGCAATATTCTCATGGACATCTCTTGAAGTGGCCCTTTTCCTGGGTTTTTCCTTCCTTGAAACAGAAGTGATATGAAATTTCAATCTATGAAGTGTTAAGATGTAGGGGGTCTTGTCTACTATTTTACTCATCAAGAGTTAAGAAGCAAAGACGGATTTTACACTTGGGCAATTTCTTACACTCAGGGTCTTAGCTTAGCTCTATTTTGGCATGGTGCCTGCATCTATTTCTTAAGTGATTGATCCGAGTCCAGTCAAGACACCTTGTTTGTGAGTTTCCCTTAATTTTTTTTTTCCACCCGAGCAATTTTGCATTCTGGAGCATTGGGATGTACAGTAGTCTGCTGTTCTTGACTCTTTGTGTATAGTAGAACTGATATAGAATTTAGGCCTACAGCCAAGCACTGGGACCTACTGATGTCATTCAGCCCTGAAAGGGAGATTGGCAGTAAGGTCTGAGAGGTCTAACGGGAGGAAAACCTCGCAGTTACACTATGAAACAATTGACAGAGAAGGTGGAAAGTCAGATGGAAGAAAGAGAATATGATTGGAGGTACAGTCAAGGGAATGAAAGAGGTTGCAATTAGGTACGCTGCCAAGACCATTAAATAATGCCTCAGTGCACCACATGAAGTACACTGACAGCACTACCCACCTAAGGGGTTTGTGTAGTAGGGATTGGCTGGTAATTCATGGGACCTTTCACACTGTTGTCTATCCGCTTAATCACATGCTAGCATGTTCATACTGTGTGCTCTTTCTATTTTCCTCCTTGAGCATATCCTGGAATTTTGAGAATGATTCCTTGACAGTGAAGGCAGTGTTTTGATGACCAACGTATTGGGTCCTCATGGTTCTTTGAACATTTAGGGTGTAGTCCAAGATATGAGCAGGTTGGTGAATAAAACAGTTGTAGCAGTGTAGCTTTCGTGCGGGTAGGATGTGTCTGTGCAGTGTTGTGTGTAAGATTGTATCTACAAGGAACCACTTGACTAGCGATTACATACTCTGTTATACTTTATTACTTTACCAGGACTGCAGATCCTTTTCTAGTGAGAGCTTGTCATGTCAAGTTAGAAAATTTTTGAAATTTGTCATTGACAACATTTGAATTAGAATACTATCATTTTGAAGAGAAACTTCGCCATAAGTTACCGTTGATTGTACTGTATATTGCTCTTCATACAAGTTAATTCTTGCTGTTATTTTTGTCCTCAATATATTCAAGCGGTATCTTAGCAGAAAGAAAAATCCTGCACATTGCAATGCTATCCTACATGTGAAAGGTTTATTAGAAAGAACCTGCACTATCAGCAAGACCTACATTTCACGGTACTGTGCAATAAGTCATTTAAACCACGAAATAATTAGCACTTAAAGCTATTTGGTCACGTTTGTTTTGAGTCGGAATATTTTCATCCCCGTTTTTAACAGTAGTGATAAGGGTTCAGTTTTAGTCTGTTTACTGCTTTGTAGTAAATTTTTTATTGCTTGGTTGCAGAGCATTTCAAAGCATTAGCCACAAAACTAGTTGCTATAGCCACACTTGTATCCTTATAATTATCAAGGGTGAAAAGCTTTTGCATCTCTGGTAAACTTAGCCTTATTTTGTGATATAAAAACTACCTTAGTATTTGAATATCAACATCATAAAAGTTCTTAATCACTGTTATTCATTCAAGAACATCTGTAACAGGCACTTGATTTTTATGGCTTTTTAAGTACTGTAGTAAGCTTTATTTCTGAATAAGATTTTCAGAGCAAGTACAGTACTTGAAGCCTTATTGGTTGCTAAAACATTAACTCTTTTTAAAAATTTTATTCCTAAAAAACACTGGGAACTGAGAAGGAAAATGGTGAATGACAATACTTGTATCATATAGTAATATATTTGTCCAAGTAAAATCTCTACAGTGTATATGCAACTACAAAGTATGTTAAAAACTACTGTAAAAATAGACTAAAATTATATCCATTTATAAAATGTATATGTACTAAAATTATCCTTGCACAAACGAAGTAACATTCTCCATGGCTGAAACAAGCTGCCATTATTTCACTCTTGAAGGAATGTATGCTTTACCAGATTTGTGGCATAGTGTAGATATTTTGGAAGACTGTATCTCAAGAAACATTGGTTAGGATCTCCCTTAGTTGCGATGAATTTCCACACATCCTATAAGAATAAAAATAGCTTATTTAGAAGATTCTGAAGCACAACCATAATATTGCTTTCTCAAAATAGTTGTTCAAGGAGGATTGACTAAATCAATACAATGCTGAAGGTCTAATTTTAAAGTGAGTAGTTTCAGAATAAAAATGAACACTAAACCAACAAAAAATGCTCCTTTACAACCATTTGAATCTACTCCACTTGGTCTCCTTTTCTAATTTGTCAATTTTATGAAAGTACAAGACTCGCTGAAAATTAACGTGATGTAATTTTTCATTACCTTCCAAAAAACAATGCACTGTACTTTAAACACCTACACGGACCTATTTTTCACCCATGGCCTGTTGGAATTAGTTGTATAAACATTGCTATTTCCTTAATCAAAATCAAATGAAGCATGACTGAAAATTTACTTTCTTTTCAGAGTTCATAGCCATGGCTAGACTGCTGAGAAAATCTTGTTAGATCGAGGCAATCAAGTAACCTTGTGGTTGCTCTGGTTTGTTTGCCATGAAGCTTTACAGTAACTTGTTACCTGATCTCATCCAGAAGTCATGGAACTGTTTTAACACCATTCCCTCTGCAAGGGCTCTTCTTCAAAGTTACTGCAAACTGATACTGGATAAAACAACTCAATTGGAACCAATTAAGTTTTACTGGAAAACTGTTCACACACACTGTGGAGAGTATTTAGCAAGCAGATGCTTTCATAAGACCAAAGTTTTTACCTTAGAAGTCGGAAGTGTGGTTATCTGAAACTGGATCCAAGAACTCCCATGCATGACAAACAAGGGTAAGTTTTGATCACTACATATATAACAAGCATACACAGAAATTAAAATGCTGTTTGCTTTATTGATACCTTTGCTTATGCAGAGTTTAACTATCAATTTTCATTGCTGCAAAAATTGTATTTCCAACATGTGTCAAGCAATAGCCAACTAGCAAGAAAAAGTAACAAGACTGAAAACTAGAGGAGTGCCTCTTCAAGTTGATAGAAACTTATATCATATATGAGGTGCAACGTGGAAATGGTATCTCATCATATACACCTAAGGCAGTAAAAGATATCTCTAGGTTTTGAGAAGATGCTTATCATTCTGCTATGAACATGACTTAAGGGTATGCCTGTCATCACTGGATCTGGAAAAGGGACATAATTCATCTTCAGGAACATATTTTCGCAAATACTGTGGGGTGGTAAGTAAATATACTTTTTATTGTCCCTTTGCAAGGGGATATATACATTCTAGGCAAACAATTTTTACACCAAGAATTTCATACCTAAATTGTCAACATTTTATATCTACAGTACTTGAAAACAGTGTTGAAAAGCCTGGCAGTCAACCCTTTCCACGTTACTTCCACAATCAGTTTTCATTAGTGCAATACAGAGCAGCATGTTGGGGAACGCAGCAGGCAGAGTCATCCTCAACATAGACGATGCCTTAGACCAATCTACAGTGACTCTTTGGCCTAAACAGAAGTTTCTGCTGCATTGCTGAGAATACTTTTAAAGACAATAAGGACAATGATTTGGTAGCCTGACTTATCCTCATTATGTGTCCTCAGCATACCTACCAATGGCATGCTACAATATCTTTCATTACCAGTTGTATGGTGGTCTGCTAAGAATGACGAGGGAGAGAGATTTTACAAGCCTCATCAACTGGAAAGTTTCTTTTGTTACCATCAGTTCCTTTTTGGCAATGACAACCAAATCTAGAAAGTAATGAACTCACTGGGAAGGCATCGAAATCTGTGCTCCAGGATGATGGTAAAATTGGCCAGAGAAGACAGTTGCCTTCTGCATATATCCATTTGAGAAATCTTGAAGCAGATACTGAGCAAGTTGTGAAGTGCGTATCAGTAGGGAAGAAAAATATTATTTACTCATCAACAAGAGTAGCCAGTACCACAGTACACAGCTATGAAAAGTGATGCATAGAAAATGGCAGCAACCAGCTGTGGGGGAGAGTGAGGCATACAAAATGGCAGCATCCATCTATATAGGATTAAGACTTCACCCAAGAGTGGTCACTTTGTTTTTACTATAGTCAACACTGTGCTGATAAAAGAGAATGCATTACAATACATGGTGCATCAGTCAGTAGGAAACCTACAGAAAATATATATCAGGACTTGAGTTACCTGGTAACACAAGGTCACTTCCACTCATTACGCAAGAGCTAAATTTGTGGTGAAGCCCCGAAGTAAAATACAGATAGCATCGAGTGAGTAGTGGATATACTGAGGAGAAAGAAGCAGTCTGATAACACAAAAAAGAGGCAGCATGGAGCAAAAGACAAAGTAAATGGCAGGTTGCAGACAAACATCCTGTAGCTCACAACCAGTAATGATTAACAAGATCAGTCATCTAGCTAGCAGAAGCCTTGGAATAAGTTTGTTTACTATCAGCTCCATGCCTATATATGTATTGCGAAAAATTCCAAATGGTACTGGTCTTCAAAACAGACAGAAGCTTGCAGTGAAGAACAGAAACAGGCTGTGGACAATAATATACATAAGCAGTGATTAGTAAATATTAATGGACAGAGAATCGTGGCCACAGCAGCAGAGTAACACTGTTGGAGAACAGCTGACACTGTGGCATAGGTCTACAAGGACCATGAGGTGAACAGCAGTTGATTTGTTGGTAAAGGGCAGGTGAAAATTAAAAAGCAGACAAAACTAGAAGTGTGTCAACATTAACAGTTGTAAGCAGTAAGTTGTCCAGAGTAGAATGATATTCAGTGAACGTATGTTTAAAAAGGATATTGATGAAAGTGAAAGACCAGGCCAGTAACGAACATTTCCACGATAGAAACAGCAGCACCAAAGAGCAGGAGGAAGAGAGAATTAGTATTTAGAAGCACATGGTGCTACAGCTAAGCCTACAGATTTATTTCCCTAGAGAAGTGTGAAAGCAACGGGATGTCCCATTGATTTGCTGCTTACATTACTTCTCTAGTGAATTGCTGCTGAGGGCTATGCTGTAACACCACATGCTTCCAAATATTAAATCTCTCCTACTCTTGCTGTTTGCTGCTGCTATACAAGTCCTGATATATTCATTACTGGCTTGGTCCTTCACTTAAATCAATATCCTAACATGTGTTCTCACTGAATATCAGTTCTCTTCTGGACAACTTATTGCTTGCAACTATTAATGTTGCCACATTCCTAGTTTTGTCTTTTCAACTTTCAAGTGCTGCCTACTCTCAACAAATCAGCTGCTGTACACCTCATGGTTCTTGTAGACCTATGATGTCCAGGGTGTCAGTTGTTCTCCAACAGTGTTACTCTGCTGCTGTGGGCTCCATTCTTTGTCCAATATTTTTTACTGCTGCATATGTATATTATTGTCCACAGCCTGTTCCTGTTGTTCTCCACTGTGAGGTTCTTGCTTAGCAGGCAGTTCTTGTCTCTGTCTTGTAGACCAGTATTCAGAATTCACAATACATTATAGACATGCTGTACTGACAGTACACAAACTTGTTGTTCCAAGGCTTCTTGCCAGCTAGAGTACCATTCTGACTACTTGAATGATGTTAATTCACTGCTAGTTGTGAGGTACTGAGTTCGTCTACAACCTGCCATTTACTCACTTGTCTATTGCTCCAAGCAGCCTCTTTTTTGCGATGCTATCAGACTACTGCTTCCACATCACTCAATATATTTTATCCACTATTACACCTAATGCTACCTGTATTTTACTCTGGGGCTTCACTGTTAATTTTAACTCTTGCATGATTCGTGAAAAGTAAGCTGTTGTATCCTGATAACTCAGCCCCTACGTAGGCCTACATTGAACTGTTGCATATAAATTTTCTGTAGACTTCCTACTGACTGATGCACCACATGTACTTACTTCTACTGTAATTGCAGTTTACATATCAGCAAATGTTTAATTACATGCATTTTGCTGGCTTTGATGACCCCAGTGGCTATCAATTTCTGCCTTTTCCCTTGGTATATAGTGCCTGCCGCAACTCACTCCTGTCATGATCCCCATGTCTCTCAAAACTGCAGCCAGCAAGTACTCTTGTATCCTCTTGTTGAAATAGTGTTACTCCTCAGTTTTCGGCCGAGTTCTAGAAGACTACCTAAGTTTTTCTCTACACGCACAGACGTCTGCTTTCTTTTATAGTGGCTGTGTTACCATTACAGCTTCACTCCTGTGAACATGTACTGCTCTTTGCTGGCAATGTGGTCTTTGGCTGATGCTGTGTATATCTCTGGCCTCTGAAATTTCCTGGACAACCTCACAACCATGAATGGCACCAGCTGACTATTGCCTCATTTCTGACTTGTCTCATTTTGCTGGTTGGTTACTGATCTCTCTCCTGTGAGTGTTTTTGCTGGCTAATCACTCCTGCATTACCTTTTACTTGTACCCGTGGTTGTTGGCTGTTCATTTCTCTTCTGTATGTCTCATGACAGCAGCTGCCTTGCTCCTCTGGACAAATAATATTGATCTACTCAATTCATGTACATATTTCTGCTGCTAGTTGCACTTTCTTCCCTCATTCATCTTGACCTGCACTGCCTATTACTGAAATTTTCTACTGTTAGCACAATTCTCTACACATCTGTTGCAGGCTGTCCCTGTTTTCTCAATGCCTCATCTGAGAAACAATCTATGACCTTTAGCCAACTGTCTTCACAGCCATGGATTGTCAAATCCTCCATAGTGTTTCCATGACCCTAGCTTCATCTATGCCTACAAAACTCCTGAATTGCGTGAGGCTTGAATGAAACGCAGAATTCTGTAACTACTGACTTTTCCTCTGAGAATACTTTTCACTCAGACAAGTTCTGCAAACAAACAGGATATCCCTATCAACACTCAGACAAGTTCTGCAAACAAACAGGATATCCCTATCACAAAAATGTCCCATTACATTCTGGTTTAACTTATAATGGAAAGAATTGACTCAGCTTCCTTAAAACAAAAAATTGATAAAATGCCATTTGGGGTAATCTATAAAACTCGTCTAAATAAAAAACTTTAAGCAAGAAACCTGTAGTGTAGAAATGGATTTGAGACCCCTAAAGATTGCAACAAGCATTTTGTAGGGTAACAATACAATAAGAACTTTAGAAATTGGTTAGACTTAAAGTAAACAAATGTAAAATTATTAAATAAACTTACCTTTCCCAAATCAAATAAATGTTTCCAGTCCTGAATACGAAGTATTATTCCATTTCCTTCTGGCCTTTCATTCTGGTTTAACTTATAATGGAAAGAATTGACTCAGCTTCCTTTAAACAAAAAATTGATAAAATGCCATTCGGGGTAATCTATAAAACTCGTCTAAATAAAAAACTTTAAGCAAGAAACCTGTAGTGTAGAAATGGATTTGAGACCCCTAAAGATTGCAACAAGCATTTTGTAAGGTAACAATACAATAAGAACTTTAGAAATTGGTTAGACTTAAACTAAACTTAAATGTAAAATTATTAAAAAAACTTACCTTTCCCAAATCAAATAAATGTTTCCAGTCCTGAATACGAAGTATTATTCCATTTCCTTCTGGCCTTTCCTTTGCTAAATTAAAGGCCTTGACCATCTTCCACATCCAGCCCCATATTTCAAATTCACTATCTGAAATGAAAAGTACACTGTTCATTTAATTATTTCTGAAAGCCAACTGCTACTTCAAATATATAGATTTTTCCAAGAAACAAATAACTTGAAATCTTTTTTTGTTTAGTAAAGTTTTTCTAGTCACAAGCCACAAAGTAGCAAGTAAATTAAACAGAATAACATTCCTTAACTTGTATGGCTGCCTTTTCCTGTGGTGACACTTTCAACACTCATTCTGTCTTTTAATCTGTTAATTTAAGTTAACCTACCTATCCTGCTTCCATAACCAATGGCATGCACATTTAATAAACTAAGTCCTTAACTCTTCCCTAACAATTCCATAATTACTGGCTGTTTCCAAAGAAGCCAGCATAATTTTAGTTTCACAGAAAATATTAAAACTAATAACTGATGTGGTGTTAAAAAACTTAATGCACTAAGTTTTCAAGTCAGGATAGGTTAAGCTATTGCCCACAATGCATATGTTAATTTTACCTTGCTTCAATTTTCACCTCTTGTTTTGGTGTATATTTTTCAAGCTAGCCCTGTGAAAGCCTAGAACTGCAAGTGATGCATTAAATTAGCTCAAATAATAATAATGGGTTATTGGATTTTATTCTGAAATTACAGTGAACATAAAAGAACAACTGTACATCAATACTGTACTTTAAATACCCATCATACACTGAAAATTTTATACACAATTCTCAACAGCAATTTGAAGTATGATTAAAATATAATCTACATCGCTATAACTTAGTATCTACACACACTACACCTGGCAAAAGAAAATTTTGTATTAAAATAACATTCCGCAAATATTTTTCATTAAAGTTTATCAGGCATATTTTAAGAGAAGGACTAAATTTCTATGACATTGCACTAGATGTACAGAAAGTAGGAGTAATGTTTCATAAAATATATAACTCGCAGCCACTATTATAATTTAGTAGCTTAGGGCACAAATACCTATACTTTACTAATACAAGGCACAGAAACTTAAGATATCACACAAACATACCTTTCATTAAATTTTCTTGGAGCAATCTCCAAAATTCTTTTAACCTAATCCTTTCCACCGCAGGACGTAAAACTTCTTGTAGCTGAAAAGAGTGAAATTCTAGTATCAATCTGAAGCTTCACATTTTCTTTTAATGAGGTATACTACTCAAGACAGTGATTCAATATGACAATAACGGTCTTCCTAAACATTTCTAACGAAATTTACTATATAATAATTATCCTGCATTGTGTTCATTCTTGACAGTTTTGGTTACTTCAATACCAACAATGAAATAAAAAGCAAAGTGAGGTACATTTCAGTATGTGGCCTTCCTTTTTTTGGAGGGAAATATCTCCACAGACAAAAAATATGAGGCATAATTTACTGACCTTTCTACACTGTCAACAGATTTTTATACACTACAATACAAAAAAATCCTGTTTCTACCAGACTTATTTATACCTGTCGTTACGATTAATAAAAAAAAATTACCTCCTGTATCAGCCTGTGAACCTCCTGCCAGAAAAAGTCTTCATTGTAACCAATCATATTAATTACAATCTTTCGAAGAGACCAACTGGGATTGTTACCACAAAATTTAGGGTGAGATGCAACCTATAAAATATTAAAAAAGAATGTTAAGAAATAATCTTAAAACTTTCTTAATCAAAACATTAAAATCAATGAGAAGGACTTAAAAACACTGCCAATATAAACTAACAGCGACATATCACTACTGCATTTCAGGGCCGTGTCCAATAGATTTTCGTCAAACTCTTTACAAAGCATCGGATATGGATTGTATTTTGGAAATAGCTATTTGAAGCCACAGCCTATTTGGGCAAAAATATGCAGTGATGTCTAATGTGAATAATCAAGGCACTTATCAGAGTAAATCACAGAAATTTAAAGGGAAACTTAGCTAATTTTAGTAAGCACCCAGAGAGAAGCTAATTTTGACGTAAACTATGACATCAGATGTAATAGCAGGGTGCCTAGTAGTATGATGATAATCGTAGAAACACAAACACTTGACCCTCTTGTACAATAAGCAATAACTTGAGTAGGATATGCAATAATTATCGAAATTGTAAGATAATATACTATAAATGGATGATAATCTAAACATTTTTATCTGTACAGTCAAAGTAAATACAGTAAATGAAGAAATTGCTAGAGATTTTGATTAAACTTAACCAAGTTGAAACTACTACTACTTTGCTTCTTAGTTCTCATCACCTAAATAGACGACCATAGCAGTTGAAACCAAAGATAGAAACACACATTTGAGTAAAAAAAAAAAAAAAAAAAAAAAAAAACGCTTGCTATAGAAAGCGTCATTATCATTGAAAGCAGTAACTGTATTGTGTTCATAGCACCATGGTCATTGATAAAACAGAATCATGACTGCATCATATTCCAGTATTAAAGGAAAGGCTAGGCAAATCATTGTTGAGAATGACTATAATATTATGGTTTCCACTGGTGATACCACGGGTAATGAATAAGAACTTGGTATATATACTTATGATAATATTATAGCACAGGAATCTGGTAAATATGCTTAGGACAATATTACTATTTTCATTGTACAGTTTTACGTTGACTATAGGAATACATAGCAATTATAACACAATTTCTCTTTACCCTTCCACTATCAGTTATACAAAACTTTGGAATTAGTGAAATACAATCATATTGAAAAAAAGTGAAAACTGAAAGAATGAGTAACTTCAAATCAGACTCACTGATAATCACTCAACAACCCTCCAACAAACAGCGTCAGTGATGAGCAGGTACCTCGAAGATACGTCATCGCCTACGTAGTTACCCTGTCTCTCTTCACCTTGCGTCACACTACAGTATCAATGAGTGGGAGGGCCTTCAGTAATGACGTTTTACTAGCCTCTATCTACGAGCCTGCTAGATTTAGCCAAGTTTCCCCTTTAAATTTTTTTTATTTACTCTGATAAGTGCCTCAATTACCAACAGACATCACTGCATTTTTGCCAATTAGGCTGTGGCTTCAAACAGCTCTTTCCAAAATACGATCCACATCCAATGCTTTGTAATGATTTTATCGACGAAAATCAATTAGACGCAGCCCTGAAATGCACAGTAGTAGTAACGAACAGTGACATATCACTAGTAGTACAGATTAAAATCTCATTAAAATCAATAAGAAAGACTTAAAAACATTGCCAATATAAACTGACAGTGACATATCACTAGTAGTAACCAACAATGACAGATTACGATCTCTTATCCATAATTCTAAAACCGAAAAGCTCTAAAAGCCAAAATATTTTCTGGAGAAAGATGATCATTTGCAAAAGTTAAACAATACAACTACTGTATATCAATGATAATTTAAATAAAGGTTGTTTCACCTGCTGTATCCAATTACAGTATATTGCAGTTACTATTATCATGTTGCTACTGTATTACAGAATATAAACATTGTCATCATAGGCCATTTGCATCTGATATTGTTTACATTCTCAAAATCTTGGCTGATTGAGTACTATCGATATCTTCATTGCCATTAGCTGCTAGAAGCCATATAATTCAGTGATACTTTTACTTAAAATAATCAGCTGATTGCATTTTGCCAATATCATCAGTTCATCACTCTTCAGTTTCTGAATGAACTTAATTCAGAGACACGTTTCCTACGTAAATTATCAAAGATGGGTTTAAAAATTGCAACTAATTCATTTATTAATGCAATAAATTAAAGGTTTAAAAATTGCAACTAATTCATTTATTAATGCAATAAATTAAACGAAGTACATGTGTGATTTTGCCAGTTTCAGGCATTGCTTTTGCCTCCAAAACATTTGCAGCCTGCTCATACTGTACCTAACACCTTCTCCGTAACGTGAAGGATGAATAAAAATTTTTAATTTTGTATTTTTCACAGCTAAGAAACCTGCGGTCTTAACGTAAAGATAAATTCTTATAGCGCCAGCTGGAAACTGGTAAAAGAATATAAAATTGTAGTGCAAGGAATTGGTGGCAATGGGGTTCAGCCAATGGGATGAGAGAGGAGGCATTGAGGGGAGGCAAGAGGTGAGGAGTATACATTAAGACTGCAGGTTAATTAGTTATGAAAAATAAAATTTAATTAAAAATTTGTCATTTGTTCATATGCGGAACAAACCTGGGGTCTTAACATAAGGATAGACTCACTTTTGGTGGGAGGAAGGAAAGTCTTGAACAGAGCGAAGGCTCAGCACACCTGGTCTCATTTCCTGGATAAATGAAAGCAAAGGAAGGAGACTGCTGGGCTAATATACAACGTGAAGAGTCACTGCATGGGCGGAAGTTAAAAAGCTATAGCTGTTCAGATAAATCATGTTAGCCACCAACCTTGTCTGTTACCATTCCTCTCTCCCTTTGCTATAGAGAGGAGGAATAGCTTCTGAAAGGTTATTCTGTTCAATATACTTGAACAGAATGACCACTCGCTCACCTGTATCTAACCAGTTCCAGCATGTGATGAATCAATCTTCTCATTGCCCACTAGTAGAAAAGAAAGGGGAAAGGGAAAAGGAAAAAGATCAGCCATCTCAACCATTCTCACTTTCATACCATCATCTTAGGTAAGATACATTCTGTCCTGCTAGGGGCACTGGATGAGCTACACAACTTGTTGAGTGGCCACCACTGAACCCAAGGAAAAAGTGCCCAAGGTCCTGTGGGCAACGTCCTGTAGGTAAAAGGATGTGAAGGTGGTTTGGGGAAGCCAAGTACCAGCCTTCAGAATCCTTTGAACATACAAGTTCTTTCTGAATGCCAAAGAGGGACCTAATCCCCTAACATCATGTGCTCTTGCATGCACTGTGTTGGCATTTGAGGTTGAAGAACTGTAAGCATGTCTAATCACTTCACATAGCCAAAAGGAGATGGTATTCTTGGACACTCCTTTCTTGTTCTGGCCTGTGCTAACTTAAGTCTTCAACACCCATGTCTGAGGTGACTAGTCATTTTTAGGTAACTATGCAGTGCCCTGACAGGACTAAGTAACAATTCATCCACATCGTTGTCAACAAAATCCCAAAGGGAAGGGATAGAAAAGGACTCAAATCTGCCATTATGAGCCGAGGGATTTTGAGTCTTGGCTACAAATTCCGGGACAAATTCAAAGGCTATTGACACCTAACCCCTTGTATGTTTAACATTAAATGAGAGACCATGGAGCTCGCTCACTCTTTGATGAAGTTAAAGCCAGTAAGAAGATTGAAAAAGGTTCATATGGAGCATGAGTGAGACTACATAGTACCAAAGTCAGGTCCCAACTAGGAGGTTTAAGTTCCTTAGGAGAACAAGATCAATGAGATTTCCCAAGAGGAGTACAGGTCCACATCTTTTAAATGTATAACCACACCCACAACAGCTCTGTAGCCTATGATGGCAGACATAGAATGATGTTTTTCCATATGGAGAAAAACAAGGAAATCAGCTATCTGCCAAACAGAAGTTCCAACTGGAGAGAAACCCCGTTGACGACACACAGTAGACAGGCCTAGGAAACCTAGGCTTGTACACTACATAGGAAGCTTAGCCTTGTAACATCTACCAAAAGGTTGAAACCTGCATATGAAGCATATCCTCATGCCATCTACCAAAAATGCACCTCTCACTATACACAATATATGATGACATGTTTTGGGACAAAATTTCAAGGATCAGATGATACGCGAGAGCAGATAATGCACGAGTATACAGAAAAATTACGATTCTTACTGATGCTGTATGTAATTTAGTTCTATGGAATGTAAGTGCTGGAAATGAAATGTGCTTGTGTATTAAGGAGTTACCTTCAGTTCCGATATCTGAAAATGTCCAAAATCCGAAACATAGCTTGCCCCAAGGGTTTCGGATAAGGGATTGCGGACCTGTAACCATTACTAATCATGTAAATGCAGTCCTCTTCAGCTGTTACACTTTCACTACTTTGTAGCATAGCTGAATTCTGATGGAGCATTTCAGTTTAACAGTTATGTACCACTATTGCCAACACCTGTATATTTAATGAGGGATTAATCTCCCATCTACTGATTTCAAATTGATTTACCTATCAGATAAATATAACAACAAATTAAGGTCAAATAAAAATTTGTGAAAACTTACTTGAAAGAGCACATCCGTAATTCCTCTATAGATTTCCTTCATTCTTGACTCACTAAAGTCCCATGACATGGCCAGTATGTCCTCATCATATACAAAGTCAACAGAAAATAGTTTTATGCTTTCTTCTTGCCAAAACTCATCTTGTTCCACTGCTGCTCAAAAACAAAAAGGACAAAAATCATTAAAATAAGAAAATGGGTAAACAGTAGATCACAGCTTACATATACATTTTCTAACAAATTATGAGATGTATATAAAGCTTAACCCACAACATTTACCCATAAAACCACCCACACAAGTCAAATAAACAGGTAAACAAACCTTCAAATGTGACCACAGGAAACCTGATGTGTGTGGTAGTGACAACAGATGAGGCCAGCGTTGGACATGCAAACTTTATAACAAAGTTCTTGTAATCTTCAAAATCCAGTATTATGTTGATATTTGGAAGTGGAATGTCCTGATTTAATCACAAGAAAATAGGTCATAATGGAATTATAAAAGTTCCTCAATTATCTTACAAAGCTGTACATAAATCTTATATAAGAATTCTGTACACAAAAATCTAAACACAGGAACAATTATGATTAAGCATTTAAGAGGATTTAGTGCTGCCCAGTCAGCTGTGTTAGAAGGAAATTTACTGGCTTAGCGGGTGAGGTAATGGAAGATAAAAGTACAAAACATTAACAGAGTAATTAACAATTATGTGATTACTCTTGACTAGCCCAATAAAACTTTTATTCCACAAAAACCTAGAATACAGAGCTATGTGGAATATAAAAGGCATTTTTACAAAATGTGGCACAGAGGTTGATCCAAATACAAAATGAGAAAACTTTAAGTCTTTTTAACAGCAATGAAACTCAAATGTAAAGCAAGTCATGAATGCTTAATTAAAACAACTGATACAACTGGAAAAAATAGTTCACTTAAAAAAAAAAATACACCAGCCTATAATGTAATTCATAAATAACTATCAGGACACCTGATATCATCTAAACAGTGAATTCTTACCTGATCAAACGAGAAAGAAAAAGTTTTCTTATACAACTCGAAGAACGACTGTCCCCAATGGCCTTTTACCACAATGTTTCCCCAATGCCACTGGTTCAGAACAAATTCCCATCCAGAAAAATTTGAAGATATATTGAAAATTTCTGTGAATATTGATAAAATCAGGTATAATAACAGCTTTCAAACAGTGTGTGAAGTACTGTAAATCTAATGTGCTACAGATAAAAGCATATATACACCCACACACTGTCATGTAAATATACATGTGTGGCCACTCTTCAAAGATACAGCACTATTTCAGAGCACTATGCAACTGACCATGAAATAAAGCAGATCCCTCTTCCAAGGCACTAAATATTTCAGATAAAGTACTAATCACTATATCATTACAAAAAAATTATATGTTAAATAAGATCAGCAATTAACAAACACTATATAGTATACATTCTCTGTATTCATTAAGATTATAATTATGAAATTGGAGAGAGAGAGAGAGAGAGAGAGAGAGAGAGAGAGAGAGAGAGAGAGAGAGAGAGAGAGAGAGAGAGAGAGAGAGAGAGAGAGAGAGAGAGATTAGATATATGGAGATTTGGTTTGAAGTTAAAATTCATATTTATACTGAGAGAGAGAGAGAGAGAGAGAGAGAGAGAGAGAGAGAGAGAGAGAGAGAGAGAGAGAGAGAGAGAGAGTTAACTGAATAGTAATAGCGTGCCTTCAAGGTGTTGCAAAGGGCAGGCATGAAGCGAATACAGATGCAAACAAGGAAAAACAGGAAGAATGAAAGGGTGATAATTTGGGAGGAATGGAATAAGCAGCTCAAAACTGCAAACTGGAACCAGAACTATTCAGGAAAATTTTGAAAGAGATTGAAAAGATGTAAAACGGGCAATTGGAACTCACAGAAAAATTATATAACTTGTTTGTTACAGAGAAAAACAGTTTTAGTTCAATGCTTAATTACAAAGTCTGTAATACACACAGTCCCTGGTTAACAGCGATCCGGTTTTATGGGGCTTGTCTAGTGCCGAAAATTTAAAATCGCCGATTTCTGCTTATCGGCGCCGATAATTGGGTACCGGTGCCAATACATACCTAACAGAGGCACCGATAACCGAAAATCGGCGCCAAGGATAACCCCCGAAAATCGCCGATTTTCTGTTAGCAGCGATTTTCAGTTATCATCACACCCTCAGAAACGGAACCCCGCCGATAACCAGGGATTGCCTGTATTACAGATGGAAAATGCATATCTAATTACTGTACAAAGTTTAATCTGCAATTCTGAACAAGAAAAATGAAAAATGAAACTTACGTTTAAGTGAAAAACTCAAGGCAGGACAGACACTTAGGTTGAGATTTTGGTAAATATAGGCAATGTAATGGCCACTTGACATCACTGAAAAAGATGCAGGAATAATAAAATTATTTTTTACAATCTGTCGGCAAGTAATGAAATGCATACTGTCTCAGTAAACCTCCTAGGGAAAGCAAACTAATCCAGATATGTAGTCATCAACTAATTCACTCAACAGCCTGCACTAGTCTAAGGTTCCCTACGTGAGCCAATGCATCCATCTCTACCCCTCATTTAAGAATGGTTCTTTGGATTAGTCTTAAGACAAAAAAAAAAAAAAAAAGTAGTAGTAGTAGTAGTAGTAGTAGTAGTAGTAGTAGTAGTAGTAGTAGTAGTAGTAGTAGTAGTAGTAGTAGTAGTAGTAGTAGTAGTAGTTTCCAACACAAGAAATTAGGATCAAGGGGTGCACTGGAGCAAGGAGCAAAATAGTTAATAAAGAAACTAACTATGAATAAGTAAGAAAAGGGCAGATATTTCCGTGCATTTCAAGCTAAATCACCCAAGTCACCTATGTCATCCATTTCTATAATACTTGGTTGCATCTGGCACTAGAAGCCCTGTGTTAATGGCAACCAAAATCATTTTAGGACCAAAATCATCTTAGGACCATGGTAAAATCTAGAGAGAGAACTGATCTTCATCTAAACATAACTGGATTACGTTTACTTTTTCTACAGAGGCTGGCTATTTAACAGCCAAGTTTGTTTCATAGTTACTATCTACATTTACTTCATACAGCTGTACTTACTATCTACAGTCATATTTGATGTCATTGTAAAGAAGTCTGTTTTTCCTAAAGTCTGGGTGACTTCCCGTATCCTTTTAGCATGTAAGAAATTTTGTTCTTTTTGCTCTTCACAGCACAGGTCACCTTCTACACTGTAATTCTTGATGTTCATGAACAAGCTTTCTTTTTCACTACTTGCGGAACAATCTTTCTCAAGTTCTTTAGCAGACTGTTGAACACATCTTTCCAAACAATGAGTTTTCCCAAAAAATTTTGCATTTTTTTCTTTATTAAGCTCATGTTTTGAAACATCAATGCTATGAAACCATACAAATTCACTGGTGAAATTATTTGTTATCCGTAAAATTATTTCTTTTTTGCTTTGGCTGGGGGAAGTTTTGACTTTCCTTTTCAGAGTGAAATTCAAATTAAGAGGAAACTGCATTTGTAAGAGTTCCTCCTGGCTGTAAGGAAAAAATTTCATTAGAAAACAGATTTCTTTAATTACCATAAATATCACATTCCTTAGCTACAGCTAGTCTGGATATCAGACAATGGTTTAAAAACGTAAGGAATTAAGTCCCAGAAGTACTAAGACACGTCCAGTTGAATCTAAAACTTATAAAATTTACCAAGAAAATGACACAAGATACATAACCAGGCAAGTGGGCAGGAAAAGCAGCAAAGTTATGGGTTATGAACCAGACAGCAGATAAAAGATACGCCTAATATGGCAAAATGTATTAGATAAAAAAGGGATTTTGACAAAGGAAAAATCTATTTCTGAGGAAGGCCCCGTGTCACCCGGTGAAATTCCATTCAAACACGAATTTCTAGGTATAAATTGCTAGATATACCAGAGAAAAAGAGCTTTCAGGAATGCTAAAGTTACTACCCCCCAGATCGAGCGTCTTCCTAAGGAAGACGTCGGTATAACCAAGGGTGAGTGAAAGGATCACAACCACAGAGCTACACTCGATAGATATCCCTATGTTAAAACCCCCGGAAGAGAGCGGTGAGCCGTTACAGCTCCCACACACAGGCGCCCGCCAGACCGGCGACACCAACACCACCTACTTCATTCCAGGGTAGCACCATCCCCAGGCTTGGCATGTGCAAGTAGGGGGGGGAGCGGAAGCCACTTCTGGAAGGGTCACGGGTGACCTTAGGGGCCTTCAGAAATAGATTTTTCCTTTGTCAAAATCCCTTTTCTGAGTCCAGCCCGTGTCAGCCGGTGAAATAGTGATAGAGAATCATGCCAAGACTGCAAACTACGAGGAAACAAGGTAACCTGAAGAAAAACACAAGCTATGAAAATGGTTTTAATGAGGATATCTCTCACATGAAAAAGTGAATATTAATACGAAAAGTACAGTAATACAACCTTAAAATTAGAGTAGAAGTCAATACACCAAACAACATGGCAGGGAAATACATCAAAAATACTCAAGACTATAAAGGCAAAATACATTCAAAATACTTAAGACTAAGGAGTAAATATAAACTTATAACTAAAACACGAGAGAGACATCTACAACATGAGAAAATATATATATATGGGGTACATGGAGCAAAATAAAACCGCCCAGTACCCCAAAGACAATCCAGAATCATAACATGTCAAATTACAGTTTCCAAATATAAAAAGACAATAATATCATCAATATGAGGAGCAAGGCAGTGAGGCATGATCAACCAGAAGGGCAAGCAGAGAAGTAAATGAGGCAGGCGGGCAGGGGGTAGGGGAAGATAAAGGATGATGGTTAATTAAGGTGGGGAATGACACTCCCACAGCCACTGTAGAAAATTTCAGGGCTTGAGTGATTTTAAATAATGGGCGTTTAAACACTAGAGGTGATTTCCAACCCATGTATTTGATAAGTTCTGAAAATCCATATTATGAAAGTAATTAGTGGAAGTAGCTACTGCGCGAATATCATGAACCTTAGGAACTGAACCAGGTTAGCTTGTTTAATGAAATACAAAATTTGTTGCCTTATTGCATTTAACGATAGAGTACCACCTTTCTCCTGATAAAAAAGAGGACCTGACTTACACTGTGGAGTTCTTAAAAGGTAAGACTTTAAGGTATAGACTGAGCATAAAGACTGGTCCTGTGGAAGGGGTACCACCTTCCAAGGAGCACCACCTGTCTTGAGGGTCCTCATTTTTGGCTAAAAATCTAGATCAGGAGAAAGGAGGGCTTCTGGTCGGGAGGAAACTAACAAAATCATCACCTCTAGAGAGAGCCGACAGCTCTCTGAGATTCTGGCACCTGAAGCTGCTAATCAAATAGTTTTCCTTAACAGATCCAAATAAGTGCATTGAGAGTTGTCAATCTCGGATGCTAACTTAAGAACATCATTGAGGAAAACCACGTAAAAGACTGTGGGCGTGATATGGGTCTCAGACGAGCGCATGCTCTAGGAAATAGATGAAAAGTAGGAATCTGTAAGGTCAATTCTGAAACCATATAAGAATACCTTCTTCAGGGATGACTTAGCTGTGGTAATAGTGGCCAGGCAAAGGCCTTTTCAAACAATGATCTAAAGAAGGTAACTGCTAGGTTAGTAGTCATGGTTTGGGCTTCAGATGTCTTCAAAAGGAGGCCAATTTCTTGACTGCTGAGTCATATTGTCAGAGTAGAATCTCTCTTGTCTGATTCTAAAAACAGAGTCTTAACGGGGTCAATGTTTGCTCCTTTGAGCTGCGAACTTTATAAAGTCCATAAAACTAGGGCATTCTGAATTCTTGAGGAAGCTGACACAGTCTTGGTTTGTACTGTTTGGGTCAGTTTGGGATTGGGAATCCGAAGACTTCGCAACCCCAGTTCCTGAAGAAGAGGGAACCACCTGCTCTTCGGCCAGTACGGGCTACCAGGGCTGGTTGACCTTTGAATGACCTGAGTTTGTGCAGTACTTTCAACAGCAAATTTATTGGGGGAAACAGATAAATCTTCTCCCAATTGTTCCAGTCTATGGTCATTGGGTCCGTAAAAATACGCTCAGGATCCAGGTCGAGCAACATAACAGGGAAGCTTGAAGTTGCTCTCCGTCGCGAACAGAGCCACTTGAGACCCGGAACCCGCGGCAAATCCAATTGAATGACTCTCCGTCCAGAGACCACTCCGTCTCCAACGGAGCAGTCCTGGACAGGGAACCGCCACCACGCCCGCACTTCGCTAGGGGGGTGGCTGACAGATGCCAGCTGTGCTTGTTCGCCAGGGGAGAAAATGGCTACCATAACCTGGTTCACTCGACCTGATTTGGAGCCGCCCTGTTGATGCAATGAACCACCACACGGCGCTGTCCAACACCAGTCTGATATGAATCCGCTGGGGGGCGGATTTTCTTTTAAGGTTAGAAATACCGCCATAGCTTCCAAGGTGTTTATATGGAACCGCTGAAACATTGTGGACCACGCCTTGTGCCTTTTGTTTTGGCCGAATACCCTCCCCAGCCGCTTAATGAGGCGTCCGTGTGGACTACCAGCGCCGAGGGGGAAACTGGAGTGGAACTGTCTTGGACAGGCCACCGATCAGGACCAGGCGTCGTAGTCTACGCTTTAAAACCAGGGAATGGAGGAGACCTTGCCCTGAGCTTGACATTGGCTCAACCGCACACTCTGTTTATGTCTTTTTAATTTTGCTTTTAAGAGCAGGTCCATCACTGAGGCAAATTGAAGAGAACCGGGATTCTTTCTTGGGGTCCCGGGGATGCTGTTTTGTCTTTCAGGAATTTCCTGGTAAGGAAGCTATCTCCTTCCGCTTGGGAGGCGGGGAGGGATAACGTGGCAGAGGACAGATCCCACTGGAGACCCAGCCACTGAAACTGGGACTGGAGTCAGGCGGGACTTCTCTCTGTTCAGCTGAAAACCTAACGACTCCAGGAAGTTGATGACCGTGGTCGTGGCCTTCCGACATTCTAGAACTGTTGGAGCCCAAATTATCCAATCGTCTAGGTGCGCTGCTAGGGATATCCATCGGGACCGAGTTGCTGAACTACCGTGTCCGCCAGCTTTTGTAAATATCCTGGGCAATATTTAGACCGAAAGGCATGACCCTGAAGGAGTAGGCTTGATTCCCAGTCTGAAAACCCAGAACGGAGAGAAGCTCCAGCGCAACCGGGCGTGATAGTAAGCGTCTGAAAGATCGATAGAGGTGGTGATGACCCACGCGAAGTAGAGTCCGTACCTGTTCTACCGTGAAGCATAAATTTGTCGCATTTATGTAATGATTTAGACGCGACAGATCCAGGATCACACTTTGCTGATCGGAATCTTTCTTGGGAAACAGTCAATAACCTGCCTTGAAACTTTAGGTGCCTTACTTTCTTTATTGCTCGCTTGTTGAGCAATTCCACGTAGGGACTCTTGAGGGTGGCTGGTAAAACCTGATCAGAGAGGGGGTCTTTGGTCCAGCTCCATCCTGAGACCTTTGGACACAATGCTGTGTGCCCAAGGCTGAAGGACCACTGGCTCTGAACCAATACAGGCGACCACCTACCTGATTGTTCTCAGTGGGAGGGCGTGGTTTTGTTCCTCTACCACGCCCAGGTTTACCTCTTGGGGCGGTGTTAAGGCTTGCCTCTGTAAGGGGCCTGACCTCTTCCCCTCCCTTGCGCTCCTATTAAGGCCGAAAGAACCCACTGCCCTCATAGGTAGGGGTTGTGCGCTGGAGAAGCAACGTCGAGGGTGCAGCAAAGAATGGGCTGGTTGGACCAGCACATATTGTTGGGGATGGCTTCGAGGTGGAGGGCTGTGCAACTGCCGAGAACCGGGACGGCTTGAACTACCGTCTGATGATGAGGCCTCTTGTGTCTCCTGAACCGTTTACCACCTTTAGTCTGGGGGCTGCCAGATTCTGGGGTCTTACGCTTATAGGCTGAGATACCCCAGCGAGCCCGAAGACTCTGGTTAGCTCTTTGCAGCCTCCTGAGTACATTGGCTACTTCTTCTTCAGGGAAGAGTTAGGGCCCCAGATCAGCTCTCTGTGAGCTTGTTAGGCTCATGACGTATGGTGGCTTAGGCAAAGATGAACTTTCTGCACTCGAGCTTAGCCACCATGAAATCACAGGTCCGCCTGGAAACCCTGCTAACAGGGATTTAGCCAAGACCTGGAAGAAGGCCCATCTGCACAGGAGACGGCAGTCGCTTCTGTGAGGCAGACGGAGTTCAATGACCGGGCTAGCCTTAGTCGGGCCTCAAATTCGCCTTCAGCAGGGCTTCTGGGAGCTTGGGAAGCTGCTCGCTGAATTGGGTTGACCGACAGTAAGTGTCCAGCTTTTACAGTAAGTGGACGGAGCGTCAACCCAGAACTCCCTCACCCCTGGGAATACCAGGGATGTGAGTCTGTCTCTCTCAGTTGAGGACGGGGATTGCCGTCAAACACGAGCCGTAGCCAGAGCCACTTTGTTTAGGGCAAGGAGTTCGGCAACTTATCACCCAGGGCGAACATAGTATAGTTGCCCTTGAAAGGTGTAAGTTTTGTATTGTCTGCCTGCCACTCCGTCAGAGTGCGCAGGAGAGCCGACAGAGCTTGGTCCCTAGGGAAGATCACTGTCTCTCTAGGGACCTTGTTCAGCGTGCACCAGGCTTCTTCCGTCAGCCTAACGGGCCTGGATAAGGGGCAAGAGATCGGCAGGAAAGAACTCAAGTTCCTCCAACCGCCTCATGCCAAGACCTTCCACAGTCAAAAGTACCCTCGTGTTGAATAGCACGGGAGGGCAAAACGCCAAGGGTTCCCGACGTCAAAAGGAGGGAGATCAGCCAGATCCAGAATGGTATACTGTGTTCGACTCCGCCAGGCGAGCCATTCCATGCCAGTATATTATCATGGCTGGTAAGTTTTTCGGAGATCTTCGTAAACTTAGACTCAACCCTCCGCCGAGCCTCACCGAATAACTGGTTTGCAAACGCCTCCGGATCAAAGCGCAGGCTGGCAGGAGGGCTTGGTTTTTTGATGCCCTTACTCGCGCCTTTGCCGGAGGTACCAGGTTTGCTCCTGGAGGCTACAGGCACGGAGACCTTAGCCTTGACGTGGGGAAAGGCGAGCTTTCCTGGAAGACGAGGACTTAAAGCCCTTCGCCTTCCATGAAGTCTTCAGCTTCAGCTTAGGGACAGCTGATGGAGCCCTGTCACCCAAGGTGGAAGACTTTACAAAACCTGCGAATGAAGAAACAGAGGAAGATGGGGAGTCAACCTTACTTACCTCACTACCTACCACCTGGTCCTGTTCCGTATTCATTGGTTCCAGGTCCAAGTCTAACGCGGCGACGTCCTCCGATACCTCCGCGTACAGGATGTCCTCTTGGGGTGGCTGGGTCGCATCCCGGATCTGCTGGATGATGGGGTGGCCAGTTCTTCCGGCACTGCAGCCGCCACCCAGGCGCGCCCGGGTAAAGCAGGCCCTCAACTTCAAATGGGGACATAAGGCTTCCCGACGGAACGTTCCTCCCGAACCCAGCCACCAAAGCGCCGAGAGACTCAAGAGAAGTCTTCTTGGAGGACTCATCCACCTGTAAGAGAACAGACAATTAGGGTTGAAACGGAAAGAAGGTTGAAACCATATAAATGCTACATCGATAAGAGGAGCGTAATAAGAAAAAGCTATATCTTGCCGCTTGTCCTGGATGCCAGCACCAGAGCAAAGCAAAACCTCACAGCCGTCGGGGTGCCAGACAATCAGGTCATCTAACTGGACCGCACAGCCAGCGTGGTCCGGCACACCACGTGTCCATAGGGCTGCTGAAGAGAAGCGGTGCACCCCGGCTCCTCACAACGAACAGTCTGTAAGTGTAAAAAGTACATGAACCTACCACTCCTAAAAACCTAAAGCTGGAAGGCCAGGGTATTTCAGCTTACAATCGAATGCCCGGTGGAGAAAACCCCTCATCAAGGACCAGACCAAGCCATAAATTAAACAGAGTGGAAGGCAAGATACTTCCAGTCCCGAATACCCCGCGGAATGAAAGGTTTGAGACAACAGGGACCCACCACAAGGGCTGCCAGCAAAAAGAACATGGAACCCCAGGGTGGAGCACTGGACTTAAAAACATATACAATAAGAATAGTGGTGGAGTGAGATGCTCACTCTGCCAGATAATACAAATATATATAAAATATTTAAGTAATATAATATACAAGTGATGGTAAAAATGAGAAATCCACTCCGGAGACCGGAGGGTATCCTCTATCTCATTCACTCCCCTCTCTCAACCTCCCCCCAGTGAAACAAAAGGGTGAGATGTCCAGTCATGATAGGCCAAGTATATAACATGCCGGAGCAGGCGTCAACAACCCAACAAAGCAACCTGACAGAGAGTGGATAAGATCCAGGAGAGAATGTTCAGAAACCGCTCGAATCGGAGAGAGAGGTAAACGAAACATCAAAACAAACACAGCGCTGCCGGGGGCTGGTTCTGGGAGGGAGCGAATCTCTCCACCAGAGGGAGTCCCCAACTCAGAGAAAAACGCCATCTAGCGTCACCCGCACGAGTAGAGCAAGAGCTGGTGGGGAGGGTGGTGGGGTAGGGAAGAGGAGTAGCAGCTACGAGTGAAAACATGAGACAAGGGAAAATGATTCACCCGGGCCGACTGCAAGCACACGCCACGCCAAGAATATAATATGAACTTGGTAGGACGAGCCTACTCCAGAGGAAGGGATGCGACCAAGAACTCAACGCCCAACTCCTGACTAGGCAAAGCCTAGATGAATACCCGAGCTTAGGCCTGGCCTAGGCTAACGGAAGGAGAGTAAGGAAGGGTGGGAGGAAGGAAAACAGGAGAGAAATTCTGTGCCGAGAACCAACCAGGACCGAAAAAGGGGGGGCAAAGGCGAATAGCCTAGAGAGGCACACCTAATGAACTCTACCTCCTTCAAAAGAAGGGGGAGAACAAAAGGGCTCACTCTGCCACCCCAAAACGGCCACAGAGGAAACAGCAACAAAACTCCTCACCCGATGAACCACTCCACACCCAACCTATGAGGGGGGGCTAGAGGACAAGGAAGCAACACAGCCTAACATGATAGGCAAGGGAGAAAACTCACACACGACATAAAATAAAACCATCACTATAAACATAAGAATAATTCTAAGAATAATTTCAAGAATAGTGTGCTTCATGCGAGTGCGTAGCCTACTACTCGGAGGAGCATGACTAGTCCTAAAGCTGCCGCCACTGCTGCAACAAAATTAATATATAAAGCACCAATAAAAGCACCAACGCCAAAATATAATAATAATATTAATATAATTAATTAATACCAACTAGGAACTCAACCTGGGGGGAGACCTAAGCGGGGTATGACGGGGACCTTATAGGGACTCGTATGGGTTCATAGAAAATTTTAATAAAACTCCAATGGAACCACCGCAGGAAACACCGCCAGGAAGAGATCCGGGGGAACAGATAAGAATATAACGACAAAGAGACAACCCCGACAGAAAAATTGAAGGGTGCGCCTCCGGTCGACATGGCTGGCTAGGGACGCGTGGAAGGCCATAACAACAATCTCATAATTGTGAAAAAAGGGACAAATTCAGCCAAACTTATCGAAAAACCCCACAATAAGATGGTACTTAACTTGGAGATGGTAAAACTGCTTGAAGACATGTCAAACAGTTGTAAATCACCAAAAGGCACAAGCACAAAAAATTCTTAAAGTTAACAGTCACGTGCTAGAAAATGGAATGTAGTAGGTGGCGCTGGTGTCGCCGGTCTGGCGGGCGCCTGTGTGTGGGAGCTGTAACAGCTCACCGCTCTCTTCCGGGGGTTTTAACATAGGGATATCTATCGAGTGTAGCTCTGTGGTTGTGATCCTTTCACTCACCCTTGGTTATACCAACGTCTTCCTTAGGGAAGACGCCGATCTGGGGGTAGTAACCCCAGCATTCCTGAAAGCTCTTTTTTCTCTGGTATATCTAGCAATTTATACCTAGAAATTCGTGTTTGAATGGAATTTCACCGGCTGACACGGGGCTGGACTCAGAAAGCCAGATATTGAACAAACAGCTCTTCCCCTTTACGAAAGGTCAACTAAAAGTGGTAACTTCTAAGTGGTTAAGTTATGAATGAAAGAATGCAAGATGCTTATACAAAGTAAAAGTTATGAAACTTAATATAAAAAGCAAGAAATGCTACACAAATTTTATAGGTAGATACTTAAATCTGCAGGTGATGAACTACCAAAAAAATGCTAGATTTACATACTGAATCAATGCTGCCATTAAGAGGCACTCAGAATCATTTTGTCTTGTCTGCTTGTCTAAACACATTTTACCACTTAAAAAATTATTAAAAATAATTAGCCAACCAAGAGCATAGGGAAAACTTACAGTACCAAAGGATAACTTTTCTAATGCTTTATCATCCATATGCTTATATTCAGCAAACAAAATAAATAATCTGAAATTTCAAGTCTTAAAAAAACTCTAAAAAACTATACACTTGATTACAACACACACAAATATCAGCATAAAATTAAGAGACATCATTATCAGATTACAGAAAAAATCGGTCAAAACAATGATCAGCAAAACCATTAAGAAATTTTACTGTACAAAAAACCATGAAGAGATGCCTGCGTTGGTAATCAGGGTTATTTTCAGACATGGTATAAAAGTGAGTCAATGATTAAGTCTCAGACTTGCAGATAACTTTCAACTTCATGTCACTACCTAAATGTCACCAGAATCAATCTGGAAGGAGAAATAGACAAATATAAATGGCATACATATTCTCTATGCTTACTTTTCAGCTGATGTCTTACTGTTTCTATCTGAAAGACTGAAGAAAATGAAACTCCTTTCTTGAGATTCTAAGCTGCACCTAACTCCTGTGGTTCCAGAGTCACTTCCAGTGTCACTGAGCAGTGTTATGTTGAGGAGTATTCCATTGAAGTCATTACTGAAAACTTCTGAAAAAACACTAAGTAATAAGACCACTGTCAACACATTCATATCCCATATTGAAGCATAATAGGAATGCAACTGACATACTACACATTGGTAATGATTATAATTAATGTGACACCACAGATGATATCACATATAATTACATTCCATACCTCCGAGTTTGTCCAATGAATTTTTGTCATTTACCCAGAACCGCCAGTTTTTGATGGGCAGACCAGGAGATGCAAGATGCTGTGGGACAGCTGAAATGAAGTTAGAGAAGTATCCCACCTCCATGAATGGCAACTCCAAGATGGCATGCTAAAAGAAAAGTTACACAAACGGAAATAATAAAGAATGGGATACCTATGGTTAAAAAAAAAAAAAAAAAAATCTTAAGTTTGCTCACTATCTACCTAACTATTCTTGTGGCTTAAAAGGCTGTAAAGTACTATATAAACAGCACCAGCAAGCTTCTCATGGAGCATACATCTGGGCCCAGAAACACCTGAGATTGAATCTCAAACAAGAGAGTTCATACCCATTCAACTGAGAACGTCAAAATGCATAGAAAAATCTGCCCAATGAAAATGAGTTAGCTCAAAAATTCTCGGAAGCTGAAAGGTATCACAACTCAGTGGAGGGAACCCAAAGAACATACTGTAATTGTAATGGGAAATGCAATGATCAGATGAAACCCAATGGTCCTTGATATAGCATTAGTTACTTCTACTATAACCACACAGTCAAAAGGTTTCCAAGGTCGCCATACTTCTAATTTGAAAAATTATTAGAGGCTGTCTTCAACTGTACCTCACTTTTGGGAGAGGTCATGTCTATGCAGAGAATGATTATGGATGATAACCTTTACTGGGGATAATTCTTAAATGGTGGTCTGCGGGCAATATCCAACACAGCAGCAACTAAAAAATACCAAGTACAATAGTAATGTCAGACACACCCTCTGGAAGTTCCAATACAGATCAATCATTAAAAGTAACAGCTTTCACCTAGCCACTACAGTACTTCTCCTCCTAGTAATAAAGCTGCAATCTAGAACCAGGAATAACTATCCTCTATACTCATCAAAGAAAGAAAAGGAGCTCCTCCAAAGTAATTTTATCTTGTTTATACTTCTTATAGTTGGCAAAATCTGGACAAGTTTTCTAAAGAGCAGCTTCCAAGTGTTTCTTTTAGAGAAAGCCCAGCTCAAAAAAAATCTAAGGGGGTGACAGCCAAATAATTACCATCAACTTGACAGTTAACACTATATACACATTTATAACAAAAAAGGAAGCTAGAGGCCACTCCTTGACCTGAAGACCACCTGTTTGTAAAATGCTGAAACACCTTTGTTACTGTGATGTGAAAAGTATTTCACAAACTTCACCCCCAATGGACTTAGGTCAATTCCACAAGTAACTGACTGATAAAACATACGAAGGAGGTAAAAAATTATTACAGATGGCTACAAACATTTTTCCTTACTTCCTAGCACCATGATAAAATGAGTTAATGTGAAGTTAAATTCCAAACAGATATACTGTAACTCAAAGAAACATTGTGCAATGATTCTTTATGACTACAGTAGTTTACATGTATTATAGGTAATCACAAATTACACTAAAAACATCTACCAGTTTATATTTATATGATTAACGGGCAGAAACACTCCTCTAATACATTTCAATTCCCATGATTCCTCACCTATTCATTAAGGGGAAAAAAGGAGAGAGAATGTTATCTTCTTATGAACAGATTCATCCAAGTAGGTGAGGATTTCTTCATTGAGACCCTCCCATTTTAATTACCGAATGGTTTACATTTATGAGTACTGATCATTCATGTTCTCTCTCGCATATAACTGTGACACACAACAATCCACTGAAAATAGGTTGTGTACTTCATAATTCACAGCTCAGGTCAAGAGGCAAACTGGATTTCTTAGAGCACTCATATTGTTCCCTTCTTCATCAGTTGAGGGATGAAACCCTGGTAATATAGTTGCAAGCTAAACTATCACTTGCACTAAGAAACCCAAAAAAACCTTTCTTCCTTACATAACCACTTGCCTCTTACAACCCCACCACAGATCTGAGAAATTGGGGGGCAACCCACCATATCACATAGATGAATACGTACAGTACAGCAGTGAAAATCTTTTTGCACCCCAAAATGAAAATCCCATAAAAATCTATCAATTGTATTTAGTCTGACACAAAAGTGGTGTGTTAAATGGATTAATAGGATGCACAGTACATGTCTCAAGAACTTGGCTAGGCTACTGTTAACTTAAAAGACCATGAAGGTCACCCACCTCTTTATTCCAATATAGGGTCATGAAGAATGCATCTTTCAATTCCCTTTGAAGGTAAACAAAGGAGAAAGAAACAGATGGAGACTTGTCAGTAGTTACTGAAGACTCCAAGCTTATCTCACTTTTCTTCCATTTGCAGTTCCCAGAGAACCAAGCTCTACATCCAGATGGCCAAATCTTAGAACAAAAAATTAGTCAAACACTCATTTTTTAAAGTTTCACCTTTAAATTACATGGGAAATTGAAATATTACTACATTATTCCAAAAGCATTATTCCAAAAGCATGCACTTTAAAATGACATCAACACACTCACTTTAATAACCATCAATGATGCTGGAGATGACTGTCTGCCAACAGAAATGAATTTATATATGAATATAATGGGTTAGTCAGAACATGTAGTCCTTTAAAAGAAAAATTTTTATTAACACATTACTAGGGCGAACTGAAAGTGATGTTTGAGTCTGCAAAACAATAAAACAAACTTATGTATACCAAAATCTCTCTTCACCACCTCCCTCTCATTTTTGGAGGGAGAATGGTACATTTTTTAACCAGTCTCCACACACAAAATTACTGTACTAACCTCCATTCATGAATACAACTTTCTAAAGCTTATTCATTTTTCTAGGTCCCATTGACTATTCTGCTTCCTTCCAGTTTCCAGGGACTCTTATAATTTAAATGCAAACAAATTTTCCAGGTTCCATAACAAACAGGCCAGTCTGCTAATCTAGGCAAATAAAGTACATCTAATAATAATTAAAAAGAAAAAATTATTTTCAATGGCTAGTACATCATCTTCCTAACCAAAAGCATCCCAGTAATCCAGTTTAGTCAAATCACCTGTGAAGACCCTGAACCAGACTAGAAATTTTACAGTGCAATATACAGTACTTTAAAAAACTAACCTTTTTATGATGTGATAAATTCCTGAACTATTATACACTTCACAAATTTCTATATTTCTTGATACAGTTAGTTGGTCTGTCAGTATTCCATCATGAAAAGGGTCACTGGCTTTAGCTGCTAAAGCCCATACTCTACTCAATGCCACTAAGAGAATGAAGATGCAGTTATCTGTAACAAGATACAGTAGTACTTTACATACACATTACAGTACAAAAAATATTGCTAAGTAAATTATTCATAATGACAAATGGCAAGAAATTCCTGAATATAATGACATTCTGAAAAAAAAAAAAAAAAAAAAAAAAAAAAAACAAGTACCTTTTAACACTTGTTGGAAAATGTGGGTTGGGGCACCAAGCACAACAAACAATGCCAAAATTATCATTACACTACCATTCTAACTTTCTACACTATCAAGGTAACATAGTTTTCAACAATAAAAACTACTGGTAGTTTGGATGTCACATCAGTAAAATAATAAAATGTGAGCACATCCTACCTAGTAGTGAAGAGTGCTGTTATAAATTATTGCAGCCTCTTGCAGAAATCTACCCCAACCTGTCTGTGACTACACCCTCCCTGGACCCTATTCAAAAAGTAAGACGACAACATGTGAAATAATTCTTATCATAACCATCCCTAACATAACCTAATCTAGGAACAGTATATTGGCAGACAATGATGCTTAATGCCTGGATCTCCCATCAGGCTACCTCACTGCTTGGTTTACCTTCAATTTTTAAAGTTGTGGGTCATCACTAATCCAAGGAACAGGATTGCTTTAAGTCCCAAGAAAATTAGAATGATGGTACAATATCACACACTCACAATCAATCTGCATCCTCTACATTGAAGCAACTTTACTCACAAACAATCTGCATCCTCTACAATGAAGCAACTTTGCAGCCACTTTCTCAACTAGGAATGTATTGTTGTGCCTTGCCCTTTCAAATTTACGTTAGTCTACTTTGATGACAACATGAAGTCTACTGACAGGCTTCTACAAGCTGGAGTAAGGTTTCCAAAAGGAAGTTTGTCACCCACAATGAAGCTTTTGGGTTATTGTTGCATATATAACAGTTATTCTAGGGCAAAATTTACATTTCAGGATTCTTGACAGTATCCCCATGGAAAAAATGCAGCAGCACACAAAATCACCAGAAGTGAAACATGAGAAGCATTCCAAAATTTATACTATCTCAGTAAAATAATGACTATTAAATCATTACAAAACACAAGATAATACAGTGATGTGCATGGAGCAATGATGCACACTGTGCCCCATGTTTACTCACTATTCACACAAAGGAGACTGCAAGCTATGTTGTACCTACAAGAATTTATTAAGATGAAATGGAAACTTGGACATATCACAGTTTTCTAAACTTATCTATTTCACATGGTATATCCTATCCCCATATGTGACTAGGAATTAGTTTAACTGGAATTGGCCATTTCTACACTCTTCCTGGAATGAAAACTTCAACTAAGAAGGGACAAGAGTATTCTTAGTCCTGTTGTAATATTACCTACATTGTATTTCTTGCAAGTTTAACAGTTATCCAAAATTATTTTTATATCTTTTTCCTTCTCCCTCAGTAATGTGTGTGTGTGTGTGTGTGTGTGTGTGTGTGTGTGTGTGTGTGTGTGTGTGTGTGTGTGTGTGTGTGTGTGTGTGTGTGTGTGTGTGTGTGTGTGTGTGTGTGTGTGTAATATCCATCACAAGTGTATAATTACTGAGATATTAGCAAGATGCAAAAATCTTGAGCATTTTTCAGCTTAATGGGTGTTACATGTTCACCTTTGCTACACGAGTCAGTGTCAAGGATAACAACCTACCAACAACACTAGTAACATTTACATAAGGAAGGTTATTTAAGCTTAAGAGTGGGTGAAATCATTCCAAGCTAAATAAGCCATGACACCCTAAATTATGGTAGATTAGATTAAGGAATGTTAGAATTGGAAGTTTCCCAGTGCATACCACTTCTAACGACTAAAATGAGTCAAGCAGTAAACAAAGCCTCCCCACAGCCGGAAGAACCAGTGACATGGGTTTGATTAGGTTAGGTTACGCTAAGTCCAAGTACTTATCATTCCTACATTTCATTCATTCAAATTTATTTCTCCTAAATGAAAATACTGTACCCCAGTTTCTCCACAGAGGTCTCCCCAGGCAAATTGTTAAATATGGCTAAAGGGTAATTGTTAAGTATGGCTGAAGGGTAATAAGTCAACAAAGGAAGGTTTTGTTTTACTTTCATGCTGGTCCATGATACTGGTTTTTTATTTTTTTTTAAATTAGCTTGCTTAATGCAAAAATCATGCTAAAATGCATTGCATAAGTTTCTGTTACTGAGTTTTGGTAGAGTGGAAACATGTGAGTTAGACTATAGTACTGATTTGCGCTTATGTTATTTACTTGCTTTACAAGAATTTAGAGTAATATTTTGTCGGGTTTGTTGTAACTAAGTTGTCATTGAACTTTGAAGATTACGCGATTGAATTGTTTAACACAGGGTAGGTCTAAGCCAGCATCCACGCAAGCCCCCCACCCTCCATAGCTAATACAGCAAAATTGTAACCAGTAAACACCCCTAAAAATACCAACATAACGCACCCTAGAGGTGTCTACTGGTTACAATTCTCGGTCGTATTAGCTATGGAGGTGGGAGGCAGGCTTGCCGCTGAATGCTGGCTTAGACCTACCCTGCATTAGGTAATTCAAGTCATGTAGTCTTCAAAGGTCAATCACAGTTTAGTTACAACCGGCGACAAAAATATTACTTTAAATTCTTATTAAGTAAGTAAATAACATAGAAAACGCCAATTGCCACAGTCTAGCTCACCGCGGACAGCCGGCTTAGAATTACCGAGCTATTTACCCAATAGGGCTCTATGTTCTATAATTGTTTGTTTGTTGTTTACGATTAAGCCAGCCTTGTACTGGCACGGGCTCTTGCACCTGAAGCAGCCCGTAATAAGTTCTATAATTGTTTTTCTAACCATTAAATGTTGGTGCAAACCACTCACTTAAGAGTGTTTTTCCTATCCCCCAATTATGAGGGACCCAGAAGGAAACAGGGAATTTTGGGTATGGTAAACCAAAACAGTGCTGCTCCGAGTGGCGTAACTAGAGTTATTGGTGTCGAGGTGGGCTCTGAAAGTGTTGCCACAGGAGCTGGCCCATTCCCGTCCTAAAGTGATGAAAATTAAACGTACATTTTAAGGCTTAACATCTCAACCACTTACTCAACTAGGGCTGTTCAGTGTTCCAATCAAACAAAATATGCTAGAAACTCTAGAATTATGCCAGACCCAACCTGCTCAAAAGATGCCAGACTGCCGCCCAGGGTGGACTGGCACCCCCTCCCCTCCTAGTTACGCCACTGTCTGCTAACTGGCAGAACCACGCTATATTAAGCGAAAAAACATAGTTTATACTTGTCAACAGAATCGCTAAAAGATTTATAAAAGCATTAAAATTAAGTAAGAGTCGGTACAAGGATACAGCCTACCCTAACCTGGGAAACCTCCTCCACTACCCAACCCCAGCCTAACTGCCAGGCTCCAGTACCATCTACAAAAGTTAAGAGTGAACTACTGGGTCCTTACCTAGCTGGAGGGAGGGGGAGAAGGGAGAAGCAGCTTTGTCTTCACTTGATCCCTCCAACTCAAGTTCAAGTTGCCCTATTTAGAGTATCAACAATCATAAGAGTGAAATGCAGATATTCATCTCAACCTTGCACACACAGTACTAACTGCCATGGAGGGCACACCATCTCCCATACAATATTATACAGATAATACAGTATTCCTTACCTTAGGTTGGAGGGTACACTGCTAAGAATGGGCCAGAATATAAAATTTAGGTAAAAGACAAAGTGCTGGGACCTATGAGGTCATTCAGTGCTAAAAGGGGAATTGAGAATAAAATGCTTTAACTGCATAACTAGGGGAAAACTTCGCAGTTACTCTATGAAACAACTTAACAGAGAGGGTGGAAAGTAAGACAAAGAAAAGAATATGAATGAAAGTACAATAAAAGGAAATGAAAG
>NC_089795.1:41677767-41880267 GCF_040412425.1 Macrobrachium rosenbergii
TTGAATTCAACTATATAACTTAGGCTAAAGGCCAAGAGCTGGGACCTATGGTCATTCAGCACTGGAAGATGTTAATAATGAAATTTACAATTGAAAATAAACGTGAATTATCATATCCACAGAAACCAACAGAGATGAATGCAGTCCTATAAATACATTTACACAGATTAGTACACTGTATTTTACACATTCAGTTCAAGAGATTTATCTGGAAATTGCATCATCTTAAAAGGATGCTTAGTAAAGAAGCATCATCAAGTAGCTGGTAAGTGAACAAGAGAGAGATAAGAATATAAGATATAGGCCAAAGGCCTAGCAATGGGGCCTATGAGGTCATTCAGTGCTGAAAGGAAAATTGAGAGAAAAAGGAGGTTTGAAAGGTGCAACAGGAGGAAAACCTCACAGTTGCACTGTGAAACAGTTGTTAGGAGGGGGTAGAAAGTAAGACGGAAGAAAGAGAACATGAACGAGTTACAGTAAAAGGAATGAAAGGGGATGCAGCTAGGGGCTGAAGGGATGCTGCAAAGAACCTAAGTAATACCTACAGTACACCGCGTGAGGTGCACTGATGGCACTACCCCGCTACAGTGATTAAGAGAATTAGTCAATGTTGATGGTTATGGTACACGTATTAGACTTTACAAAAATTGCCATCTTGGGTTTTCCAAATGACTGTCACATCATAACATATCAACTTGTGACTCAACAGTTGAGAAAAAAACTAGTTTTGCATCTAAGCATTTTAATTACACATAGGTAGAAGGTAATATCAGTTGCACTGAAATGACAACAACTTTCAAATCACAGATGGCTATTAACAAAAAATTGATTACCTGCTTTAACTTGAAACCGTTCTTTCATTTGCTAGTTTTACTTGGTAATTTGTACTGTAAAAATCTATATCTTCTATGCATTTCTAATTAAAAATAAGGATAATAGGAAAAAAATAAGAGATGACATATTGTTACACAATTTATTGTTCTGCAAAAATGCTAAATACTTATATAAAAAACAAGTGATATAGGAATATTACAACAGCTGAAAACACAAGTTCTTTTTGTAAGTTTTATGCTTTTAACTTTCCTGCTCTGTAAGTACCGTCATCACTAGTTACTCTGCACATGTTAAGACTTCTCACATTTCTTCATCTTCATCAGAGGAATCTTCTTCCAGAGCTGCCTTGGCATATTGTTCAGCTTCTTGGTACAAATCCTTGGGTACCAATTGATGGCGGCCCATGGATTCCTCGCAGACCCAAGACAATTCCATTTCAAAGTGACGATCTTTCACTTCATCGTGGACTAAATATATACTGCAAAACAGTATTATTTTTATTGTAAAATTTTATGAAGCTGCTAATAAACTAACCACCACTTTGGACAAAAGTATGGTAAATACAAAAAAACTATAGGGCAAAAAATCTTAATCCATTAAACATTAAAAATATTCTCTGGAATACTTCCCCAAAAATACAGAATGTCATTTATGTAAAGATATCCACATCAGAAAAGAATACAACTGCGTGCCTTTTGTAAAAAAGACTAAGCTATTTACTCATCAGACTCTTCATGATAAATGAAAAACAGACATTAATAAGGATACTTACATCTTTGCTGCTTCTTTTACCAGCTCTCGACAAGTGAGATCTTTTAGCTTCAACTTTTCTATTTCAGTTTTTGCATTCTGTTTGGCTTTGCCAACAGCACATCCAAAGTATCCCTGTAGTTAACAGAAACAGTGAAGATGAAAATTACATCTACGAACAAATTAATTTACCTACGCTGTCATTATCAATAATTTGCACTACTTGCTCTCAATAATTTACAATACTGTACATGGTTAGGACTTTTGTGGAAATAAGTTATGGCAGTGGTACTGTCATTTAATACTCTAGATCATTCATATACACATGGCCTAGCAATTCCACGCACCCTTCTCTTATGCAAAATTATGCTTATTTACAAAAACTAATTACATAATATTGGATAAAACATAAAGGTTACAACCATCAAGTGTTACCAAATGAAAGAAAACCTTTTCAATCAATGAACATGAGAGGAAATACAGCAGATTACTTCTGCCATGGTTTCAAGTGCCTTCCTTACGTTGCCATCTTCAAAAATACTCTCAGCCTGTTAACTTGTTCATATAGAAAAATTTTAATAAAAATATCACACATCTGACCTGCAAGTCTAATGATAATTTAACAACAGCAAAGCATTTCTAAATACAATAGTTTAATTGATTTAACTTCAAGAAAATACTGAAGTACTTACACTGCACATCCCAGCAGGATCTATCATATACAGCTGAGGCCCATCCTTGTCAAAAGCACTTAAGATGATTGAGCAACCATAAGGTCGTACAGCAGAGTACAATGTGTAAGCGTGAAGATAATGGCTAACTCGTTCAGCTAAGTACTGAAATGAAAATAATTGAAAATTAATTTTTGTTAAGAGCACTGTGCTATACTTATAATCTGTAAACATATGGAGTCTTACAATACATAAATAAGAAGACTTCTTGTACAAGTTGCAAAGTAACGCTACAAATATAATTTGTCCAAAACAGTACAGTTCTTGCTAATGTCCCAAATATTACATTACTCAATACTTTTGATTTAACCAGCAATTTCAAAATCTGTTTGTTTCACTCTCTTTTGGCTTTCATAGACTCATTGCGACCCACTAATACTCTCCCAATACTTAAAATTCTAGTGAAAGTTTCAACATTTATTACAGAAATTTATGAGTCAATAGTGTCTGGCATTTAATGGAGGTCCAAATTCAGCCAACTTGTTCCTGTATTAATCTACGTCAAACTGCCTGATGTAATTTGTCTAAATTTGTCTACAAAAGCAATTTCTCTACAACTTACTGACTGTTATGATTTGGTTTCAGAAACAATAATTATTTTTATTTAGTCGATTAACTTATGAACTACTCTGAAATACTTATTTCCTTAATGTCTGTAAAAAGAAAGTTTCACGTGTAACTGAACATAATTCAGACGTGCACAAGTTCTTTGAATCAAACATAATAAATCAACTTGAGAAAATTACACATATAAAATGAATATAATTCAATCCACTAATTCTTTAAGAGAGACAATAAAGAATAGAACATCATGCTGTAGAGGAAGAGATGAAAAAGGTTTATCATAAATGGGTTGAATGGCTGCAGCAAAATCAACCATGCTCCAACAACATATACAGTACAGTACTGTACTGTTGGGGGTTAAAATGTACATAAATCAAATAATAAAGTAACATATCAAGTATTAAATCACCATACAAGGATGAAACGACGAAAAAAAGTTAAGTTTTCTAACACAAGACCAAGTAGAATATGTACTTTAATGTCTCACACCAAGGCCACTTAGAATTCTAAGCTTAGTCTGACCCTTCCCCTAACTAAAATACAGCAACAATGCTTTTTGTAAAAGATGTCCCTATTCTATAACAACATACAAAATGGACAGTAACTATTTAAGACTCAGTACCTACCTTACATGGAATGGGTACACCATATTCAGCTCTGAAATTTGAGGATTCAATTTTTGCCACCTCTACTATTGCTCTAGCATCAGCGAGAAGGCCAGCACATGCCTGAAAATAAAATTACATTTACATACAAACTATTCAGCTTCAATAAATATGTACTACACAAAACATTTTACAGATAATATTAAACTTGAAGTAATTTTTAGGCAATATGAAAGAATAAATATATATTCCCTGTAACTATGATATCTTCATAGTTTTAAAGGGATGGATATGCTTAGTGAACAGTATAAATTTTTCTGTAACTACAATTCTTCATAATTTTTAAGGAATGGATATGCCTGACGAAGGGTATCAAATTTACTAAGTGCGGATATAACTCAGTTGCCCGCAGCCAACCCATTCTTTTTGTCAGTGACCCCTTGATCTTCTGGGAATGCCTGCTCTACATCTTGTGTTGTGGTGTAACATGACAAAATTAATGAGTCCTTCCAGTACTTACTGTTTTCTTAATTCCCACTGAATAGCCTTTTTTTGGTACTCTGTTAATTGACTTCTCAAGATCCACATGTGAGGTATAAACTTTGCAAAACCTTACAGCCCTTGTGAAAAGAGAATACAGTACAGTATTGAGGAGGGCATAGGATTTAAGGGGAACTGAGTGGAAAGATAAAGAGCATTGGAATTGTTGAGAGAAAGCTGAAGGAGTATTATAATCTTATATTTGTGAAATATGTACTGGTGACAAGGGAGGGCTTTCTGGTCTGAGAAGATCTTTGCATGAAATTCCTAAGTACATGGACATAAAACCAATCAAATCTCAAATTTGGAGATTAAACTAGGTACTCACAATGCCAGCATGAGTGTCTACAGTGAATATACGTTTATTTGCATCTGGTTCAAACAATTTTGATGTTATAATTTTTTCAACGGCCAAAACCACTCCATCTTTGCATCTCAAACCAACAGCTGTTCTGTAAATAAAAAAAACAAATAGCAAATGTAGATGCAATAATTCTCATATTAAATCTAGAATATTTATAAAGTACTTTCAGAATTTATGCCTTTTACACACAATCCATTATTTAGCAGAAGTCTTTATGTAAAGCGACCACCTGTAAACAATCTCCTCTAAATCAATTCTACAATGATTAAGTGTACCTACCGATATACCAAGTAGGAGGCTACTTATGATGAAAAAATCAACATTTTCACCTTATAGAGTATTATCTCTCCACATGTAACTCATTCATATATCCCTGAATTGCACAAATGGTAATTATCTGTTAGGATGGATGTTAAGAGGTAACTAATGTAAGACTTTGTACTGTGAACAGGAAACCGACCAGAACTTGGTACATATTATCAGAAAAACTCATGGTTCAATAATGCAATTAACAAACTGGGTTAATTCCAATCACATCTCAAACATTTCAATCTTTGTGATCTCTTGTTTTCTAGCCTCTAGACACCACATTCGCCTGTAACTCTTTTATAAGTAATTTGGTCTTTCCACTGCACTCCAGTCATGAATCTTAGCGTTTGGGTAGTCACAAAAATGATATTTTAATGATAAAATAAAGTTTGTTCATACTTACCTGGCAGATATATATATAGCTGTATTCTCTGTTAATCCGACAGAATTTCAAAACTTACGACACACGCAGTGGGAGATCAGGTGGTTATACCCATTCCCGCCGCTGGGCGGGTATCAGAACCATTCCCATTTTCTATTCAGATTTTCTAGTGCCACTGTCTCCTGAGGAGGTGGGGGGCACTATGAATATATATATCTGCCAGGTAAGTATGAACAAACTTTATTTTATCATTAAAATATCATTTTGTTCATGAAACTACCTGTCAGATATATATATAGCTGAATACCACCATTGGAGGTGGGTACAGACAGAATAGGATTTGGAAAAACACACTACAAGTAGGTGAAAGATATTTTGGTTCCTTACCTGTTAGCATAGCTGACTTCTGATTACTGTCACCCAAGTCCGCTTCTGCTTAACTAGAGTCTCCAGCAAGGGTGTGACCTGTATAGCTGGTGAGTTCTAGATGATCTGTCAACGGGCGTGACCACAATGTGACAAGACCATATTGACCATACAATGAGGGCCAACCAAGCAAAACCAACCACCTGACCAAGCCTAACTAAGTTAGGATAACGCAACTAAAGCTAACGATTGAAGTCCGCCACAGGTAGTCGACCAACAACCATAAAAACACTATCCAACCATTTTCTATAGGATAGGATGAGTGTCATCCTGCCCCAGGAAAGTATCTGCGGAAACGTATGGTCCTAGCGAGAAGCAGTTCTCATATGTCGTCTTCCATCTCTCTCAGGTAGTGTGAAGCGAACACAGAGTTGTTCGCCAAAAATGTGGCACCCAGAATGTTACTGAGTGACATATTTTTCTGAAAAGCCACTGAAGTCGCAAACTGCCCTCACCTCGTGAGCATTGACTTTCAGAAGTTTAAAATCAGAGTCTTGACAGCATGAATGGGCTTCTTTAATCGTATCTCTCAGAAAGAAAGCCAGAGCATTCTTTTGACATAGGTAAGTCCGGTCTCTTTACGGAACACCATAAACTATCTGAGGGACCTCGACTTTCCTTCGCCTTGTCTAAGTAGATTTGAGAGCCCTAACAGGGCAAAGGACTCTTCTGGCTCTTGAATAAGGATTTCAGCCATACCCTTGATTGAAGCTCTTGGGCCAAGGGTTAGACGGGCTTTCATTTTTCGCAAAAAGGAAGGGCTTAAAGAACAAACGCAAGTTATGCCCTTTAAAAGCCTATATGCCTACTAAAGGCTTGCAGGTTCACTAACCCTCTTTGCCGTTGCTAGAGCGTTAGAAAAATAGTCTTCTAGTAATGTTCCTCAATGACGAGAACGAAGAGGCTCAAACGAACTGGACATTAGGGAACCAAGCACAACATCCAAATTTCCAAGAAGGAGTCCTGAGTCTAGGCACCTTCGAGGTTTCATGGATCTGAAGAGATCAGAAGGTCTCTGCTGTTAGACAGATCCAAGTTCTTTATGCCTAAAAACAGATGATAGCATACTTCTATACCCCTTGGATAGTCGAGACTGCAAGTTTCACATCACCCTCAGAAATAAGAGGAAGTCTGCTATCTGGGCTCACAGAGGTCGTGGTGGGGAAATGCCCTTCTTTCTACACCATCTCCCAAAGACGGTCCACTTGACAGGTACAAATTGCTGGAGAGAGTCTTCTCGCTCTGGCAATAGCTTTCGCCACTGTCTAGAAAAACCTCTCGCTCTGGCCAGCTTCTCGATAGTCTGAATGCAGTCAGACACAGAGCGGGGAGGTTTTTGTGGTACCTCTCAAGTGGGGTTGTCTGAGTAGATCGACTCTCATGGCAGAGATCTCGAAAGTCTACTAGAAGGAGATGACCTCTGAACCATTCCTCGAAGGCCAAAAATGGGGCGATCAACGCCATCCTCGTCCCTTCCGACGACGCAAACTTTTCTGATGACTTCTCCGATGATTTTGTACGGAGGAAAGGCATACACGCCCATCCCCACCAATCCCAAAGAAGAGCCGCCCACTGAGAGAGCTCCTGGTCGAGAACAGGGGAGCAGGAAGTCTTTCGTCTTGAGGTTGGAAGAGATCTACCAAGGACGCCCCAAAGCTTCCACAGTCCTTGACACACCTCTTGGTGGGATCCATTCGTCGGGAGCAGTTGTCGCTGTCGACTTAGAAGATCCGCACGGACGTTCTACGCCTGCAACAAACCCTCGTGGAGGATCGTAATATTTTCGGCCTGAGCCCACAGAAGAATGTCCTTTTGCTAAGGCGAACAGGGACCGAGAGTGAGTTCCTCCCGTTTCTTGAGGCGAAAGGGCTGTGGTGTTGTCCAGCTGGATCTGACAACTCGGTTCGAGACTCACCCTCGAAGAAAAGAAGGGGCCAACTGAATCGCCCCCACCCTGAGGTTTATGTGCCAGACACTTGTTCTCTCCAGGTGCCCGACACTTTTCCTCCCCAGTGTTGCTCCTCACCCCCAAATGGACGCGCTGGAAAACAACACTAGGTCGGGTTCTGTTGAAGAGAAAGGCCTTCTGCCAACTCTGATGGATCGAGCCACCACCAAGGTGATTTCTTTACCTTTGGCAGATACTCAGAGAAGCTTTCCAGATTCTCCTTGTCGCTGCCCTCTGCAAGGAAGAATTGAAGCGTCTGAGGTGCAGTCTCCCAGGGAAACAAACTCTCCAGTGATGAAATGGTCCCAGCAGACTCATCCATTCTCACTGAGCATGTTTTCCTCAGGAAGGCTGAAACTTTTCTAAACACTGAAGTTGTCTTTTCTGAGACGGAAATGCTCGAAAAGCCACTGAATCCATCTGAATCCCCAGATAAACGATGGACTGAGTCGGGGTCAGATGGGACTTTTTCAAATTCACCAGAAGTCCCAGGGACTTCGGCCATGTCAAAGTCGTGGGAGATCCTCCAGACACTTTGTCATTGGACGAGGCTCAATGAGCCACCGTCCAAATAAAGGGAGATTCTTATTCCTCCAAGGCGGCTTTTCCCGCAACATTCTCATCAAGATCGTGAAGACCATAGGAGCTGTGCTGAGCCCGAAGCAAAGGGCCCTGAACTGGAATACCTGTCCCCGCAGGACAAATCTCAGGTATTTCTCGATAGAGGATGGTTAGGACGGAAAATAGGCTGCCCTGGAGATCGAGAGAAACCATCCAGTCGCTGGTCTTAGGGCTCCCATGACCGACACTGGGACGCCTCCATTACGAACTTTTCCTTCAGAACGCAAATGGTTCAACTTGTTGACGCCCAGAACTGGTTCCCAACCCCTGACTGCTTCAACCAGAAACAGCCTGTTGTAAAAGCCCGGGATTGTAAATCTGAGACTTGCTCCACAGCTCTTCTCGAGCATTTGATCGAGCAGGTCAAGAGAATTTGCTGTTTCTCCTGATGATAGGATGGCGACAGATCTATGGGAATCGTACTCAATGGAGGCAATACGAGAAATGGGATCTTGTATCCCTTTTTCGATGACTTGGAGGGACCAGCTGTCCGCCCCTTCTCTCCAGGCTCTTGCAAAGAAAGGAGCCTGGCTCCTACCGTGTCTGAAGGTCTACGGAGTCATTTCTGCTCCCTGGTCTTAGAAGGGGCCTCTACCTCTGGAGGGACCTCTGGGCCTCAAAGCACATCAGAGGAGGGTCTTCCACGAAAGGGCTTCTGAATCTGGAAGTCTGCCCATGGAAGAAGTTTAAGGGGCTGCAGGATCGTCTAGAAGACTGGGCCAGAGGTCCTGAGTAGCCTTCTCTTGCAATGTGGAGGCCATATCCTCACTAAGGGTTGGGGAAAAAGATGGCTAGGAAAAGCTTGAGCGAACAACAATTCTGCCTTCTGAGAGAGAGACCTGACTTCACGTGGGAAGGCAGTAAATGGCCTCTTCTTTAAAAGCCCCGCACAGAAATGGGCAGCCAGTTCTTCGAGCCATCCCTAACCGCCTCTGTCCACAGGATAGGACACTTTAAACAAATCTCCCAGGCTAATGGAGTCAGGCTACGAGCCTGCAAGTCCAAGACCCCCAGGCACCAGTCCAAAAGTTAAAAACTTCTAAAGACCTGAAAAGGCCTTTCAGATGGTGATCAATCTCAGATAAAGACCAGGACACCTTTGTTGAAGAAAGGAGAGACCTCTGGGAGCGTCCACAAGGCTGGCAAAACCCCTTGGGAAGAGGAAGGAACTCTCCAACCAACCTCCTCTCCTGTCTCTGTACTCAAATTCCTGCTTTTTCTCCACTCAATCTTGATGGAGGCAGGCGAAAGAAGTCTTGCACTGAGCCTTCCCTGAGTCCATCCACTCTTGAACCTCAAAGGCCCTCTTCGTAGAGAGAGACGTAGCCATCTTCACAAAACCAGAAGACTTTGTGACTTAGACGAGGTTAGCTAAGTAGGGGAGAGGCGAGAGCAGAGGGTTGAAACTTTTGTCCCCAAACAAGTCTTTCAGCAGCCAGTTAAGACTTGGTAGTTCGCAGAAGCTGAAGAAGAAGAGACTGATCTCAACTGCAGGATCCGGCCGCAGAAAGCTCTCCTTCTTCCACAGGAGCAACGGAAGGGCAGGAGAAGAACCGGAAGGACGAAGTCCTTGCAGACCAACATGCAAAAGCACTTTGCTTGGAAGAAGTCCGGAGGAGTCGCGAAAGTCACGAGCAGAAGAATCAAAATGAGAGTCTCGACGAAGCGTCCTGACGAGAATCCGACGAGCTTCTTGACGAACGATCCGACGAGTCCTGGTGAGAGCGAAAGCAGCGAGGAGGCGCCATGCCTCGCAGCAAGAAAGGCGCCGTGCCGAGCAGCAAGGGGAGGCGTCTTGACGAACTGCAGGAGGCGTCCTGACGAGCAGCCAGGGAGGCGCCATGACGAGCAGCAAGGAGGCGCCATGTCGAGCAGCAGGAGCGCCCTGCCGAGCAGCATGAGAAGCGCCACGCTTAGCAGCATGAGAGAAGCCACGCTTAGCAGCATGAGAAGCGCCATGACGAAACAAGAGGGTCGTCAGAACGGGCATCAAGCCCGGCAGCATGAAGCGATCAGAAAGGGAAATGCATCCCCGCCAAGACCAGTAAAACGCTGAGCAACAGGACTTCTAGGGAGGCGGGTATGAGACGACGCACGAACGAGGAGAAGGAGAAGGGGAAGGTTTAGACCTCTTGATCGGCAGTCGGAATCTTCCGACGACGACACGCATCGGTTCCTTCTGGGCCATTAAAGAAGCCAATTGCTCTGCATGCCTAGGAGCAGCTTACGAGTAGGGAGAAGATTCTTACCTCAGGAGAAGGACTGATCCTATGAGAAGAAGAGGGGCGAGGGACGCCTCTCTGCTTCACAGGGGAAGCAACAGCCTTTCTTTCTGGAGCGAGCGGAGCGCTGTGCTGCCATCGTCCGGATGACGCCCTGGTCCTCTTCAAGGATGGATGGCGTCAAAATCCTCGGAGAAGAGCGCAAGAGCGCCACGAGAAAAGGGACGTGAAGCGCCCTTCTTTGAAGCTTCTCTTCAAAGCGGGCTGAGAATCCCGAGATTTCCATTCCGACGCCGAGGAGGAATCGGGGAAGAGAAGCAATCCCCATGATTCGTGCTCCGCACCATCCTTGGCAGCCTGGGAAGCGCCATCAGGACATGCCGGCGACGCCAGATCGGTGGGGTCCGCGAACCCTCTTGCGGCCGACTTGCCCACTCCCTGAGTCCTGGGAGTCCGACAGAGGTCTAGACCCAGAGGCGTGCGATATGCCGATCTGACGCCTCCACAACACCAGGGGACGGACACTATCACTGCACTTCACAGCACTTGAAGAGCACATATTAGCTTCCAAGGCACGAATGGAAGACATAATAATCGCCAGGGCATCACCATCCGCAGACACAACCCCAGGGTTAGGCAACACCACAGGGTTAGGAAGAGCTACGCCTACAGGAGGGTTAACAGGTGAAACACACTACCCTGACTCCTACCACTCTGGAGGAAGACCTCCTGAGCCTCTATCTCGCTTAGCTTTCTCACATAAGAATCATAAGTCCTCCAACTAGCATCAGACAAAGATTCACACTCTGCATCGGTCATTCAACAAACAAACATGTCCTCTACAACCTGAGCATACAGTGTGAGGATCTACCAAAATTTTCGGTAGCTCACCTACAGTCTTGCACACACGCAAACTGATAACTAGAAGAACTAGATTCAGACATCTTACCCCAGGAAAAAACAAAGCCAAATCCAAAAACAATCCACAATAGCGTATGCCTAGCCACAAGTCCAAGTCAAAACCAAAAATCAAACAAATACTCAAGTGACAACCAAGTTTTATCCGAAATCCAAGACGGAGGTACTGAAAACAAGTGTTGACAGTACCGGCGACAGAGAAAATCTGAATAGAAATGGGAATGGTTCCTGATACCGCCCTCCCAGCGGCGGAATGGGTACTAACCACCTGATCTCCCACCGCGTGTCGAAAGTTTTGAAATTTGTCGGACTAACAGAGAATACAGCTATATATGTATCTGACAGGTAAGTTTCATGAACAAAGTTCAAAATCTCCAACAAGTTTTTTGTAAGTGCTCATGCCTTTACTACAAGCCTTATACAAGCATCAAAAGAGTTTTGCTGTTTACTAATCGTAAATTCTTAGTTGCCAGTACTCTAGCAATCTTTCTACTTCATCCATGCTGCTGCTACTCTATTTTCCATACTGCCCTGTCGATACCTGCTTCACAGTCAAGATGTTCCCAAGGTAAAAGAAATGGTCTTCCTCTTCTACAGACTATTTTTCACCATAACACGGTGGTCCTCCATTTCAATGCCACTTACATAACTGAACATCTCTTGTGACACTACTAATTACAACACTTAATATACAGCATTAAGTTTCCCAATATACCTCTACTACAGCATCCAATGCCACTTTCTAGACTGTAATTAATCTTGCTATCTATTCAGTCACTATACATTTTGTTTTGCTCCTCTCTCTATTTTATCTCCTAAAAATATTCCCCTCTTCTGATTCTCATGTTCATACTAGGCTGTCCAAATAGTCTATAGCAACACCCATGTGAGGAGGACCTTTGTAAGATCCTTTCTTTTTCAGAGGCATAAAAGAAAACACTGCTTTCCCTAACAGGTATTCCTATCAAAATTAACTTGTTCAGAAATTTTGGTCTGATATATAACTATGAATATATAAATACACATTAACACTGTTCAATCTACAAAAAGATTTGCTAAGTGTGCTGTAGTAATTTTGAGAAAAAGAAACACTAAACTGTACAATTTTAGTACTGAGAAACAAGATGCAAAACTAAGTACTGAGACCAATGTTTAAGTTTTGGAGGAGGCTACACCAAACCAAACAGAAATGTCTAAGTGAAAAAGTTACTAGGATACTGCTACATATCTAGGAGGCATGAACAAGTATCCTTATTGGAAGAAATACAGTAGTTACTGTACCAGAAGCCCTAGAAGTGTAAGATACTGTCTGTACAGTACTACTGAGATATCAAGGAAGTACCCATGCAATAAAATGAAACCGTATTATATACTCACCCACTATTCTCTACTGCTTTTTGGGCATATTCTACTTGAAATACTCGTCCATCTGGTGAAAACTGTGATGCTGACAGATCGTACTGTAAAAGCAGATAAGTAGTTTTTCTGAGATAAAGTTCTTAATGTTAACCTTGCTGACTATTTTACAATATACAGGTTTAAATTAGTCAGTTACTTTCACTTTGCAAAGGGTAACAGTGAGAGAAAATACTGTACTTGCAAGAGGAAAAAGTTGAGTCCACGTGTAAGATTGTGAAGATAAATGGAAATGCAAGGGACAGAACAATTTTTGTTTATATAGACTGACTTTGTATGGGTATTTAGGAGTAAATATAACAGACGATAAGATGAGAAGAGTCACAGAACAAGCACAGAGAAAAAAAAATCTGTGAGAAACAGATTGTGAAAAATGACTTGGCTATGAAAGATGTAAAATGCAAATGAAAAAATGTTGAAGCTGCTGAGATGAACTCCTTGTGTAGTATGTGTGGCATATAAAAAACTGAAAGGGTGAAAAATGTGGAGATACCTAGTGCTGTGAAATTTCTCTGAGTAGAGGTTCAGCCACAATCTATAAGATAAAAGTATGTATGGGGCAGTAATTATAAATTTATTTTTCTCTGAAACCCCACCAAGCACCACCCCATTTGGGGAAATGGGTTAATATTAAAAAAATATATATATTTATAATGGATATACAACTACCAGTAAATAACCTTATTTATTTTTTCAAGCTGGCAAAATGACTGTCAACCACTGGTTTACAGTTACAAGGATATCTTCCACTCATTTCATTCGTCTGGATGTTTCTGGGCTTCCAAGTTTTATCATCAGCAGTGACTAATAATAAACGGTAATACATGGTGCATTCATCTATTAAAATGTACTGAAAATAGGAAAGAAAACTTAAACACACACAAGAAAGCGGTGAATTTGGAACCTAATACAATATTTCTAAGTATTAGCTCCGCAAGGAATTTATGGAACGGTTCCGCAAATACGAGAGACATTAGAAAGCCATATGTTCAAGAAGGGATTGGCTAAGGAAATCCATTATAAAAGGAACCATACTAACCTAATGTCCCCTACCTAACATAACTTAGTAGGCAGTGTTAATCGTAACGAACCTCTGTTTAATTGAAAATACAGTATGCCATTATATCATAATTTAGGAGAAAATTGTTACTTTGATAGGAACATAGAGGTCTTGGTGTGTTGTGTAGAGGGGACACCTTTGCTGATTGGGCTGCATTCGAATGCATTTTCTGGAAGTGTCCAAACAGCAAAGAAATGACGCAGTGGCTCACATCCCGAGTGTTTACCCTAGCACTTTGATTACAGTATATGACTGGTAGAACTAAGTATTAGCTCCATGCCGGGTATTACCTTAGAAATTGACTTTTTCTATAGTATTTTGTTCGCTCGACTGTAATTAATCTGAGAACTGATTGTCTTAGCTGGGGGGGGGGTCCACCCGCTGGACCTCCCGGTGAAGGAAACTCCACTTTTTACCAAAACTTCCCCTATAACACTGCGCATGCACGACAGCAAAAATATAAACAGTTCTCAGATTAATTACAGTCGAGCGAACAAAATACTATAGAAAAAGTCAATTTCTAAGGTAATACCCGGCACGGAGCTAATACTTAGTTCTACCAATCATATAATGTAATCAAAGTGCTAGGGTAAACACTCGGGACGTGAACCAATGCGTCATTCCTCTGCTGTTTGGACACTTCCAGAAAATGCATTCGAATGCGGCCCCATCAGCATCAGTGCCCCCTCTACACAACACGCCAAGACCTCTATGTTCCTATCAAAGTAACAATTTTCTCCTAAATTATGATATAATGGCATATTTCCAATTAAACAGAGGTTCGTTACAATTTACCCGTGCATGGTGCTAACTTACCGGCCATGATGCTCCCGAAACTTTTACTTAAAACACTTTAAAAGTAGACAAATGATGCCATCTCAATATTTGCCGAATCATTTGTGTTAAACCTGCAAAATATTTGTACCCACAGACCCTGACATTTCTTTGATATCAGTCGTAAACGCTGGCGCCTAAGGGGCTTCGACGGGGAACTCTAGCAAATTTTCAGGATGCCAGAGCGCTAGATAATATTTAAATAACTAGGTAGCTAAACACCAGATTAAGGTTATAAATTGAGTAAATGTATTACATGTTCATTATAATTCATTTGAAAATATTTGTTGTTGGAGCAAACCAGATTCCCAAGACAAATTTCAATGCTTTTGCTATGAACATTACAATGTAGCTACTCTTCTCGTTTTCCTATCTTTTTTTTATTTATTAATATATATTACATACAGTGTAATATATATATCACATACACAGTGTAAGTTTTGTCAAATATAATGGCATTTTAAGTAATAATTTTGGATTTAAAACCTTTATTTCAGTCCTGTATTTAGACATCATGGCATCCTGACTCTCGTACCAGTTCTAGATAAATTGTCATACTCAACTTTCTTGCATTTTTGTCAAAGTGGTAACACTCATGTACACATTACATGTCAGAGAAGTATACGAAGTAATATCGACTTAAATAAACTAAAAGTCCTAACAACAAAATACTACATTTCTATCACCTCAGATGTTTGTTGTAGCCTGATGTACAATGAGGCTGGAAAATTGCTCCCGCCACAGTTTCGCTACTTTGATGGAGTAAAGTACTGTAAACAAACATTCTCACGTATTTTAAGTGGTATTTTGAGTGAATTAAGAAAAAATTTGCATAATTACAATCAATTAAGCACTGTGGAGCTTCAGTTGTGATGTCAGTAAGGATAAAACCATGGATTAAAGGTAAAAATCCATTTCAGTTCAACCACATGACAGACGGGTATTCCATGTCTCATATTTTCACTAGTATAGGCAACAAAATGTCGTTTTATCATGCTGATTACAACGAAAATCTTGAGTAATAGCTATGAACATTACATATGTAAGCAATTAGTTTTCAGTGCACCGTTAAATGAGCACTGGCAAGGAAGTGTCCAATCGCCTTTCATTTTGTCTCACTATTTGGGGGATGCCATATTGGATTCAAAATTGCCTTCAACACCTATTTTACGAAGACTTCACATGCCCATTTTAGTTTGTATATAGTTTTATTGCTCATTTTGGTAAATTAGAAAGAGGAACCAGCCTAAAATGGAGCGAAATATGTTTTTCTAGGTGATTTGATTGATAAGCAATGAATATCACTCTCTTCATTTTCTCGGAAATTAACGGTTTTAGACTTTACTCGAGCATCTCAGTTTCAAGTTCACTGCATCACGACTCAAATAGGCGAAGAACACCAAAACCAATATGTCGCCCTGTTTATGTGTGTGCTGTCAGTAAGGTTGGTATGGAACGGCGCCATGCTTATCTGCATATTTAAAGATTCTTGGCAAACACGACATTTTCTGGCAAGAGGTAATGTTGAGGCTGCGCGCTTAGCCACAGGGGTTACAGTAAGCGTCGTTCTTCCGCCAATTTCGTCGGGCGGTCGAGTGGGCCGAAACTGTAGGTGCTCGAGTAAAGTCTAAAAACCGTTAATTTCGAGGAAAATGAAGGTGATATTCGGTGGGAAAACACATCAAAATCACCTAGAAAACATATTTTCATGTCATTTTGGGCTGGTTCTCTTCTAAAAATAATACCTCATTTTGTTAATGAAGCTTCAATCTTTTGAAAGTTTTTCTAAAGGTTTTCATTTTTTTATTTCTCCACTAAATATCGAGTGAAAAGTGCGTAAAATGTACTTTAGTTGTGTGGCCTGATTCACTGGCCTGGACTGGTTATGGCTGGGGGGGGGGTCCAGGGGAGCAAAACTCCCTGGCCAGATCAGGCCACGTCGCCCTAAGTTAGGTTAGGTAGGCAATATCTGGTTAGGTCAGGACCTAGCACAATAGGAAACATGTCTATTTACGTATGAGGGACCTGTGGGAATCAGTCCGCGCAACTAAAGTAAAGTGTTACCAAATATAGGGTATATGTATCTGGAGAAAACAAATTAGACTACCGATCTTCGTAAAGACACCGAATGGTGCCAAGAGCCGTCTAGCATTAGCAACAGTCTGGTTAAGAAATAATGGTATGATATTTAAAATATGTTCTATATTAAATGGGTAACAGGGCCTTAGTTAAAGCTACACCTCCGAAAAACAGAAAGAAAAGAAAAATGACTAGGCTATCCCCATTTTACTTTCGTACCCTCCTCAACTACGAGCAGTCTAACCTAGTCCTGTCCTTGCGGGTTTTACATTTAAAATACATATACATATGACAAGTTATTTGTGTATTTAAACACGAGCATGTTCATTTTTCACAAGAAAATCGTGTTATGTAAACTTACACCTGTTCCAATCGAGCTCATGGTTTACGTTGGTTAATTCCACTTCGGGTCCAAACACCGCTATTCTATCAACTCACGTCCACAACTCTCTTCAACCCAGCATACAGCATTAGCGTACAACACCACTGTCAGCATTGCACGTTACAGCATGGTATAATATATTATATAGGCACAGTACGGTATATATAATATATGTGCAGTTTGGTATAATATAAATTGTATGAACGACCTCCTAAATGAACAAAGAATATATATCTCAACTGTGAGAGCTTGCTCACGATGTTCTAAACCTATTTGTATAATAACCTCTTCTTCGTTTTAACGTGCTTTTTCCCATTTTTATATATGGGGTAAGCACGATGCCCTCTTTTCGAAGGACTTCGATTTGGCGTTGGGGTAGGCCGTAGCCTCGATCGGCTGCCCTGCCTGACATCTACAGTGTGTATATTGTGCTTGAAGTTATATCGAACTAATATATGCTATATTTCTGTTACTTGCTTGTATTACTTTTTATGTATATTTTTGGCCAATAAAGTAACAAACTAACTATGGATGATGTTCCAAAACAAACCCTACTCGGAAATAAAAAAAAGAATACTTGTATACCGGTTATGGCAATCTAAACAAATTATTGTGATTACAAAATTAAACTCGTTTTTACGTGATAATGAGTACAATGACATACATTATCATCAAGGACGTATGAAATAAAGGCACTTTTTTCAAGCTCAAAAGGACTGAATATCAAAACCTACTGGTGCGTTACTAAATAATCTATAATTGAATCAAGAAGAAGACCGCTTGAACTTCCAACAGTAGCAATTTTTTACTCATATCACAAGACGCATGATAAAAAATAAAGTACAGGGTTTGGATGTTTCAGGTGCCCCAATAGAGTAAAATCCAATTGTCTGCAGAGTAAATTATCCCTTAGATCAAGACTTCGACATGACAAAGGAATGACATTTATCAAATGCTATTTATGTTTGCTAGCTTCGCATGTGCTAAGTTCTGACTGTCAACAAATGATGAAAGGTCGACTTCTGTTGTGCGGTATTATGATCTTTGCGTTGGATTAATACGTTTATCATTGAAAGTACCTTTTTATTCATAAGGCTTCGTGTCTTATTTGTAATAATGTAAGATATCTTGTAGATAAATCTTATGTCCAACACCTAGAGTCATGGGGAAGAGAAGTTTCGGAGTTCTATTTACTATGGATTTTCAGGATTTGACAAGTCTTATGTAACTCCTAAAAAAAGGGGGCCTTAAGGTGTGCTGCCGTTTGTTATTCATATAAAATACACAGCAACTACATTTCAGTTCTGCCGTGATAGAATTGGCCATTTTCATCTCCAGTAAATAAAGGTCGAGGCATTAAGTTTAATGTTTTATTCTTATTAATTTCCACTAATATCTCAAGATTATTTGAGTTGTTAACCACTGCAATATTTTCGATAAATCTGTAATAATTTTCAAACAAGAATAAATTGCAAAAATTATGAAGTTAGTCCGTAGATTTTACAATGTATACTGTATACGTACTTGTAACTACGTACACATGTTCATCCTCCTGGGAAATTAAACATTTTTTGCATTCATTCATGAACGATGATGGCTTCTTACACGTCTATAAATGGCTCAACTCTACTCTTGTCGAAATCATTTTCGCACTTCGCCTTTTTTTTCCTTTTACCAAGGCCATAAATTTACGACAATTAACTGTTCTACCCAGGATGATAATTATACAACCAACACAGTATTCCTTAATGAGAAGTATTCATGGACTCCTGCAGCTTTGGAGTTAAATTCTATCCGTTTCACAAGTGGATAGCAATTTAGCTATCCACGCTGCCAGTAATAGTGAGCCCTTTGTTACACGTTGGTACACTTACTACACTGTTTTCTGATCAGTGGAATTAAGCAAATGTATAGCATGATCACTACCTGAATAGGCGACCTTTAATGGATGAATGAGTGACGTGTTCTTTGCCCATTGGTATTTCGAACCTCTGGCACACGAACTCCAATAACCATCGCAGGGGTGAATCCATGAGGCTAACTCGCTCAATTTTCACATTAATTCCAAGAAACTTACGACAGATCTTAGAAATCTGCTGTGAGCAACAATTGGTCAACATGAAGTCTAAGGAGCCATGAGAGTGAATATGTTGCTAATATTTTCTTACAATTTCTCTGACGGATACCAACCCAAGTTTTGGTATATGTATTTCCTTTCGATATATAAAATTAACAGAAACAGCAATAGTAGTAACAATATTAATAATAATGTCTCACTGAAAATAATAGCTACATCAGCTACCTTCTGCAGTTGATTTTTTTCTTTGACAAGGTTAAGTGAAAGTTGTCCAGTATATGTCTCATCACTATTATGAACACAAGCAAGGTGGTTTCTTATTTACTTGATATGTTGCACAAAGTATGCAATTTTGGCTATTGATGTTTCACCCTGTCATAATAAGGCACGAGGCTGCTTTATGGTTCACATGGCCCAAGACTGGTGGAAATTGGGCCCCATGAATATCCCGACTGAGCACCGAGTCAGTTTTGTATTATGCAAAGTAGATACAAACTTTGTTGTACATATAACTTGGTTTAGTGTGGCAATCCTTAGGCCCATTAAAGCTCATGTAATTTTCTTAAAAGTTGCTAGAACCTCAAGGATAAGTACCCTGGGCAATGACTCTTTTAGCCCAACTCCCAGTGATGCCATGAACATCGAGCTAAATGCAACAGGCATTATGAAGGGTTATGTGAGGCTTGTGAGTGGTACAGTGGTGCCTAATAAACACCTCACTAATAAGCCTCACATAAATCTAACCACAGTTCCCTTTATATTCCCAATCTTAGTTGAGATCTTGTATTGCTGAAATAGGGCAAAATGTAAGCAGCCTTCTTAGATACTTTGTTTTTTCTAATTTTAGAAAGTAAAATACAAAAACTGTTTGATAGTGCTTACTTCAGCTGGCCTGAATTGAAAGGACAACTTACGCTCAATTTCTATCCCATTGAAAGGGCATTATCAGGCACATACAATGGTAAAAATCGACTACAAAAAGTTAAGTATACCTTAGTTTAACCAGACCACTGAGCTGATTAACAGCTCTCCTAGGGCTGGCCCGAAGGATTAGATTTATTTTATGTGGCTAAGAACCAATTGGTTACCTACCAATGGGACCTACAGCTTATTGTGGAGTCTGAACCACATTATAATGAGAAATGAATTTCTATCACCAGAAATAAATTTCTCTAATTCTTCATTGGCTGGTCAGAGAAACGAACGCGAGCCCAGCAGTGCTAGCCAAGAACAATACCAACCTGTCCAATGAGGAACTAAAATCGACTACAGAACCATGGCGATACAAGTTACTGCATTTTCATTTAAAAATTTTCAAAAGTATCCCCCCCCCTTAATAGCAATACAGGACAAAGAGAAATCTGAACCGGATGCACTAAAACTCAAGTGTCATTCCTTCTGTTTTCAGTTAAATGCTTTTTCCTTTGTAAATTATGCATCTTTTGTTTTGTTTATTTGGTAAGATAAAAGTAAGTCTTATTAGTGAAAATACTGTACTCTTAAGAAATTCCAACATCTTTTCATTTCTTGGTAGAGATATGAAATACTCCCACATGTCATACTATAATTCTTTTTATGAAATGTTTTATGCAATCAGAAATGTTACCTCCTTACCTGCAGTCATACATGATAGCCAGTATGGAATGATACTGAATGTCTAAAGGGTACTCTATGAAGACTTTTCCTTCTTAATTTCATTTTCCTTTGAGGATCTCCTTGCACTTGCAAAATGCCTAATAGATCAGAAGAGCTTGACTGATTTGATCGTATATGAAGATCTGGTAGCATCATAGTTACTATAATTCAAACTTTGCCTTCTTTATACAATTCACTCAAGATTCATTTTGGTCTTTATTTCATGCTAATTTGTAGTCCTTGCCCAACTGTGAACTATTGCAGATCTCTCTAGTACTTATATTATCCCACAGTTTCTAACTGGTCTTTCACTCCTGCCATTATATCTATTATATCAGTAGGTTCATTGTTACTTTGTGATTTTTGCTAAATTTCACCTAATAATATGACTCAATTTATATACTTTTATCATTGCACAGCAACATGTAACATTAAATTATTTCTTGTCATTACCTTGTGGTTTAAGAAAACCACAAAACTGTACTGTGATTTTTAATTAGACAATAATCAAAACAAATATTTGAAACTAGACATAAAAAAAAGGGTTAACAAAGAAAGTTGGAACTAGAAATTCTCATCAATCATGAAAGATTTTTTTTTATTCAAAAAATATGAATTTGAGGGTATATAAGATTCATATAAATCTATTTCAATTTATTAAATGTATGTTGATACACACTTATAAGATATGAAAACATTTTTACATAAATAACCACTACAAACATAGACAATATACCAATTTTAGATGTAATCTATTACTTTTATGATGTAAGGAATAGATGGGTCTTCTACATCTGCTCCAGTCCTATCGCACTCAAATGCAGTGAGCTAAGTAAGAGTCAGTAATTAAGTAGAAAATTCCATGTACTAAAATAGTGTACTGTACTTTTACTCTTGAGATCATTACATTCAAGAGTACAACTTTGCAAAAGAATTATTGTTTACCCACAGCCTCTTATCTTTTGTGAGTGTACTATATTACTAGGTAAGATCTCCTTTAACTGGACGATTCTGAAATTTATTCTGAAATTTATCCATTTTTTTAACATACAGGGAAGTACACCATTAATTACTGTACATCAGGCAGGTTTTAATATTTCACCTGTGCAAATTTCTATTTTACTAAGTTTCTTTATTGTTCATAGTTGCCTTCAGAAATGTCCCATTCCATTACTCTCATGCAATTTAGACTTAAAACACAACTGAGGCATTCAACTGTTACTGACTCAAAACTAAATGTTATGGTACTTAGCCCATGGACAAACTCATTAATCAATCATTGCTAATAAGGACTATAAATCTCTTCATAAGGTTTCATCTAATTGAGTAATATTTCAATATGATTTGTCAGGTAATAATAGTCAACACTGCGATACAATCAAAGAGCGAAGTTTAGTTTTTGTGTACTATATTACAAGTGTTTGCACACTTCACTTTATTTTTACTTTTTGCAGAATGTACATACACGCATGTTTCATAAAAAAAGGTCAAATAAATAAAACATAAAATTACACCTACCAGAACCTATCCCATTGCTGTTCAAGCCCTACAATTTCAATCTTATCTCAAAAACTCATCCTAGCCAGTCCATAACTTCACTAATTATTCTTTAACATAATGTAGCTTCCCATCTCTTATTATGGTACAATTTATGGGACAGCTCTCACCTTCAAAACTATACTCTGGGTGATCAAGCACGGATTGGAAAGTTTTGAGAATTTTTACTGACAGATTACTGAAACCCAATGTATCCTAAAAATAAATTGTTAAAACTAATCCAAATCCATGCTCTAGCAATTACGTACCCATACTTGTATGTCAGCAATTACAACCACCCATGAATATAGCTCTAATTTAACATCACTATCACTATACAGTTTATGAAATTACTACAAACAAGTTAAGTTTAAGCTTTGGATTTGATGGGCGTTGGGGGCTTTGTTACCTTCGTGATCATAGCAAAACCTGGAGGTGGAGGGTCTGTTGCTGTAGGTTTCCCTCCTGGTGCCTGTTCTGCAGGCCCATTCAATTTCTTTCTGTAGTACTTGACCTTCTTTATGTACCCTTGCACTAAACCTCGAATCTTGGTGGGGTTTATTTCACCTGATCTATTGTGACATACCTAAACGGGGGAGAAAAAAAGAGAATGGATTAGTCATAAAATCCTCTTTTATAGAATGAGTCACTAACGGCGCTAATATGGATACACACTTAATTGCTTTCCCAAAACATTATAATGCATTTAAAACTCAAAACCAGAGTAAATACCAATTACAAAATAAAATCACGAAAAATAATTGCTTAAATGTTAAATATTTACAAAACCATGAAGGCCTCATATTTCCAATCTATGATCTAAGTGTTTTCCCTTATGAAGCCCACAAATGAGTGTATGCCATTACATTGAAAACATATTCAATAACTTAGGATATATGCATGTGTATAAATAAAGAAATGTTCACTGAAACTGCATGTATCCTTGATGTGGCACGTCAACCTTGAAAGATTTTTGACACAAGAAGTCTTGTATCCTTTCTTGAGAAGCATAGGTACCTTGCTGAAAATATAAGATGTGGGTCACCAGGATATAATTTTATAGTTGAGGTGCATTCCTTATCATTAATCAACTGTGTTGTGCTCCAGTTTTAAAAGATAGATAATATGCTCTTGCAAACAATTATTCAATTTTTTGCGCTTGAGAAACTGATCTGAGTAAAATTGTTTCATGTTTAGTTAATGAACTATAATTTTAGTTTTGTAATAGAGCAACATTCCTACAGAGCAGCTTTCATGCTCCGAACAAAACTGTTTGCTAGGAGCCCTTAATTACTTAGGTTGTTTCCGTGCTATTACTTCTTTTTGTGTCATCAATTTGAACAACCTTTGTCTTATTTCATTTCTTCAACTTATATGTGGTGCAATACTTAGCACGGAGTAATGCCATGTCTCTTTTTTGAGGAATGACAGATTTGTAAAAGCAGCCAATTGACAATTGCTTCTATTTTAAGCTACATAATAATTTACCCTCCCTTAACCTAACCAAACTCCGAACTCCTGGAGTGCATCCCTAACTTGACCTCAGATGAAGCAACAAATATAGTGAAGCACCATCTAACAAATTATAATTTTGGCAAGATCTTAATACACAGTAACATTATAGGAATAGCATATGAAGTTATGGGCTCTTTGTAAAACAATACTGATAACACGGGTTGACACTCTATGTAAAAGAATCTCAATTTTACCCCAACAAATTCCATAACTTCCATTTCCTGGAGCTCTCATGTTTAGTTAACATCCTGCTTTCAATGTACAACTGGGTTCTTGAATTTTTGCTTAATTCTGTACCCTTGTAAATTATTCAAAAACAGTGCATATATTTATTGCAACTTATATCTTAACCCATGCAATGAGGATAGAAATTTCTAATTAGCTACTATATGGTGCATTTTTTTTTCTTTATGGCACAATTGTATATTGGGATCATAAAAGTCCTGTTTGCTGTGGTCTGAAATTGGTATATCTCCATCAAATTTACATTGTCACCAGCCTATGAGGTGTATCAACACTATTATTGCTGTAAAATATGAAATTATTGCTACTTAGGTCATATCCACATTGCCATTATCATTAGGCATTATATGTTTAACAATTTACTAACCATCATCAGACATCCACACGTTTATGTAGATGATACAAGAAAATAAATTGATTGCTATTTTCAAAAATATGAAAAGACACTAAACATTTGCCCCTCCTGAGTACCAGGTAGCTTAAGAGTTTGTATTAAGTTTTATTCTCACAAGTAGAGAATTAGTTGTAATACCTTCCAAGTTCACGTTATCAGTTTAGGAATGAAAAAATATTATATCTTCCCGAGTTCACAACTTCTGTTTGAGAATGAAAAAATAAAACACAAACATAATAAACATGGGCGAAAATTAATAAAAATCTGAAGAAGTAACTGTTGCTGAACAAACACATTACTCTGGAAAAATAAAACAAGAAAATTATACACATAAGTGGAATGTTGACGAAGGGAATAAACTTATACAAACACATTTCTCTTATGACATGCAGAAATAACTTTTCCAGGTATCACTACCAAAGGAATAATCTTGAAATTCTTCAGCATGAAATAAAAACCATTACATAGAAGCAGTTCTAAAAACAGAATTAGCAACAACTTACAAATCTACAAAATCGCTACATATCAGCCCAACAAAGAGAGACAGCTTTAAAATGAAATTTTTTATACTAAACTATGATAGGCTACAAATGTATCATCAAATACTCTTTTCTAAATGAGCCACCCAAGTTGTGACCAAATCAAACATGCAACAAACTTCCATGGTATCATGCAGGTTTTCAAGTTAACTTAAACACAGGAAGTTAAAAACTAAAATTTGCCAAAGACACCAATAAAAATCTCAAGAGTTAAATAAATTTTTCAGTATCTAAATATTACATTGATATGCTTAAAAATCTTAAGCAATACAAATGAAGGCATAACAAAATTAAAACACTTTGATACATCTTCACTTACCCAATGTCAAATAAATATTACTACTCTCTACTCAAGCAAATAATCACTACATAAATCATGACAATTCATGTACTATATACTATTACATCTTCTTACTGTCAGATGAATCTTGCTCAACAAAGCTCTAAAATAAAATAGATATAGCTGTGGAAGAGCCAACTAATTTCACCCACACACAACATTTAACACAACCTTGAAAAACAGACTAAAATCTGTTCATTGTTACTAAACATGCCAACAAAACTGAGTCTTACCTTTTGAACACATTTGCGCATGATGTCCTTATAGTCATCTTTGTCTATTGTTTTCTTATTATAAAATGGTTTAAGGCTCAGTTTGACTTCTTCTACTACCCGTTCTTGCCGCTGAACCTTTTTCAAGAACTGCCGAGAATATATCTTTAATGAGAAAGCAAAATTCATTTGAATTCGCATACCTTAATATATAAACACAAAAAGTCATTTGCAATTTCTGTTAGAATGACAGTTCGCCCAAGAAAGTGCTCCACAACAAACTCAACCAAATGCATTGTCAGGTATTCCAGTTGAAGTAAAGGAAAACGTAACAGAAAAGCCAATACGGTATCATATTAATGGAACACAAGTTGAAAAAACTGAGATAGGCTGCAAGGAGCACCATGAGCAGAACAAAATGTAATCATCTTCATCATCAATGTACCATTAAAAGCCTTACTCCACTTCTATAAAATTATATACAAGCCAGATCACTTCAGTCATTCATTTTTGTAAAAAAAAAAAAAAATCTTTCATCAGAACAACAAACCTAGCTAATAAACCACCACTCTCACTTCAAAAGATTCAAATAATGTACCTGAGAAAAATTGCCACAAGTAATCATAAATGACAACAAAAAGTAAACCCATCCATTTTTCATTGCTACAGATTATCAATATATCAAATGCCTGAACCAGAAAAGCACGATAGAACAGCATTCAATGGAATATACGACATACAATACGTACAACCAGGCAAGACTGTCTTTGATGCAACTATTATTCTTTTCAAACGACCTTACGATAAACCATACCAAAAAGAATCTATGAACGAATCTCATTTGCTCTCTGTGTAAAATTAAATTTGTGCTCCTTGCAAGCACAACAACAACAAATATGCAAGTACTAAAATATTGGTTTACAGAACTTATAAAAAAATCTGTGAGATTCAACAAAGAAGTCAAGACAAAGAAATTTTGGAAAAAATCCTTATCCTACAAAAATTTTCTAAACTAAAATTTTTCTGTAAAATATCTTTGTTTCTGCCAAGTAAATTTTGTATGAAAAAGAAAGCTAATTATTAAAAAAAAAACATTAAAACTGGCAACAGTTTTAGGTTGTTATAATTTAAAAATAAATGTAACTTAACAATTGTATGTTGAATTTTTCACATTTCAAAGGGCCAGACTATCTTCAACAGTATTTTTTAAATTACTAAGAATAAAAAGGTGGCATACTCTGGTCCAAGATGAGTTAGTTAACACACTGAAAAAGCTTCATTACCAAAATGAGTGATCACTACCTGGTATTAACTAAGTTGTTGATAATCTTTACTTAAAATTTTGAATTCATGTATCCCAAGGGTGAAGTGATGATCTCTACATAATTTTACATAAAAACAAGCCACACATGGTTACTCTAAATCGAAGTATTAGCATGGCACTGAAAACATGTAACAGAACGCTTCACTTGACAATATTTACATGCAAACAACTCTCACTGAACACCATCAGCTATGACAAAAGAACCGACAAAAACAGGCAGCAATCTTCATCACTGTCTACTATGTGTGTTCTCATCCCTTGATTTATAATAAAACTAGAATTTAAAAAATTAAGTAGCCCAAGTGCCAGTATTCAGTTCAAGTTAGACATATATATGCATTATACTGAAAACACTTACCTTTATAACCAATACAATAAATAAACTACTTGCAATGCATCACCACTTAAACCTGAACAAACTAATAAAATCTAGCAGAGAATTCAATTGCACAAAACAGAGAAGTAATGAAAATCTAGTTGAGTTCCATCCAATACAAGTTCCAGTACATTTCCATGAAGAAAATTTCTGAAAAACTACTACTACAAGCAATCAATTAATCAGCAAATTCATGAAGCAAACAACATGCTAAACAATCACAGTCTGTCAGAAAGTCACAGAGGGATTTAAAATCTGTGCATCAGAAGAAAAGAATATCCCTAAAAGTAGCAAATGCAGTACAAAGCAGATACCCTCTCATTTTAAGGGTACTAAAAATATAGAACAACTATGTATGCTACATAAACATTAAATTAAACTTTGCTTCTAAATATACAGCATCACCCTATAATAATTTTCACATGCTGGAATTCATATAAAACAACACTTATCAAGAGCTACATGATAGGTACACAAGTTCATCTCCTTCAGTGAATGACAATGTTATAGTAGTTTTCTATAAAGCCCTATAAATACTACACTCAAAAAGTATGACGGCAAGAAACATCATTAGAGTTAGAGAGAGAGAGAGAGAGAGAGAGAGAGAGAGAGAGAGAGAGAGAGAGAGAGAGAGAGAGAGAGAGAGAGAGAGAGAGATTGATAAGCAATCAACTGTAATACATGCTAAATGAACAAAAGAAATTACTTCTCACCTTTTCTTTAACTTGAAGATCAACAGCAGAATTTGGAATATCTTCTTCATTACCATCCTTCTTACCTGAAAAAATGTTTAAAAATCAGTGTCTTGCATATACTGTATATAAACAGTGATTTACAAATTATCGATAGGTTTAGAGGGCATGAGATATTTAACCAACCACCTGCAGTATCAAATTATAGTCTTCACTTTTAAAACACTTGTAGTTCATGTCTGTATAGCCTTTCTTTTCATTAAAGCACCGTAATATGTTTGAAATTACTCATTCATCAAGGTGATGCGCTTACCCTTCAGTCTGAAAATTAAATCCAAAACTACGAGATTTGGTATAAAAGTCTGGTCTGATGTCCTCACACTGGGATCATATGGCTATTCAATAGTACCTATCAGATTTAAAGAGAATTCTACACAAGGCCTGTACTAAGTGGTTCATCTGTTCCCTTAGCCAAAGGACAAAGTCGTCATCCAATAAAAAATTCATACAAAAAACTTAACTTGGAGAAAATAAATTCATATACTGTATACAGTATATATTTCAGTCACTGATATAGGCAGTTTAGGTTTTGAGCACTATGAAAATTCTTTCTGATTCTTGAAAGATAATTGAATTTCAGGCCAGTTTTCTATAATTTGAGTAAATAAATGTTTTGCCATACCAAACTTTTCCCTATCTTTTCTATAGTCCATTCTTTATTTTTCATTTCTAATTCAAGAAACGTTCCCACTGTTAGCCTTATAATAGTCTAAAACTGGGCAGCAATCAATGCCAGGTGCTTGTGGGACACAGGAAGCACCAAAAGTCCCATCTCACCAAAAATGACATTTTCATAAAATTAAGTTTTATTATGAAAATTATAATTTTCATGATAAAATTGATTATTTGGATACTTACCTACTGTTAAGTTTAGTTACATCTTCACGCCATTAGGTGTGATCTTCATTTAAAAAAAAATTCAAATTACGCTTGGCTAACCTGTTAGGACTGTCTCTGCTGTCACCTGTTTCCCACCAAGTGTTATCAGAATGTTTATGTTTGAGTCAGAGTTCTTCATGACCACCCACTAAGATGTTGGGAGGCTGGGTGGGTTTCCACTTTAACAATAGGTAAAGTATCCAGATAATTAATTTTATCATGAAAATTATCATTATTTGGAATGAATCTTACCTACTGTTAAAGTTAGCTGACTACCACATTGAATGAGGATGGGGAGTTAGTGCAGCCAGTGGAACAATGTTCAGCCAAACGAACTAAAAGCTTCTCAACATTCCTGCCTGTTGTGTGATCCTTACTGGCAAGTACTGCAGCCAGATGTTTGGAACCACAACCGGGTGTAAGGTCCTTGTAGCGAGACTTGCCAGAGGATCCTTACAAGGAAAAAAGGACTATCTTGTAGAGTACTAGCGACTCCTGTGCCTGTGTCAAAAACCCATAACCAACAGTCCAAAACTCAAGACACTACCACCTTCATACATAAAGGTATGCTCTTATACACCAATGTGTACCTACGTGCTCCCAAATTCAAAAGCGGGATTTCCTTACAACTAACAATAAGATAGAAAGCAAGGTTAATACTGTATTATATTTGATTCAGGAGAAATCGTCCCCGCCGTGACAAAAGGACAAAGGGATTTATACCTCATGTACTGGTTCAGGTGAAAGCGTCCCTGCCACAACAAAAGGACTAAGGGCTTTAGGTCTTAATACCTCTTGTACAAACACAGTTGCAAGTACACTACACTGTTTGTGTTAGGAGCTGAGCTATTAAACACTATACCATTTCCTAGCCTGCTCTTTTGACTGTTCACCCATTCCCAAAGGCTCTACTTTCATGATAACGCATCTTACCATAACCCGTGTTAACTCCTTATTCATTTTAACAGGAGCCGTGGTAGAAATAAACTAAAGAGTGCCAGTTAACAGACTCACCTTCAGCAAAAGGAAGTGAAAATAGAACCACACGAGCTATGCATACCTTAAATACTAAAGGGTAATCAAACAAAAACATGGTTGAAACTCCTCAAGCCTAAACGGAGGAACTGAGACAGAAGAGGTGACAATGCCGGAATGTCAGCAATGACACCACAGAATGCTGAGAGACAGTACCAGATGCTGTGAACGGGTACTTGGGTGGAGAAGGTAGAGGATTCTTGTAAGACATCACCACATAAACTTGATGACAGTAGGTGTCATCTGCACGGATGGGGAATTTAGAGGTTCCTGCATGATGTCACTACATAACCATGAAGACAGACGGTATTGTCTGCACAACACTTAAACGGCAATTGCTGAGAAGCGAGAGCTGTGCTATTGCACGGCTAATTCACTCTAGATAATATAGCGGCTGAAGAAGAAAAGCCACTATTATCAAAAGGAATAAAGGCAGTCCCCAGTTTACGACAGGGGGTCCGTTTTTACGCCACTTTGTAAAATGAAAATCGTCTAAATTCCTCAGAAAACCTTACTTTTAATGCTTTGGTTGTACTGAAAATGATGTAAACTGCATTTTTATTGAGTTTTTCATCAAAAAAACCTCCAAATTTTGATTATTCTGCCGTTTTGGAGCCATATTTCTGTCGGATCGGCGACGACGATCGTAACCCCAGAACATGCGCCAAACTGGGAAATAATTTCTGATGAATATATCTGAAAAAGCTCGTAACCTGAACGCCATGTCGGGACCTGTCGAAAACAAGGGACCGCTATAATTTTACTTATAACCAATCAAGAGACAATACAGGGAAAAACTGAGAACAAGGGGGGTGAAGGGATATCTTTCACATGGGGACTATATCAGGAGAGCAAATGAAAACAGGATTGACGCATAGCTCAGAACTACTGAGGCAAACGTAATATGTCTGTATCCCTAAATAACTCTACGGTTTACACCCATCTTTATCACTCTTGATAAATGAGCTTTGCCACGCACTTAAGAAAGTCTGCACATGGCCTACTGAGGATCCACACAGCCTACTTGAACTGGGAGTTCAAAACATGTTAAAGTTACATGTAAATTTTTTCACTTGGAATGTGAACCGAACACTACTGAAGCAGAACTTGAAAGTAATTTGGGAAATTCTACAAGGAGATGACATGCAAAAAAAGCTATGGGGGTCAGAACCTAGAGGGAAAACTTCATATGTAGTTCTAAGAATCTAATATCCTGATTCAAGGCATTTTAGGCGATAGCCATAAACACTCAGGGGTTAAGGAGACAATGATGAGCCACTGTCTAAAAACAGAATGTGAACAGAACACTATTGAAGCAGAACTTGAGAGTAGTTTGGGAAATTCTACAAGGAACTGACATGCAAAAAAGGCTATAGGGGCAGGACCCTAGAGGGAAAACTTCAAATGTAGTTCTAAGAATCTAATATCCTGATTCAAGGTATTTAAGGCAATAGCCTTAAACACTGAGGTTAAGGAGACAATGAAGAGCTGTAAAGTCATTTGTAAAGTCTCTGCTGATCATGTTATTTGTAAAGTCCCTGCTGAGCAAGTTTTCTTTGGTGATGGCCCATTTTCTTTGTATCTACAATTCGTCACACCTGACGGGCCAGGTCACGTAAATCCAATCATTTAAACTATGTACGTAATTATTTATCTGTCCTCAATTTATGTACCGTGTATTTCTTCTTTCGCAAGCATCAAGATTGTATTCAACTTTAATTCTGTCTATTTTCACATTGCAAATTGTACTTGTTCGCTGTATTTTATTGTTAATTGTTATCGACCTCAGGTCACCTATGCTCCCATTGTATTCTGCGGCGTGACGCCAGTCTGCCGCTATATAAACCGCCTGGATCATGAATAAATCAGCAGTTCACTTTTTACCTGCTCCTTTCTTTTGCATCTCTTAAAGTGGTGACCTGAGGTCGATAACAATTAACAATAAAATACAGCGAACGAGTACAATTTACAATGTGAAAATAGACAGAATTAAAGTCGGGGGGAGTATTTGTAAAGTCATTTGTAAAGTCTCTGCTGATCATGTTTTTTGTAAAGTCCCTGCTGAGCAAGTTTTCTTTGGTGATGGCCCATTTTCTTTGTATCTACAATTTGTCACACCTGACGGGCCAGGTCACATAAATCCAATCATTTAAACTATGTATGTAATTATTTATCTGTCCTCAATTTATGTACCGTGTATTTCTTCTTTCGCAGGCATCAAGATTGTATTCAACTTTAATTCTGTCTATTTTCACATTGCAAATTGTACTTGTTCGCTGTACTTTTATTGTTAATTGTTATCGACCTCAGGTCACCTATGCTCCCATTGTATTCTCTTGATGGCAGATCTGCCGCTATATAAACCGCCTGGATCATGAATAAATCAGCAGTTCACTTTTTACCTGCTCCTTTCTTTTGCATCTCTTAAAGAGCCAGTGTCTAAAAACAGCTACTAATGGTTGGGCAGGGCTAATTAAAATGATTTATACATAACTGTTTCTGTTGCTTTACAACTGACTTGAGAGAGGGAAAGAAACATTCCTCCCCTTACCCTCGGAAGTAGGTCTACCAAGGAGAGGTTACAAGTCTGACACATCATCAAGAAACTCTGCCTCCTCAGGACTAATATTTAACTATTATCATTATCATTAAATGTACTATGTATATCATTATCATTAAATGTACTATGTATATGATGACAGCAGCGTAGGATGTAATATCTGTTATAGACTGATGAATCCATCCCTAGTTTTGATAAAAATACTTTCCAATTTTAATTATGGTAGCGTTTCATCCATGTTGCCGATGCACAATAATTTATAGTCATTAGTAGCTTGAACACTATTTTCTCAGCTTCAGCTACAACTTGCAGCATAAATTTAGCAGTATATTTCCTTGCCGATCTTTTATCCATACCGAATAAGGGTATAATGTAAAAATATATCAGTTCTATTCTACTTACCGTCATTTGTACTATAACCTACGGTAATAGTGTATTACCATACGATGGTTGAAATACAAGCAAAAGGGCTGTTGTTATCCGATTTGGTGATAAACAAAACAACAGTTTCTCGGTCGGTTGTTTATGGCTGTACGCTTTATGCAAGAGTAAAACGTTACTAACAATACTTTTATCATTCTCTGTTACTTTTTTAACTAGAAGATGGGATAAAGAGTTGGAGGAAAAGAAGCTTGTCTACTGTAATTTGGTCTCTCTTGCTGCCTGATTGTATGCTGATGCCTGCGGCTGTGCAAAATTTAAAACTAGTTTATAAATATTGCCATATCAGTATCAAATGCTTACCCCATTGCAAAATCGAATTATCATAAGGTGAACTATAGTAACATGAGCACTACCTGAGTATTTTAATAGTTTTATCACAAAAAGTGCATTTAGTCATGAAAATGACATGAAAATACAGTAATTAGTGAATATTTCTCAGTGAAAAATACTGTGAATGGGCGGATTTTCAGCAAATAATGCGTATACAGTATATGTTCCATAGAGAAATCCGCGAATAGACGAGTCCGCGAATCATGAGACCGCGAATACTGGGGGTGTATTGTACATGTATAAACACATATTACTCTTGCAGTAATCGAGCTGTAGCGCCAAGAATGAAATACTGCAATCAAAGGTACTTCTGCTTCAAAATTAGTCCAAAGTACCTGACCTATTAGAGGCAACTTAGGCTATATTGTATGCAAGTCCTAACCCAGTGCTAAGCCGCTTCAAAACTGAAAAAGATGCAGTATCATCCCTTCAGCATTTTCCAATACTAAACAGAATTCCATCATCTCATCAGATCACTTGTTATCCTGACATCAAGAAAGCCACACTCATGCTCAGCTAGGGTAACATCGGCTATGTGGTCATTCTGTAAAACCGAACCTTTCGGTTTCTACACTCTTCCTATGCAGCCTAATGCTTTCATCTTTGCTTGTTGTAGTTGACACAATGCAGAAAACAAGCACAATACCATACAGGAGAAATTTAGCCAGAAATCATAAAAATATAACAACACCAATTCACACAGCCTGTAGAAGCAAAGCACAACAGCACAATACCGTACAGGAGAAATTTAGCCAGAAATTATCAAAATATAACAATGATGATTCACACTGTCTGTAGAAGCACACGGCATGGAAAACTCTGACTTGAACAAAACATTCCGACACCACCTGGTGGGAAACAGGTGACTGCAGAGACAGTCCTAATGGATTACCCAAGTGTAATTTGAATTATTTAATATGCCGATCGCACCTGATAGCATGAAGATGTAAGCTAACTTTAACAGTAGGTAAGATTCATTTCAAATAATTCCTAAAGAGAGGTGATAATCATGAGTTAATATGACTACATTTCACTTTATGAAGAGACATTCTTCTTCATGTAGCTTGTGCCAGACAACATCAACATTTCTAAATCCTGTCATTTAACGCAGCAAATGCTGTTAAGTGTATCTATATAAACAGGTTACAGTAAACCCCCCGTATTCGCGGGGGATGCATACACACACCCCCCGCGCATTGCTAAAACTAACGAATACCTAGAACCCTTCTAAAAACACTACACTTAGAACTGCCTATTTTGATAGTTCAAACACACACAAAACAAAACTAAAAACGCCTACACAGGTATTATCCTACTTACGATGGGATTAGGTTAAAAAAAAAAAAAAATTTGTTGGAAAAAACATAAATACTAAAACATACCTCGAACATAGCCTAGCCTACACTAGGGTATTCGGTACCATGTATATATATATGGTAGCCTAACCTACACTATAAAATATACTCTTTACATTACGGTATAGTAATTGCTAACATCAGCTAATTCTGGAGTTCATGCAAAGTGACTTATGATAATTCAATACAAAGAGAAATGAATAACAAACAAAGAGAGCTTATTTACACTATGGTATATTGTATACATACACGGTAGCGTAGCCTACTTAATACAGTACAGTAATACTTCGATCTTTCACGATTCGAGTTGCGCGAATTCACACACACACGAACTTTTCCTGGAACCTAACTAATGGGCATATGCGATTTTTCAACACACTAAATTCTCGAAAACCCTGCAGAAGTGGGTATTTTAATTTTTGAAGTAATTTACAAGTTTTCATGCTTTTATGTAAAATCTGTATGAAAAATGCATTTCATGCTTTTATGTGTAAAATCTGTATGAAAAATACATTTCATGTTTTAATGTGCAAAATCTGTATGAAAAATGCATTTCATGCTTTTATGTATAAAATCTCTATGAAAAATATATTTCATGCTTTCATGTGTAAAATCTGTATCGAAAATGTATTATTTTTATTTTTGTACATGCATAAATATGATGCAAAGGTAATTTCAGCACATTCAGTTAGTGTACTTTTATAAGATGTGATACCCATTTGCAAAGTTACTGCACTTTTCAAAGATGATACCCCTGCAGAAAATGCATGTTTAATGTTTGAAGTACATTTTATAGTTTTATGCTTTTAACTGTAAATCGATATGGAAAATTTATATTTATATTTTTGTACATAAATATCATACAAGTATTATGTTCATTTGCAAAGTCTTTGTCACAAGACTTTACATGGCCTTGAGATGAGTTGTTCAGTCGCGCTCTTTTGATAAAATGAATCGTTAATGTAATATCAGAGATGTAACTAAGAGTTGTATAAGTGTCATTCTTTGAAAATTACTTTGTTAACCTCGGAGAAAGTGCTGGTGCAATCTGTATGTACATGTAATTACAGGTTCAGTTGGTGTGCTTTTACAAGATGTGATACCATTGTTACTGCATTTTCCAAAGATGTGATACCCTGTAGAAAGTGTGTTTAATTTTTTTAAGTGTGTTTTTAGTGTAAATCAGAATGGAAAATTTGTATTATATATTTGCGTAAAATACGTAAAAAGCAGTCAGTTACTTTATTACAGTATCTCTCTCTCTCTCTCTCTCGACAAAACATACTTTTACAACTTATTATTTCTCTGATCGTCATTACCTGTATAGTATATAATTTTAAATTGCTGTACTGTACTACCATCTACCAACATTATGTACATGTTTTCGATATTTTGCAGATTGCTTTTGTTATGATTGTGACACATGATGATACAAAGAAAAAACCTACTCTAAGTGACAAAGAAAGCATCCCATGAATTAGGGGTAACATTAGTATAACACGTTTAAAGGGATTTTGGAAGTTATTTCTGGATGGGTCCGTGTCACCGATGAAAAGTCCATTCAGCACTTATTTCTAGGTAATTCCAGATGCTAGAGAAAGGAAAATGCTGGAGTTTACCCCCAGAGCGGAGCCCCATAGATTTATGAACTTCAAAAACACGGAACCTTATCCTATAGAGATCCCAAGGTCAAAAGTCCCATAGGGAGGTGCCGTTACAAACCCATGTACCACCCGTGGACAGCACACAAACACCCGCTAGTCGCATTCCATGAAAGCAGCACCCCACTAGAATGATGTTTTATTGACACATGGTGGAGGTGGGTCATCACTCCCTCTCCGAAATAGATTTTTCTCTCCTTTTCTGGATCTCTGAAATGGTAACAGAGAAATAAACATAATTCTTAAACTAAAAGATAAAAATTCTAAGTGAACAAAAGATTCAAAAGAAACTTTTCAATCACTAAGTAACAAATAATAATGTACAAAGAAACTGATGTTAGCTTAAAATCAACATGACAATGTGAAAAAGTACATAAACAAAATAACATACAATTGAAAACCTTATAACTTAAAATGTGTCATTTAGACAAATGCATGGATAACATGAAAGTCAAGGCAAGCCTGACTGAAATGACCGTATGGGATAACTGAGGTGGAGGAGGAAATGACTAGGAATCAGAAGGAACCAGAGGGAGGGACAACGTTCCTGCCGCGATTAGAGAATTTAAGAGCTTCTATTTCAAATAGTGGCTTTGTACAACCGTGTACCTGGTAAGATCCATGAAATTCATGTAATACGAAAGTAATTAATGGAGGTACAGCTCTGATATCATGAACTTTTTGGGACTGAGTCAGGGTTAGCCGTTTGATAAAGTAAAGGATCTGTTGTTTGGACATGAGATTACCCCTCCTTCCCTGATAAAGAGAGGCCCAGAAGAGATGTAGGAGAGGACCTGTCTAAATAAGCCCTCAAAAGTGAACTGGACACAAAAGGTCTAGAGAGGCAGAGTGAAGAATTTTCCAAGCCCACCTATGTACTTCATTTTTGGCCAGGAAGGTAGGGATGACAAAACCTCCTGATGGAAGGAAGTGGGTTGGGTCCCAGAGTGCAGACAACTCCGAAATTCTAGCACCCGCCAGGCTAACTGAAAACAACGCTTTTCCTCAACAAGGAAAGGTAGGGCAGGATTGATTATCGATATCTGAGGTTAACTAACACGTCATTTAGAAACCAGGGAAACCGTATGTGGGCCGGATTACCGCCTCAGGAACATGCTTTAGGGATGGAAGAAAAGTAAGGGTCTGTGAGGTCAATTTTGAAACCATACAAGAACACTTTACGTAGAGAGCCATTTGACTGTGTAACAGTTAAACCCTTTCAAACAGTGATCTAAAAGGAGATTGCTAAATTAATGGTCATTACTGTAGCCTCAGATTCTCTTAAAAAGAAAGTACACTTAATTGCTGATCGTCTATCTGATTCTAAAATTGACAGGATCAACGTTAGCATCCCTTGAATACCACAAAGCCAGGGCATTTTTGATTTTTGAGGAAGCTGACACAGTCTGAGTTACTTGTGTTAGTTTCGGACTGGGGGATTCGGATGTGGGCGATTTAGTTCTAGTAGAAGAGGAAACCAGCTGCTCTTTGGCCAGTAGGGGAGCCACTAGATAAAACGTCCTCAGTTTGTGGAGGACTTTCAACAACAAGTTCACTGGAGAGAACAGATTTTCCACCTGTTCCAATCCAATGACATTGGTCCGTGAAAAGAGCTTGAGGTCCAGGTTGGGAGCCACGAATGAGGGAGCTTGTTGTTGAGCTTGGTTACAACAAATCTGCCTCAGACCCGAACTATTATGAAACTGTGCAGTACCAATTTTTATGTCAACCATTTACTGTATTTCCTTTTTTTAGGGTAATAAGCTAAATTTTAAATAAAAATTACTAACTTTAGTTCATTTAAAAGTTAGCTTAATACTTTGGGAGCATGATTAGGGTCATATTTAGTACTTAAACTCTGAAATAAACATTTATTAGCATTTTTTAAAGACCATACCAAACTTATAAAATTCACCTGTAACGATAACCTTGTAAGTTATGACTATACTCTAATTCACATTGTGTTATACAAACGTCAACATAACGATTATGCATCTTTTTCATGGATCTTTTAAAATGTTATGCCATAATTCTCTGTATCCAATCATATTGTATATATTCTTATATTGCTTTTGTATTATAAATTGCGATCATGGCGATCAATGTTTATTTTGCCGCATTCAACTCAGTTCTGAGCGCTTTTCTTGCTTCTAGTTAGCATAAATGAATCTCTAGATACTTTCTTTATATGGGGCAAGGTTATTTTTCTTTATACGGAGTGTTCTTTATATGGGGCAAGGTTATTTTTCTTTATACGGAGTGTTTTTAAGTCGAAATACAACTAAAATACATGTTGTGAAATTAATTTATCTATTTTCGTTAATAGATGACGATGGCCATTTGGAGGCGTTGTTTTGTGCAACAAAATTCAAGATTCCGTTCGCTACTTTCACTTGATTTCATCATAATACGAGGTTTACATATTTATCGGCGTAAAAATAGCAGTAATGTGTCCTTTCATGCCCAATAGTTTTGATTAAAATACTTTCTCTCCCATTTTAATTATGATCAAGTTTCATCCATGTTGCCGCTGCACGATAATTTACAGTATAGTCAGTAGCAGCTTGAATATTGTTTTATCAGCTTCAGCTACAACTTGCAGCTTAAATTTAGCAGTATATTTCCTTGACGATCTTTTATCCATACCGAATAAGGGTATAATGTAAAAATTTATCAGTCCTTCTACTCAACGTCATTTGTGCCATAACCTACAGTAATTGTTTATTACCATACGATGGTTGAAATACCAGGTAAACGGCTGTTGTTATCCCATTCGGTTATAAGCAAAACAACAGTTTCTTGGTCGGTTGTTTATGGCTGTACGCATTTACACAAGAGTATAACGTTACTAACAATATTTTTATCTATCTTTTTTAACTACAAGATGGGATAAAGAGATGGAGGAAAAGTTGTCTATTGTAATTTGGTCTCTCTCACTGCCTAATTACGCTGCTGCCTGCGGCCGCACGAAATTTAAAAATATTTTATAAATAATTCTGTTGTATCGGTATTAATCGCTTACCCCCTTGCATAATCGAATTATCATAAGGTGAATTATTGTAACTCGAGCATTATCTGGGTATTTTAATAGTTTTATCACAAAAAGTGCATTTAGTCATGAAAATTAGATGAAAAACAGTATTTAGTGAATATTTCTCAGTGAAAAATACAGCGAATGGGCGAATTTTCCCCCAAACAATGGGTAGATACGTTCCAAAGAGAAATCCATGAATAGAGTCCACGAATTGTGAGACCGCGAATACGGGGGTTTACTGTATATAAATGATAGTACTGTTCAACGTATCAGGTAGAAAAGTCACCCAATATGTGTGTCTGTTTTTTATCAGCCCTTTAGTTTCTGTTATTAAGATAGAGCCTTTCAGCGACAGGAGTACGGGAAGAGCTTCTCAGATTTAACAGCTTGTGGAAGTATAGATTTGACTATGGTAAAGAACATCTTTATCTTAAACTTAAAAGATTCAGTTGCTCATGTGAATTTACTAACTTAAATAAAACGAAAAGTAAATTCTACAATACATCAAATTTTATGCTTGTAATACACAAGTTAAAATACAATAAATGCCCAACCTAAAAGTGTCCCATGCAAGTAATTTAACTATGAAGAATGAATATTTACTTATATTCAAGCATGCTTTTTGCTTGTGCTTGTTATAGTAATAAAATTTCCTAAGTAGTTTGGTTTTCTATTTTTATCACATACTGTATTTACCAGCATCAAAGATGCTATTTTTTTTCCCCCAAATAAGTCTTGAGGCCAAGGCCGAGGGTCATGTTTTTCATTGGCATATCCTAACCCCAAAGGAAGGATATCTCTGCTAGTTAATGATCTGAATGCCTGTATATGACCTCTGAATGAAATGTACAAATTATTCTTATCTAAAAACCATATACAGTCACACTGAATCATTCCCATGTCAGTAGATTATAGTAAATGAGTTGACAGGTGAGTAGCAACTTAATGGTTGTTTATCTATACAGTATTACTGGTATTTTCGCTTTCAAAACCCTGACCTGAAGCAAACTTTCTTATCTGACATAGGTAAAATTGTGTTACAATAGTTAAAGGGTTTATCAGTAAATATTTTTACAGCAAGATTATCATAATCATAATCAAAGTAGATATTTACAATATGAATTCACAGCACCTCAATGCTTTGAGATAGATGAACGTGAGCAGTGAACTAAAGATATCTTGCCACATTAATTTTTGTTTGTTTTCTATTCTTTTAAATTTTGCTAGTCAAAACTGGGGTGCATCTTCAAAGTTGGAGTGTCTTTGATGCCAGGAAATATGGTAATTTTTTTTTTTTTTGCAAGAGTTCTATATTCAACACCATTCATAATCATCACTAAGTCTTTTACATCAGCTTTTCACTTTATAGGTTAGATGTGACACGATTCTCTCTACTTGCTTTGCCTTTGTGCACTTTCTGTCTGATCTCCCTTTAGATCTAAGTCTTCACCTATGCCCTTTACCATTATTTTCTGGGCATCTCTACTTCTATATCTACCATTTTCTGACCATGCTTTCCATATACAGTACTACTGTACAATTAGTTGCTGATCTGGAAATGGTACAAATTTAGAAATTTTCAAGTGCCTATACTGTATTACAGTATAAAATACAGAATAACTTGAAAATTAATGCAGTAAACTATTATTACAGAAATCACCCTTTTGCCAGGGTGCTGATGTTTGCATTCATCACTGCCCCAGGTTTTACTTTTCCTCTCATTTTCCTATTATTTTTGTGTACAGATAACACAGCTGTTATGATTGTGTGTGGAGATGGGGAGGAAGGCTTTAAAACTACTTCTCAGTTATAATTAGTTTGTCCTCATATTCACAGCATGTCTGTTGACTTGCCCCTTCCCAAGAATCTGTATTATTTGATGTATTGTAAACTGTGTTTATATACTGTTTACATTATTGTACTGCTTTGTTAACCTTCTGCCCTTGTAATTCTACTTATATTTTACTTTTCTTTCCCGCATCTTCTATAATTCTTAAATACAATATTACTTACTTCATATTTTACTTATAATTTATGATAAACACATTTAGCTATAAAAATTACTTGACAAGTATCCAGATACAGTACAGTATCTAAACACAGATATAAGGGCTTCGTATGATTTGGGAATGTACTTGAACATAGTCTTTTCCAAATATAATGTTTGAATAATGCAAAACATGTTTTTATACAAATCCATTACTCAGAAGATACCTTGTTTCTAATCAGGATCTGGGTATGCTTAGCAGAAGCTCTTTTCCCTGATATAACAGATTGGTGTGATAGATTTCCTTCATGGAAAAATGCACCTTATAATTATATAAATTTTCATACTAAAATTTACTATTTGGATACCTACCTGCTGTTAAAGTTAGCTTATATCTCCGAGCCAATAGGCGAGTTGGCATTCAAACAAAAGATCGAATGGCTCCCCAAATGACTGTCTAGTACACCTGTTCTCCATCAGGTGTGTTTCAAATGTTTTAGCTCGTCAAAATTCTCCTTAACAGCTCACTAAGTTGTGGGGAGGCTGGGTGGGGTCTACTTTAACAGTAGGTATCATAAATTTTATGAAAATTTATATTATTTAGGATGAATCTTACCTACTGTTAAAGTTAGCCGATTCCCACACTGAGAAGAGGATGGTGGGTAGTGCAACTAGACAAAATCCGCTCGGCAATCCAGCTAAAGGTTTCTTGCATGAAACCAAAAACATCCTTACCTGATCGGGAATTTTTTGTGGATCTTACTGCCACCAGAATCTGGATTCCACTCAGGGAGCAAGGCTCTCATAAGTGTGCAGCAAAGAGCAGCCTTGCAGAGGAAACTGCTTCAATTCAGCCAAAATGAAACACAAGCAGTATGAGGGGACCCCTGTGCCTGGGTCCAAAGTAACGACAGTCACTAAAAATAAATACCTTTATGATGTAAAGGTAAGCTCCTATACAATATATGTACATTCATGCTTCCCAAAATATTAAAACCCAAGGCTTAAAACAGAGAGACTAAAGGATTGCTCTTTCTTCAGTTCAGGAAAAGACTATCCACTACTAGTAGCAGACTAAGGGATTTACTGTTTTCGAATGATTCTGCATACTTAAGGTAGAGAGCAGGCAAAGTCAAATGCACTTCTACTGTAGCATATTAATCCCATCCTCAAGTGACAAATTGCCATAACACTAAATGAAGTTGCAACAGCTCTCACAATATGAATGTTTACCTTCAATAAAGGTAGAAGGTGTGGAGCTAGTTCTCATGCACTATCCTAATCAAATATGTCACAGAGAACTTTGTGTTCTTTGACGAAGATGTTCTAGGTTTCTAAAGCCACAAAACAAAAGGTTAACTTTGCCTCTTCCACGCTTAACCTTTAACAAAGACATTCTAGGTTTTCTGAAAACAAAAAACAAAAAAGTTAACTTTGCCTCCTCCAGGCTTAAACATTGACAAAGACAGCTAGGTTTTCTAAAATCACACAATTACAACTTTGCCTCTTCCAGGCTTAACCTTTGACAAAGACATCTAAGTTTTCTAAAACCACAAAACAAAAAGGTTAACTTTGCCTCCCTCAGGCTTAACTGTTGACAAAGATGTTCTAGGTTTCTAAAATCTCAAAACAAAAGGATAACTCCCTCTTCCAGGCTTAACCTAAGTTTTAATTGCCCTAACAGGACAGAGAAGTATTTCCTCTTCTTCCCCACCAAAGAGGTTAAACTGGAATTCTTACAGTTCTCTGCAAGACTTAGCCTTAACATCATTCTCAGCTCTAGGGCAAAAAGATAAAATAGAATTCCCTTTACAACAGCCTTAAGGAGGGTGCTTATAATAAATTTACTCCTTTAACTCCTGAAAGTGCTAAATAAAAGAAGGTTCATAGTAAATAATTCAATGGAACTCATTCCAGAGGCTCAAAAGAATCTGCAGATAAAATGCAGACCTGCGTCCAAATTCCAGAGAAAGACTGATACTAAGTTGAAGGGGCTTCAATCTCAACTGCTCTCAACACCTTAAGGTAGTGATCATCAGCCAGATCTAATACCACATGACGCAATACCGAAGAAAGTATTGAACGATAACCTTGAAAGCAGACAGCGAAAAAGTCTTAATATGTCTAAGAAGCAGAGAAACTTTTATGTCTACAAGGTTCAAGGTGCTGAAAATTCCTCTTGAATGGCACCCCGAGCAATACAAAAACCACTGCTTCTGACACAAGGCCACAGTTGTTTTCCACTTGATTAAGGATAGAACCCATCATGCCTTTGAAAATCCCCTTATTGGCAGGATACAGTTGAGCAAATCTAATCAGTTAATGTGAGATGCAAAAGTTAGTGGAAGTGCATGGAATTCTGTAGTTAAGTCGATTTCCCATTAACGGAAGAATAAGAGACACATCTACCAAGAGATCTGTAAAGTTCGAAAATCATTTGCTCTAAGGCTACTAGGACTCTACAGGAGTCACTAAGCAATTCTTTTACTTGTAATTTCTTCAATACTTCCTTAAGAGTAGATAGAGGGGGGAAGGCCTATGAGTCTGAATCAGGCCAAACTTAAAGAAACACATCCACCGCTCAAGCCTGAGGGCCCTCAAAGGAGTAGTAATCCATTGGTTGTTCCTGTTCATCTGCATGCTAATAAGTCTATATTTGAGCACTCCTCTAATCCCATAGCACTTGTCGAACTTGTGGATTTAATGGCCACTCTTTGAGTAGTTTTTTTTATTTCTGAATCACCAATCGCCAAAAACACTGTCCTTCCAGAGAATGAATTATCAAACCAATATCATGTTGTTAATTAAACTCAAAGAAGCAAACTTTCCACTATTTACTTTGTTTCTGACCTGGGATAAAACTGGTAGGCATCTTCGATGGTCTTTCCACTGCCCTGACATCTAGTAAGTTTGTACTAGGGGATGTAGTACCACTTGCACTTGAAATACCTAAAATCCAAGAATACTGAAACCCACTTCAAAAACATAACTGCCTGTTTTAATAGTTCAAACACAAATGTCATTAAATAACATCCCTATGTTACCTTAAACTATCATCTAAAACACTTTAACACTTCAAAGTCATTACCCTAAAAATATATAGCTTAAAGCTAAAAAAAAACTATTTAAACCTGGACCAGAAACATAGATTTTCTCTCATACAATAAAATGACTAGTTTTATTTTTACAGTACATAGGGAAACACTGGGAATTCAGAAGTCCCTACTGTACAGTACCTAAATATTTAATATGCATTGAAAAAATACATTTATCAATATTTTATTACATTAATATCACTATTTGAAAATTAGTAAATCATTTTTTAATCACAAAAAATGTATTTAGTCATGAAAATAAAATGAAAATACAGTAATTACTGAATAGTTCTTGACAAAAAATCTGCAAATTGCTGAATTTTTGCTGAATAATTCTGGGATAAGTTCCTCATTATTCTGAATGGGGTCAACAGTAGTGTTGACCATTCTGTTGTATGTAAACGTAACGCCACTAGTCAAAATTCTTTGTTTTGTGTTACATGAAAGAGGGAAAAAACAAAACCAGGAGGTAGGTTTAAGAATAAAATAGTCAACTCTTGGTTTCAGAGCCCCTCGTAAAGAACCTGACGACAATAATGGCCCTAGATTACTTACATGTTTAATGAACAGTAGCTGTAAGTTGTAATATCTTATGCAAGAAGTACTATAATGAGCTTGATTATTCTGACAAAGTCCCCAGTGAGGCTGTTTCCTGACAAAGAAAGTCACCACTTAGACTTCTGGGCTAAATTCTTCAAGTATGCCTGTTGTCTCTGACTCACAAGCCTTCACTAGCAAGTAAGATCACTAGATAAGAATGAGGAGTTAGGGAAGTCGACTGAAAATTATAATGCACATAGACTGAGCCAAGTGATGTAACAGATTCTTGGCCTTTGGAGTACTGTTGACAGAGTTGGCCAACTTGAAACAGTGACTCAGTAGAAAAAATTTCTTGCTCCTAAAAATCGACACCATCCACCTGTGAGTAACAAATTCCCTATGAATACTTACGGAAGCACTTTACATGAGCCCAAACAAAGTGCCTTGAACAGCAATACCTCCTCTGTAAATACAGCTTGAAGGCACTTACGTGACTTAGGATGTACTGGTATGAGAAAAATGTCTCCTGTATGTCCATCAAAACATCTGATCGTTCTTTTGCAGTCACTAAAACCATGCTGGAAAAACCAAAATGCATGGGGAGAGACACAAGGTTATTCTGTCTCAATGTGTCCAACAATGGCTGCCAACCTCCAGTTGCTTATGGAGCTATGAAAAAGTCAGAGGTAAAATCCCAGTGAATACTGCCTGGTCCATTTCATTCTCTCTAATTTACAACCTCCTATTAAAGAATGAGAGACTTCTGCTGGAGAAGACAAAGGAACAGCTATAGGAGACTAAACCAGTGGAGTGTAACCTAACCTAAAAGAAATCAAAACTCTCCTTCACTGCCACCACCACTCAAGGTTCTGCTTCTAAGTCTCTCCAAGCATGCCAGGAGGCTTGCAATTGGCCATCTACCAGAACCTGAGGGCTGAACTTATACCTGGAAGGTATAAAGCAAGACTTGTACCAACATATCCTCCCTTAACACCTTAACCTGCACAGCATAAGCCTTTACTACAGACAGGAGCATAAGTGTTCTCACTTCTTCCAAAACTGAGTTAGTATAAGCATGAAAACATTAGCCTGAAGCATCAGAAATGAGTTAAAAGCTAAAACTCTTCCTTACTAAACTCCCGCTGAAACCAAAAATACTTAAGCCAGCTTCACAATGCTCCCTAAGCTGGCGCCAAAAACACACTAAGCTGGCATCTCAGCCTCACTAAGCTGATGCAAAGAAGAGGCAATATATACTAAGCAAAAGTTCAATAACAGATGAAAACTTCAATTTAAACTAAGATTCTGTTTCAGCACGTCCAAAGTACTTATCAGTCTCAAGTTCGTCTCTCCACAAGAAAGAGGAAAGAAAACCGAATCTTTTACCGAAGATGGTTTAAGCGCCTGTACTGCAAGCCCCAGCAGACCTAAAGGGAGCTTTGTGTGCCTGAGTACATGAAAACTTACAAATTGCACTCTAATTGAAAGAGAAAACTTGAATTCTCTTTTTCAAATACTTAAAGGGTGCCTAAATACTCAAAGAGAAGCAAGACCTATTCTTTATGTGGCCTCCTTTCCTCAACTAAATGAGGATACAGCGAAGCGTAATGCTCCAGCAAACGCCGATCAAATCAAAGGAGATCCCTCAGTTTCAAACTCTTCTTCTGCCAGAGGGCGACAGGAGATGACAGAAGCCAAACACCTGCACTGCATCCAAAACTCAATGTAAGGGAGACAGTCTAAAGCGACTTGGCTGAGTGAAAGAAAACGAGGCGCCACAAGAAAATGGGAAATGTTGGGAGGTGAGGGAGTTACGATGACTCTCCTGCCTCACCCAAAAGCAAGTCAACATACTTGAGAGTATTTCCATACAACACATCCTTACAAAGCTATGTAGCTAGAATAATATCTAGCTTGGAAAGCAACAGAAAATACTGTAACCATGGTGGTTTTGGAAAGAGAAACATTATTCGAGACAAGAGTAAGAGATTTGCCGATAACCTAATAAAAAGCATGTAAAGAACGAACTAGTGCATTTCGATGGAGAAAGAGGAATAGGCTAGCAGACAAAGATTTATAATGACCAAAAGATGAAGAGATTGGTTAAACAATCGATTGAGTCGACATAACATCAGAACACGTAAAACTCGCTACAGACACATTATTTTTAATAAAACTGTCTATACCCATATAATTAGTCCTATCGGTTCTAACAACCTCATACTATGTAGCTAGAATAATATCTAGCTTGGAAAACAACAGAAAATACTGTAACCATGGTGGATTTGGAAAGAGAAACATTAATCGAGGCAGAAGTAAGAGATTTGCCAATAACTGAATAAAATGCATGTAAAGAACAAACAAGTGCATTTCGACGGAGAAAGACGAATAGGCTAACAGACAAGGATTTAGAATGAACAAAAGATGAAGAGATTGGTTAAACAATCGACTGATTCGACATATAACATCAGAATAAGTAAAACTCTCTACAGACATTATTTTTAACAAAACTGTTTACAGTATATCTATATAATTAGCCCTACTGGTTCTAACAACCTCATACTAGGTGCCGATGACGGCAGAAGTTGCATATCTAGCGAAGATGAACATTTACCAAAACAATCTTTCAGCTAACTCATTATACAACACTATGAGTGTGAAAAACGGAGAGCCACAGTACCACATCACCCCAAGAACTGACCCAGTTCCCTGGCAGCGGACTCTTTCAACTGTCAGAGGGCAGTCCTAGGCTCGGGCCATATACGGGCTCAGGCACTGACACCTTACCTCTTATAACGGAACATAAAAATGATCGCACACTATGGGGGGGACCTGGACTGGTTCCCTAACCAATTCAGACAGACCTTGTACTGACCAAAATAAGGTTTACATCCTGTTCTAAATTCTCAATATGCTTTTCCTGAACCAAAAGGGGAATGGAGGGCAGAGCTAAAGAGGAAGCCTCAGTACTAACTAAAGCATTAGCAAAAGAAAAGCCTACTCAATATGGATAACAACAGACAAAGGGCCTGGAGAAGGGGGAGAAATGACAGGTTGATAACCTAACCACAGGCATCCCCCGTTAACGGCAGGGGTTCCGTTCTCGGTCGAGCGCTGATAACTGAAAATCATCGTTAACTGGAACATCACAATAATTATGGTAATAAATGGTGTTTACAATGCCCTAAGTGCCGATAAACTTCTTACTGACACTGATATACGCTCGTGGCATCAAAAATTGCTTACTGGCGCCAAAAATCTGGTTAATGACGTTGTTAGCCAAGCGTTGTAAAACTGAAATGCCATTAACCGATGCTGCCAGTAAGCGGTGACTGCCTGTAATTGCTATCGCAATCTATCTGCTTCCCTTCTCTTCCTATACTAATGAACTTAAGCAGAAAATCCTTAGAAAATCCCTACTTCCTCACATCTATTCTCAAGATCATACTTTATACCACTGCAGCCAGCGTAAACATTATCTCCTAAAAAATCAACATCCTGTTAACACAATAATCATTCCTACAGAACCTGATGTTTTGATACTTGATTCCAGTGAAGGCATCCAAGGAAAAATAAATGTACAGTACCGTGATAGCAGCAAACAGCCATTAAATACCAACAAGCACCTATAAACAATGGCAGCAACAAGAATTCTGATGGGCTAAAAAACATTCAAAACACCTGGTGGAGGACAGGTGTACTAAACAGTCATCCAGGAAGCCATTCGATCTTTTGTTTTAATGCTGACTCACCTATCAACGCCGAGATATAAGCTAACTTTATCAGTAGGTAAGATTCATACCAAATAAATGGACTTTTACTGAACAAATGCATCTGTTTATATTTTTTGCATTAGTAAAGCATCAAAGTACAATATTAAAAAAAAATTGTAAATAAAAAAGAAATACATCTACTCTTCATAACATTTACAATTATGTATATGTATAAAAAAGGAGACAATGAAGTCTAATGGCAAAAATTCAACCATATATACACTTCTTAAATAATGAAAGGGCTGAAAATGTGCAGTAACTGGGTTGCAGACCTTAAATGGAATTTGTTTCATGCTGGATTAAGCATCTGAAGCTGATAGTGATCATATTGTTGTCCACACCTATAAATGCAGCTCTGCTTATCAAATTTATATAATTTTTATAAATATCTAAAAATCAAAGAAAACTTATATCCATGCTCCTATTTGAGTATCTTTTATTTCTACTAACCTACAACTAGAAGATAGTTTTGTACTCTAGCCAGACTAAGGAGTCAAATTTCACAACCAATATTGCTGGCACACAAGAAGTCAGTCTCAAATGACGGGTGAAAATCAGAGAAACAAAGTTCGATATAGTGAATGAGGGAGCACAAAGAGGCAAAAGGGAAAAGATGGAAAACTAACACAGAGCCACATAATACAGTCTAAAAGGATGCTACAATCAGATTAGAATTGCATGAGCTTCAGACTCCCAAAAGGAAATCTCCCATAACCCTTAAACAGCAATAATAAAACGGTCAAGAATACTGAAGCACAACTTCTCCTTTTAATCCTTCATCAAGTTGGTATATCTCAACAAAAGAATATGATATCTATAACTTTAGTCAAGTACTGTAGTTATACAGTACACAAGTTACCATATCTGATATCTTACCCAATAGAGAGGACACCAAAATACCCAATAAAATTGTCTAAATCTATCTCAACTTTCCATTGCTAGGGAACAGAAAAATGTCATAACCTTACCTCCTGACTTAGCCTTCTTGCCATGCTTATGCTTATGAGGGGTGCTATGCTTCCGACTTGGACGTGCTCCACTTCCAAACAAACTGTCAAATTTGTCAACGCTCCCTCCTTTAGTGGCCTTTACAGGTGTGGTCTTTGTTTGGTTTCTGGTCTTCTTGGGGGATGGCTTTTCTGACTGGTGTGTTGAATGAGGAGATGGAGGCTCAAAAATATCAGAAACATCTGAACTGTCAGGAGAGTTAGGTGAATCAAGATCCATATCAACAACATCTGTGTGTGTGACATCTCTTCCATTCTGTGATGCTCTAGTCTTTTCTCCAACTCGTGTAGGAGCTATTATAGTCATTGGAGGTGGGCGGTTCAAAATGTTGGCTGCTGGGGGTGGTCTTGAAAAATCTGGAGCCACTACCGTTTGTACTACCTGTGGGCGGACAATGGTAGTGGTTGCGTTTCGAACAGCTGCTGCTAAAGCAGCAGGATACAATATATTAGCTACATTAGCAGGTAAACCAGGGAAAATTTGTGTGATGGGATTAACTGGAGTAGTAACAACAGGTGCTGCAGTATTAGCAGGTGCTGCCTTAGATGGTACAGAAGATGGTTTTGATGTTTTAGTACTGGATGTAGTTGTGACAGCTACAGAAACAGCTGGAGGTGCTGCTGGGGGAACAGTGCTTGTTGCTTCTTCTTCAGGTGGCTTCTGAGGTTCAGGTGGTCTCTCCTCTGGTTCAGGTGGTTCAGCAGGCAGAGGGGGAGGTGATGCAGCTTTAGGTGCAGGGGCCTCAGGGGAACCTTTTTCAACAGTCTCTGTCTGATCACTGCTGCTAACTCGTGGTTCCTGCTGTGGAGACCCTGGGGGTGAAGGAGACTTTGTGGGTTCAAATGGATCATAAACATCTGGTTCTGGCGAGGAACCAGGAGGGGACCCAGCTGGAGATCTAGGAACTCTACTAGAAGGTGATTTGGTGCGTCCAACTGACTCATCTGACTCTGGTGGGGGGCCAGGAGGAGTATTGGGTCCTCACGAAGAGGGAGAAAGGAAGAGAGAGGAAGAGGAAAGAGAAGAGAAGAGAAAAAGAGGAGAAAGCTGGTGCAGGAGGTTCTTCCTCTTCCTCTTCTTCATCATCGCGTAATGGATTTGTTATGGGTTTCAGAACCTGTTTGCTGGAGAGGGTAAACTTCACAGCTGGTTCTGGTGGAGTTTTCGGTCCCTGAGGTCTAACGGGTGGTACAGGAGTTGTGCCTAAGTCAGGAGGCAATCGGGTAATGCCTTCATCCTCAGAATCAGAAATGAGGATGGGTTCCTGAGGTGGAGGAGTTACCATAATAACATCTAAATCAATCACTTCCGGGCTTTTCAAAGGTTTCTCTGCAATACGTGCCTCTGTCAAATGATCAGGAGACCACATAGGTTCATCCTGCAATGGCGTTCGCTTACCACTTGGAGTGCGACTTCTAGACCAAGATCTTATAGGACTTCCATGGGGCTTATCGGCAGGCTTCCTAACTTTCTTGAAGTTCTCCATTTTTACGTCTCTTTCTTTTCTTCTTTTGGTATCTTTGTTCTCTTTACCAGGTGCTCTCTTGGCAAAACTAACGCTCACCATTATACTTCCACCTGCTTGGTAGACTTCCTTGCTTTGTAGAGGTGACTTTTCTCTTCTTTTTCTTCGCCTTTCTCTCTCCAATCTTGCTTCCTCTCTTTTGTCAACTTCTCTACCCTTTCTCTTTTCTTCTTTTTTCTTATCTTTTCTCTTTTCAATAACAGGATTTGCTTTCTTAGGCTTTTCTTTGGTCTTTTCCTTTGACTTAGTAGAACCAGGAGGAACTGCAAGGGCAGCAGCACCACCACTACTACTACCCCCACCACCAGCTCCAGCACTGGCACCGCCACTACCACCACCTCCACCACCTCCACCACCACCTCCACCTCCACCACCACCACCACCACCACCACCACCACCACCACCACCAACACTAGCGGCAGGAGGAGCTGAAGCTTTTTTCTTTTCAACCTTCTTTTTTACAGGAGTTCTTGATCGGCTGCGAGTTCTTCTCCTTCTATTACTTCTACTTGGACCACGAGACCTAGATCTTGATGAAGAACTTGAACTAGAACTAGAGCTAGAGGATGTGTATGAGGAAGACGACGAGGAAGAGTAACTTCTCCTCCTAGTCGCTCTTTTTTTATTACGTGAACGCGATACAGAGCGTGAGTAACTCCTCCTTCCTTTGCGGGATCTTGAAATGGAACGCCTTCTGGACCGAGACCTGCTTCTTCTGCGTGATCTTGACCTTGATCTTCTCCTGGACCGAGACCTTGACCTAGATCGTAAAGCAACATCTCTGCCAAACTCGTCTTTCTTTTTTCTCTCTTCCTCTTTCTGTGTGATCATTTTCCTAACATTATACCTCTCCATTTCTTTTCTCTTTGGTTCCCTTCTTTTATCTCTATCTCTATCTCTTCTTCTAGCAGAATCCCTATTTTTATCACTCCTATCTCTATCCCTTCTCTCCCTACTAACATCCTGTCTGTTTCTACTTCGATCTCTCACATTTTTGCCTACTCTTTTATCCTTTTCTTTATCGTCTTTTTCATTTTCTCTATAATTTCTCTCTTTAGTACTTTTAGATACTTTCTTGAATGAAACATCCTTGTCTTTCTCCTTTTCTTTTTCCTTTTCCTTCTGTTTTGACTTCACTTTTTTGGCTGGAGGGCTTTTGGGTGTCTCTAAGGGTACTACTGCATTGTTTGTAATCACTGCTGCTGCTTCCAGCTCCTTTTCAGGAGACATCTCAACTTCTGGCATTTGATTCTCTTTGTCTTTTTCAGATTCCTCAATTTCTTTACCCTCTACATTAGGCTCTTCGTCTTCCTCCTCCTCTTCCTCTTCAATTTCTCCTTCTAGCTCTTCACCTAGCAATTTCTTGACACTTTTCTCTTTCTTCTTCTCTTTTCGTTTTGCATTCTCATCTACTATTTCCCCATCTTCATATTCACCTTCTTGGTCTCTTGGAGACTGTGCTACCTCAATTACACGGCGAATTTCTAAGTTGACTCTGGGTCTATTGGATGGGGGTGTAGCATGTCGAGGCATCTCATTGGGAATTTCCCCTTCTTCAATATTATCATCATTGTCATCAAAACTTATCTCTTCATTATCTGATATAGTTTCTGTTTCAAGGCCTTCTAACCCTACTATTGGCTGATTAGGTCTTTCTCTGTTCTTCTCCTCATCACTTTCACAATAGTTTTCAGGGACATTTTCTGACTTTGAAGGATTAGGGTTTTCATTTGTGCTACTTGTAACTTCATGGTCTCCAACATCAGATAGAGAAATAGAGCTATTAGCAGATTTTTCCAACTCTGGAGTATCTGTATCTGAGACAGCTTCAAGCTCAAAGTCATTTAATCCTGGCAAGTTACTACTACCAACAACATTATTATCTTCAGGTTCTTCCACCACTTGCACTTTTCTTTGTGGTGCACACTCTACAGCCTCCTTGACTTGAGGTCTATCACTGTCATCAATAACAAGTTCATCACCACTAGACTCTGGATCACTTTCATTTTCTCTCTTATCTGCTTCTGATGTAAAAGGCAGGGGTACATTGCTGACAGTATTTTCATTATTGGGCCCTTCCGTGTCTTCATCCTCCTCATCGTCGTCTTCATCGTCATCATCATCATCCCCTCCATGAGCAGGAGGCTCAATATCACTATAAAGATCTACTTCATCATCATCATCATTCTTCTTCTTCTTTTCTGCAGTCTTTTTATCTTTCTCACTCCCATTACAACTACCAGCAATTTCACTTTCATAATTTTCATCCCTACCATTATCACTGTTCCTGAGATATACTGCATAGGCCTTGGATCCAGCAGGATCACTATCCTTTGTTCTATCTCCTCCATTACCATCAGCTCCCCCTCCTCCTTCCCCTCCAACTGTAGAAGAACGGCTACCTGACTCCTGCTGCTGCTGCTGCTGTTCCTGCTGGGTACTTGACAAGCCAGATTGTCCATCTCCTCCTGTTTGCTGTCTCCCTGGGGAATCAGGTCCAGCAGCATGAGATCGTCCCTCTACTCTAGCACTTAAATGTAAACGGTTATTCCCTAAACTTTTTATACCCTTATTAAAGGGTGATCTGATAGTAATATTGCTTCTCTCGGATTTAATCAGTCGTGTTTGGTTTTCTATAATTGAATCTAGCAAGTCGGCAGGCACAACAGACTGGTGGTCTTCCACAGGTCGTGGTTTTGGGGGTCGGGCACGTATGGATGTATGAGACATAAGAGCTCTCACTGACAGGGCTTTTCGTCTTGCGATTGCTTGTGTTGATGTGACAGAGCTGCTTCTAACTCCAGCGGCAAGAATTGCATCTCCATACTCATCCGGCCTAGAAAGAGAGAGGAAAAAAATTAAGATAGATTCCACTGTATGAAGCAATGTTAGAATTTTTATTAAAAAAAAACTACTTAATATTTTGGAAGAATCTGAGTTTCTCTTTCAAAAGCATAAATCATACTTTCTAAGCATCATTACAACTCAATCTATAATTCTGTTTATGTTACAGTGATTACTGTAAATTTGTTGATTTTGAAAGTATCAAAAGTATATTAAATATGTCGATTTTGAAAGTATCAAAAGTATTTTCCAAAATCTAAAACTAAATCATAAATGGTTTTCATATTCTAAAGGAAAAGGTAGTGGAAGGTTACAATTATGAAAGCAACAACTTGGATAAAAGAATATTTTTAAATAAACTACACAACTACCCGTTATCAAACTCACTGTTAAACTAGGAAACTGACATTTACACTGAATTCAAGTTTCTTTATTACACCTAGGCATAAGACTTCATGAATTTTGCATAAAAAACTATAACCAAAGGCTTTCAGCACAAATTAAACACACTTACCATATTCCTCATGATTCAACAACAACAAATCACCTAGGGCTTTCAATAATTAACTATATAATGATATCAAAACTCTTGAAAACTAATAGCAATTAAAGTCTATCTTACAATTTATTAATTTCAATACTTTACTGCTGTTTTTAAAAAGATGCTATACTACATATATACACAGTAAAAGTTACAATACCTGAAGTTTGAATAAATTCAAACTTTTCTTTGCTGGTGTTACAGATGGACCCAAATAGGCAGTTGCACTGGAAAGGCTGATTAACACTTTCACAGCACCAAGTGAGTTGGCCTTAACCTGTTTGCACATGACCAAAGCAACGTACAGCAAAATGCAGCTACATTCCTGCCCTTCAAATTACAGCAATAGCAATAACTATTAACTTAAATTAGCAAGAAATTATCAAAATTATAAATCAAAACTTTTCAAAATACCATTGCTTCCCCACAACATTTCTCTCATCACCCAGTTTATGAGACCAAATCAAACAACAAGCTTACCTTATGAAAACCAATATATCTGTAAGACTGATAACCATAATAATAAAGAATTACAATGAGTGAATTTGAACCAGAGCATGAGTGTATCATGAGAGAAGTAATAAAAATGCACACAGCACTAAAAAGAACTAGAAATCAATATTCAGAGTTAACTAGATACCTTCTGGCAAAATCCAATTAGCACCACACATGCCCATACGAAACAAAATATTAATACAGACATATCCATCTCTCTAGAATTAAACATGTGCAGAGATCTCATTACTATCATGATTATTTTAATTACAATACTTTTAAAAACCACAATCAAACAACTCAAATCCCTCTCAGAACTGTCAGAGACTTTGCTCCTAAACTATGACACTTGAAATTTAAAACAGAGTAGCCTAGAATGACTACAGGAAGACAAAAAATATCACATATGAAAGTATTGCAGCTGGGGGCTGGATGGCTGACATGAAGACAAAAAGAAAATGCTACTGTGGGTTAAATACAATATTTTTACAATAGAACACAAGCAAAGCCCACTGACCATAAAATAGCCTTACTATATTTGAATGGCTCCAATCACACCTACTTGAAATATCTTGCAAGAAGGAAAGACCCACAGCATATGCCCAGCTCATACAACATTGGTAAAGAAGGGAATGAAGGTGCCATTCCTCCTTGTCAACATTTATCTCAAGAGATTTAACTGTAAAATAACGTCACAAATAGAACCTAGTGAATGTGTTTTGTCAACTGCAAGCCTGCTCTACAGATGGCAGAATGCTCTGTTGTCATACTTATAAGACAGAAAAGAGTAAAGTGCCTGAACTTCATGCACCTTGATCTTCAATTAATAAGATGTCCTTCAGGAAACCTCCAAATTAGCCAGGGGAATAAACTGTCAAAGATGGATTTCTTTGAAACAGGACGATTCTTTAGACTGCATAAATTAATAGTTAGAGAGAAGGTCAAAGACATTCAGACCTTTGAAAGTATACATCCTGATGGCTCTCATTGAATATGGAAGGCTATTCCTGGTTTCCTTCTAAGAATCTTATACAGGCAGTCCCCGGTTATCGGCGGGGGATTGCATTCTGACAGCGTGATGATAACCAAAAATCAGCAATTTTCGGCGCTGAAAATTGCCGATTTTCATCGCTAGACAAGCACCATAAACCCAGATCACCGATGACTGGGGACTGCCTGTACTAGTAACACTACCCTTAGATGAACTGAAACAAGCTCTTATATGACAGAGATGTCCAAGGAAAAGTTAAGACAAACAGAAGGGGCAAGAGGAAGTGAAGCATGAGTTGTGGAACTATCTAGGTGATCAAGGACACTTAAATCCACAAGTTGCAGGGGAGCGGAAAACTGATGATCCACAATCCAGTCTACACACAGACACTCCACTGGAGAGGTCTGAAGAGAGGAACATTGTAAACCGTTACTGAACAAGCACTGCAAATGTGGGTCCTTGTCCGAGACTGGTATAAATGAGCTACAAGGTTTAGTATCCTGAACCATGATTAATGTAAAATAAATCCCAAAACTCTAGCAAAATTGTGGAGAAGTGCATAACTCACAATAAAATGCTGTGTGAGCAAAAATAATACTGTATGCAACTATGAACAGTTGAGATAAAAATAGAGAACCAAAGGGAACCATTTTTGGGCACTGGGAACAATGAAAAAACCGAGTACACAAATACTTCCTGATAAGGAGTATGGAAAAGGGCAAAACTTACCCTGCAAAGCTCTCATGTTAACCGAAAGCAAAAATTTAACAAACCAAGCATTAATTACATACAGACTTGAAGGAATCAAATGAATGATGAGCTTTTACAAACAGGACTGAGCCTCCCTTTCCCAGCCAGAAGAATAGTACATGGTGGGCATGCACAGGAGGTCTTAACTCCTTGCAAGATCTTCCTAGTTGTGTGACTGAAGCCATTATTTTATCCTTAATGGGAGACATAAGAACACAAAGTGAGCAAAGTGACTAAATGCTGAATGCAAGACAAGACAACAAAAAGAAGGTAATACTGCTGGAGCTGGATAGAGGACAGAAGACACATGGAAATCAATGCAGTTGGAGGCATAATAGATGAGAAGACAAAAGGCAGCACTGCATCTACATAATGAACAAATGATTAGACACAAAGAAAGCAAGGCAGTTGGAGACTGAAAAGACATGAAAAAAAAATCTGCAGCTGGGAGAGAACATATGCCAAGAGGACACTAGGAAGGCAATGCAGATTGGGACTGATTAGATGACAAGAGACAAAGAAAGAAATGCAGCTTAGGACTAAGTATATGACAAGGCACAGAGAAAGCAAAGCCACTAGAGACTGAACAGATGATAACACACTACATAAGCAATACAGCTGGAGGCTGAATAGAAGCCAAGAGGACACACAGAAACCAATGTAGCTGGAAGCTGAATGGATGATAAGACACAGAAACAAATGCAGCTGGATGCTGAACAGATGACAAAACACAAATAAAGCAATGCAATTAAGTGCTGGAGAGATGCTGAAAAATACTTAATACTCTTTACAGTGCAGAGTGCAAGGCACAAAAGATGCAATAACCACTCCATGGGGTGCCCTGACATCAAACAGAAAAAGTCTGACATAGATCTTGAGAGAAAAGTATCAACCACAATACACTGATGAGTAAACAAAATACATATTATTTTAAAGTGTTAGATGTGTAAGAAGTTTCTTTCATAATCTTCATTCCTTCATACATCAGCCTGAATTCTCCTCTGGTGAAGGTTTCATCTGTGCCTTTTCTCCATGATTTACTGAGCCCTTTCCCTGGTCTACAGAATAATAGTAATAATTGGAATGACATTTTAATATAAAATAAAGAATTAAATATAATGAAAAACACTATAAGCTTAAATTTTAAATCACATCAAAACTTAAGCAAAATACCTATACACACTTTTAATACATTGCTCTGGTATCACTGAAAATTTTTCCATTTTCAAGATGTGGAGCATACTATGGTATGCATACTCCAAGAGATATTACACGACAATATACTAAAATAAGTAATACTTGAAAGAAAAAATAACAATACTCATTATCATTATCAATGTTTGTACATCAATTATCTTCACGCCCTTCTGTCTTGTCTTTTTTTGCTTAAATTCTACGGTCAAAAGAATTAATGGTAAAATTAAATCTACATAAGAAAACTGTAACAAAAATCTACAGATTATAGCCTGTATGTAATTTGTACCAGCACTGCTTGCCAACTGGCTCTACCTCCTTATGAACATATTTCCACTAAAAATCAAATAGGAACTCTGCACAATGTTTCCTCTTATGGTGTATCAGGTGTCTTTCAAATGTTGCTACTTCACATATGATTACTGAGACCAGTAATTCTCACCATAAACAGTTTTACAATGATTTTTCTAAATAATTTATGGTATTAGACATAACAATATGGTAGGCATTCTAAAAACCTATAAATGTATATACAGGTACAACATTTAGAAGCATAACAACTAATTGCTAGCATTAATTTTTGGATGCATGATTAACTAGTTAGGGCCAGTGATAGCAGTTCTTATACTCAATAATATTAGATCCTTTAAATCAGATTAATGAGAATGGTAAATGTGAGAGAGAGAGGGGTTTACTACCACACTTTTACTATTGCCTCTGATAACCTTGTGGTTTGGTAAACACACATTTTCACACATGCATTTACACACACACACACACACACACAACTTCATCCAAAAAAGAAAAAACCTTGGTTGCAGCATAGGCCTATTGGGGCAATGGCTTATTTGGTATGAACAATGTACAATTTTTCACAAGTATGAGAACAACTAAAAAATTCACAACAAAATCAGTGTCAATAATATACATGGCATGCATCCGTACACAATTTGTATCATAACACAACAAAGACTTGACAATTCCGTATTAAATGAGAATTAACATGGATAGATATTGTCAAACCTATACATACCGGGATTCAAAACTACTAATATACAATAAACCTGGTGCAAAACAAAATTGATTCCTAAAAGAAAACTTAATATTTATGTTTCTTCATGACCTAAGCTTCCATAACAAAATCTTATTTTGGGTGATATTACGAAAAGTAACATATAACACAAAAAATTTCAATGAACAAAATCAAATAAATATATTTTTACACTGTACAAAAACCTGCGATATCATAATCAAGTGGATTATACAGCTCAACAAAATATGACAGGGCAATGTTTTCAAGTAATGGAAATTGTTTGATATTGCAAGAAAATGCTATTGAACAAGTATTGAATAAAATACCTTCAAGCCAATAAAAAAAATATCAGATAACACCGAATCACCTTCAAACCAAAAATTTCAAATACATAATACTGTAATGAATAAAACAACAATAAAGGTACAATCATAGACCTAATAAAAAGGAATCATCACGAAGTCTGCTGGGTCACAAAAATTAACTGGTATTCTGATGACATCACATGACTTGATCCTATTCCCAATCCTTGTAATTCCCATAAAAATCTTTGGCTGCCTTGTGTAATTTTGGCTTTTCTTTTTGCAGTTTTCTATCTTAAAATACATTAAAATTACAGTATTTAGCTTAAAAATGACACCTAAACTAGCTTTACACAATGAAAAATAAACTTACAGAAAGAAATAACAGAAACCCACTGCTACATCCATGATTGCCCAGTGTGTGATTTGCCACAGACATAGTTTGGGACCCCCAAAATCTCAAATCAGAAAAAATAATTTCTTTTCCATAATTTTCTACAATTCATCTCAAAGCAAATGCGATAAATGCAACGGCACATCATTAAGAAGATTCACCATAAAGATCTGCAAATAATCAAAATCTCAAACTCAGGAATGAAAATTCTTTACTGTAATTAAGTATTTGGCCATTATTTGGCTTCTTTGTATGCACAATCACTGCAACTGGAGAAGTTTAATGCCATTACTGTGATTTTTCACAAATCTCCAAATTGTTGTATCACAATAAGATGGACCCAACTAGATTATCAGTTGTCAACTTGATAAAATCACCAAGAACCCAAAGCCAAGAAACCATGATTCCAGGGGATTTTCTCTATTCATAAAACTTAGTTCTCAACACAAGATAACAAAAGAATCTTGCAACAGGGCAGATCATTGTTGCCAATCTGGCAATAAGACAGATCAATGCTGCCAAGAGGATGTACCATACAAAATTCCTCTCCAACGAGATGGTGGTCACGGAGAATGAAAGAATTGAGGACACAAGAATAAAAGAACGGTTGAGGGGTTGAACTGCCATAGCATGCGATCAGCTCTGTTGAACTAGGTGGAAGCTTGGAAATCCCAAAAACATATATCATTAATCAACAAGTGGAAAAAGCTGCTAGCGGATGTCAGAAGGGAACAAGATGGCTGTGGCTTGATCCTGATGCTGTTGGAGGTGATATCCAGGGTGTAATGGACCCCCCCGGTGCCACAGATAATGATGACAAATGCCTCTGATCAACCAAACCTTTGTAATAAATAAATAAATAAATAAATAAATAAATAAAAAAAAAAAAAAAAAAAAAAAAAAAAAAAAAAAAAACCACTGGGCTGACTATCAGCTCTCATAGGGCTGGCCAGAAGGATTTGGATGAAATGACAGGCCTACACTAGAAGCCTAGCACTGGGACAAGTTATCTGCCACACAAGATGCAAGTAATCTCATTACAGAAAACAGATGTCTACTGAGGAGGAATTGCTCTATCAACTCATACATGAAGAAATCTTATTTCAAAAAATCCTACTTACAACCTCAGTTACACATAGGTCCTCCTGGCTCAAAGTAGATCCCAAATATTTAAAATTCTCTATCTAGACCTCTTCTATCTTGTATGTATAAATAAATTGTCCCCATCCTACTTGCTGGACACCGCAAACTAAGTTCTCCCTGCATTTACCTTTATAGCACCCAATGTACGAGAACATGCCACTCTCTCTTACCCTTCTCTGCAATTCTTCTTTAGTCTCTGTCACAATATCAGATCATCAGAATAAAACAGATTTTCCTTCCTAATTACTTCACTCAATATATCCATAACCTGTACAAACAGAATAGGCCAAGTGCTGATCTGTGATGTAAACCACCTCTAACTAGTCATCGTTTGCGTTTTGCTACAGGCTGTTATTACCGATGTCCCTGTTCTTTTACTGACCATTTCTACTAACTTATCCAATTTTCTTGGCACTTTCTCTTTCTTAAACATCAAAACACTTCCTCCCTTGGTATTCCATTAAATGCTTTCTCTAGACCTGTATGCAGAGTAGAGCTTCTAATTACCTTCCAGCCTCTTCTCCTGTAACTGTCTTATTATAAGCACAACATCAACCATACCTCCTCCTCTCGTGAAACTAACCAGTACTACAGTTCACCAATCTTCACAACTGCTTGTAATCTCTCAACAAATATTCTTTCTTTTAGTATGATTCCTCCATAATATCTCATTTCTGTTGAAGCAACAGATCTCCCATCAAACTTTCTTTGCATTAATTTAGTATAACTTCCTCTTCCCAGAGTTTTCAACAGTATGAATATCCACTCTTCAACCTCTATCTATACATAGTACCTTCCACATTTCCATTTGTACTTCTGATATACATGATGCTTGGCCATTCTTCATTTTATGTATAGCCTTCTACAGATTGTACTGCCATCACTGGGCCCTCCACCCTCCTCCAATTCCCGTATTTCACCATTGTGTTTAAAAGATGCTAATAGTAATCTGACCATTTTTATTTTGTCATCATCCTAATTCAAGATAGTTCACCCTCTTTGAGGAAACCTGCTTAATATCTTCTTGATTTCTCTCCCTCTTCTCTATATTAATCCTTAGCACCTTGCATGTCTCTCCTAATCTTTGATGTCCTAGACTTCCATCTGAATTTTTTCTTCCCCTTTAGACACTCCATAGGTGCTTGTTTGCCCAACTGTTCCCCCTGCACCTTTCAAACATGTTTTCATATAATTCCAAATATTTTCTGCTCTACCAGCTCCCGCTCCACCTAAAACTTTCTTTTACATACCCCTTAAACAGCCTACATTCCTCTTTACGCTCCCACATTTTAATTCTTGATCTCTTCAACCTCCTCTTAGCTTTTCTACTCCACATCTCAATGTTCATCACTAGCAACCTATGCTGTTTCACACATGCCTCATAAAGAATTACAATTCACTAAACTGCTTGTCTTCCCTCATAATCACTAGTTAATCTACTTGGCTCTGTATTCCACAATTTGCAAATGTTACTGAAGGACAATCTGCCTTCACAAACCAGGTGTTCAAGTAGGCTCACTCAAAACTGTGCCTTTCCCAGAGAGATTCTCCATCTTCATTCCTTAACTCTAAATCCACAGTCTCCATGACCCTCCTTGTATCCATTTCTGCTCTTTCTGACCCTACCATTCATATTTTCTCCCAAGCATCAAAATGCATACAGTATTTCAAATACATACAGGGAGTTGTGTTTAAGACATGCATAAGTATTCTGATTAATTCAAGTATGACGTTCAACTTCCACAACAAAACTTTCAAAGAATGCCAAAGGCTGCACCCCATACTATCCTTGAGTACTTCCAAGATAATATGACCACCTCTGTTTAACCAAAAAATTCAACTGAAGTTAGCCCATACTATCCTTGAGTACTTCCAAGATAATATGACCACCTCTGTTTAACCAAAAAATTCAACTGAAGTTAGCCCAGTAACTGTTCATCTGCTTTTAGGATCCAAAGGAAAGCAACAGGCACACAGATTTACCACAGTTGGGATGCCCCAGGAAGACCCATCAGCTGACAACTAATACACCCGCTTGCTGCACCCAAGAGGAGCTATCTGAGTCAATGACAGGTTTTTGGAACCTCAGAGCTTGTCTCTTACTAGCTTATTTTTCTGAATGATAAGGAGGAGTAGATTTCCAAGCTATTTTACGGATTATTAGAGCACCTAATACATCCATGGTGGGTGTGGAAAAGGACTTGGTTCTGAAACTCCTGACAGTGGCCATAGCTTGGTATGGTTGTTTTCTCTTGTAGTGATGTGGCCATGGTCCTAGCATAGGTCTAGTCATGACTCTTGACAATGTCAAGGGTTCAACTACTTGCATGGCTTACATGCTGAAGGTAGGCACAGCTCAGGATGCAATCAGTTACAAGAACTGCTATGGCAGGTAGTGCAGCCCTGGTCTTGAATTGTTGGTCTGTTTCCTGGCACAGCTCTAAATATGGCTCATGCCATCAGTGTCACCCTGGTTTGCCATGAGCCTGGTCTTGGACAGCAGGTCTGTCCACTAATGCAGCTCTGGTTGTAGCTCCTGACACCGGTACATCTGTGGTTACAACTTTGGTCTTTTTCTTGGCAAAGCTTATGTCTTGTAAGCTGGCACGGATCTAGTTTCATTATGGTAAACAAAACGACTCCTGCACAACTTATATGTGTCTGTTAAGATTCTCCATAAGCTAGTATGAATTTTGTCCATGAGGATGAAGTACCACTAAATACCATGGGCTTATCTCAGAATGGCTGAGAAATTGACCTGACACTGGAAATCCTTGTCTAAATTGTCATCAAAATCATCTTTTGTATTTCCTCCCCCAGGAACTGATCGAAACAGTTCCTGCCATCAAATGTCAAAAAATGTTCTTGAGGAGAAACAGTTTGGTATGGTTAAGCTGGTTTCTACACATACACACAATGTATCTGATTTTTTGATTTATATAGATTTTAGGCATACATGCCAAGCACTGGGGCAACTAAGGCCATTCAGTGCTGAAACGGAAATCGACAGTAAGTTTGAAAGGTGTAACAGGACGAAAACCTTGCAGCTGCACTATGAATCAATTGTTAGGAGAGGGTGGACAGTAGGATGGAAGAAAGAGAATATGGACGGAGGTACAGTAAAAGGAATGAAAGCAGTTGCAGCTAGGGGCCGAAGGGATGCTGCAAAGACCCTTAAGTAATGCCCACATTGCACACAATGGAACAGCACAAATAGAGGTGGTACAGATCATAGGATGTAAGTTTGGCATCCAGGCTGACATCTCTCTGAGACAGGAAGATTCTGATAATTGGTGGCAAAGGACCCTTTTACAAATAAACAAATGCTGGAGTCCAAAGAATCCAGGTGAAAATCTTAATCTTACGCAGATGAAATTCTACAAAAGCTAATTATTAAAACAGAGAACAAACCTGGCCTCTAAAATAACAAACTAATATACAGTAGGTAGATTGCTAAAAACAGCTATTTAAAGAGCATTGCAAAATTATGAATCAAAATATGTAGTCAACCTAACTATCCAGATATAAATACTTAATTTAAGATTTATTTCTTAAATACTTACCTCTCCATTATATAAATTTAGCTTTTACTTCTGCACCACCAGTAGTTCGGTAGATTAAAAAAAAAAGTGAACACTCAGATTTCTATGAATATCCGTCTTCTATCCACCTACTTCCCCCTCCCCCACCAGGGGACTGATAGGTACAAACACTCGTAACCAACCAGTCTACTTCCGTCCACTTTGAACATGAAGAGGTAGGGAGGGCAGTTTATAAAATGGAGAGGCAAGTATTTAAAAAGTAAATCTTAAATTATTTATATTTTTTAAATGAACCTTACCTCTCCAATATATAGCTGATTCCCACATTTGAAAAAGATGGGCAGCTAAGTGGAAATCAGCAAACCCTTTAGAGGCTACTTAATAACATATTTCGTACAAAACAAGTGTTTGTTTTAACCTGTGAATTCAATCCTTAGGCTATTAATGCTGCCTTAGGAACTGTCACTCAGGTACGAGATCCTCATCATGAAGACAGCCGAGGTCTCTTTGGAGGGTGCATCACTTCAAAACAGGAGGGGCACGTTACTGTGTCAAAACCTTGCAGAGCCAATGATGGATAACTAACGAGTACATATGTACAAAAAGGTATACTTCTAATAATCAACATGGAGTACTTCCAAGCTTCCCAAAAACCACAATCAGGTTTAAAAAGCAGTAGACCATGAAAGGCCACCTATCAATTCAGGACATATTATCCCCTGCACAAACCAAAGGAGTTAATCTAATCTCTGCACCATGAAGATAAACCAAAGCCAGTACAAGATTACTATGCCACCGAGTGACTTCAATGTCTTAAGTTTTAAGTTTTTAAATTTAAAAGTTATAGCCATTGCTCACATGTCCTGCGGCTTACCATCCATGAATATTCTTAACCAATGACCTAATGAAAAGGAAATTACATTACTACTCTTCGGAAACTGCGGTTTCCATATCGCTAGTTAGTTATAAATGATTTGTTTAACCAGACCTCTGAATAAAGACAGAACTTTTACATCAGGTTTATCTTTTAGTGCAATTCCAACAATCCTTACAGAAACTATTGGACCCCCAAGGGGTCAAGTTCCTCAAGCCCTAGTGACTCCTGGCTAGGTAAAGATACTGTTGTAAGGGCCTAGCCCAAAAAAGGCAAAGATAATTGCCCTGTCTTTAGCAAAGCTTATCTTATCTGACTAAGATTGTGGCTCTCTTACTCATTATCTGTGTCTAAGGCTACAGTAAAGTTTCCAGAGAAACTTCTTTACAAGGAGCTTGTTCTAAACGGTTCAAAAGTCGACAAAATAATGAACTGAAGAACCGCATACAGATTCCACGGTAAAGTACATAGCAGAGACCTGGGTAAGTCCACTTTAACACCTTGAAAAACATCTAAATGTCTTTGTCCTCAGAAAAGCCTTTGGCCAAAGCCAAAGGCTGCTACCAAGAAGTTTCCTCATGCTGGAGAAACAACATAAACCTAACCCTGTTGTTTATAGAGGGTCGGTGCTGGAAAAAATTGTTTATAGAGGTATCAGTGCTGGAAAAAACCCTGTAACGTGGAACCATGACTTACACCCTGACCACTGGTGTTGGCAGAATCGATTAGTAGATTCTCTCCCAGCACTGATAATGGCATTACTGCAAGATCCCTCCTTGAGCTCACCAGAACCTTGGACCACACCAGGCAGTCATCTGTAGCTTGTGGGATTGTGATGAAACCTTTCATCTCTCAGTTGCTTGCATCCACTGAAAGAAACTAGAAACCCAGCCCTCTCTGGTCACCTGGGGTAATCAATGCCAAGATATAACTCACAAAGTTACCCTAATACACTGATGACTTCCTGAAACTTGCAGGAGTAGGAAAGGCATTACAGTCTACACCTACCCAGGGAACAGCTTGGTGTCCCTGCCCAAGCTAGAGGACCTTGCACTGGTGAACAAAAAACTGGCAAAAAGATGTCTTCCCTTGGTCTCAAACAGGTCCATAACAGGGGATGCTCATAGACCACTTTCTATAGCCACCTGTGGATGTTGAGTCCCTTCCATTACTATTACTGTACTTATCTCACTGACTGAGCACATCCACTAAAATTTTCATAATGAATAATTACCTACAGCAAGGTAATAACTCAGGATGAGGTTGTGTGTGAATTTGACCAACTAACAGAAAAGGGGAGCAAACACTTAGACACAGTAGTGTTCACTCCTGCTTAAACATAAAATGATTAATATCGTCTCTAATAGGCTTACTCTACTTGAGTACACTCTAATTGCCCTGTATGGAATAAAAGTGTCAAACTTATTACCTTTAAATAAGGTCCAGTCTGCATTTAATACCCTGAGAAGGGAAAAGCCTCAAAATAGATATTTAGCTCTCAACCTAGGTCAGGACCAAAAGACTAGTATCTTCAATGCAAAAGTCAGCATTCTGCAACACTTGTCATTCTCTTACCATATCACAGGTCCTAGGGCTACCAAGAGAGGGTTTAATTGCGTCAAGAGGCTTTTACTAAAGACTCAAACAGCTTTGGAGGCAAAAACTAAATCCACAAGGTTCCCAAAAAGTTGCGGTGTACCAGGCACCTTAATTACACCCAACCTAAAGACACCCTGTAGTCCACGTTATAAGCAATGTCTAACATAGGAAAATAAAGACCTAAAAACTCTAATAGCTGGAACTGACAGCATTCAGAGTAACTAGGAAACTAAGAGCTTAATGAAGTTGCCTATAGAGGTGCATGCTCAGGAAATACCTCCAGCCCAACTCCAGAAGAGAGAAACTAACCACTGCCTCTGAAAACATTAGTAGTTGAACCTCTTGCCAACTTGAGGATAAATCATCAGTTCACACCAGACAACCTCACTCTAGCACAAGATGGCTATGGTGTCAAAGTGAACATTGGAATCATGTGTAAGCTTAGAAAACTTGATGAAGTGGAAGTTTTAGAAGAATTTTCTTAAGAATGAGTTCTAGAAAAATATACTAGTGGCAAAAGAACCCTAAATCATTCCTCCTAAACACCAAGGTACTACTAGGAACATCCTATATTCCTTGGATCCTCTAAACTTGATAAGTATATCTACTCCAATCATAAAAACACACTAGAGAGACTAGGGCAAAGACTATCACGCTCGATGACAGAAGAGCAGCAATTGATTGCACTGAACTAACCAATGATAAGCTTATACTGAGAGTTGAGGGTTAAAAAATCCTCTTTAGTCATCACAGACAAAACCACTTGCTCTGGCTCAAAAGGAAGACTGATTTGGTTGGAAACATGTCGGCTCAACCAAATGTTCTAAATTCTGATCAGGAAAATCTTGCGATAACGAGAACATTCCTAAACCACAGGGGAATCGGAAAAAAAAAAAACAGTAACCAACTGTTTACCAACAGAAACTCCTGCAACTGGAAAGGGAGTTGAAATCTCCAAAACGGAATGCTGAGACTAACAATGGCAACCACCTGCCTATTATTATAATTGTTATTATTACTATTATTATTATCATATTATTATTGTTATTATTATTATTATTAAAATAGTTTAACCAGACCACTGAGCTGATTAACTGCTCTCACAGGGCTGGCCAAATTAAACGGAAGCCGAAGCAATAGCGCATGCCAAGATAGTCTATAGACAGGCGATAGTCAAGTAGGAGACACGTGCACAGGCAATAGGAGCACACATGATAAGAGCACAATTGGCAGATGTGCAAGCAAAATGCACATAAGTCATAGGGGTACAGGCAATAGGTGAACAGGCATAGAGCGCAAACTACAGGTACACAGGCGATACAAGCGCAAGCCATAGGCGTACAAGCCACAGGCACCCACGCGATAGGCACACAAGCCATAGGTGCACACGTGATAGGCACACAAGCCATAGGTGCACATGAGAGAGGCATACAAACCATAGACAAGACACACATGCAACAGGAACACAAGCCAAGGGCATACCCAAGATAGGCAAGCATGCGAATGGCATACAAGCTATAGACACACATGCAATAGGCACACAACCCATGGGCATGCACATGATAGGCATGCAAGCACAGGTGAGCATGCGATAGGCGTACAAGCCATAGGTTTGCATGCAATAGGTGTACAAGCCACATGTGCGCAAGCAACATGTGTACTGGTAAGCGATAGACATGCATGAGCAAGAATGAGGCACTGTGGCAAAATGCACAAATTCACGCTAGACACATGCTACTGGTGCATCAAAACTGCAAGGCGTATTATTGCCCTGGCAGAAAAAATCCACAATATATGGGAAAGCTGAAGACTGTCTAGGTTTCTCACTAGAACCGACCTGATACTTATACTAGCCCTAAAATGCAAACAATACTTACCTACAGGGGACTGAAGCAAAACTAATCAAAGCAAAATGTTAACTGTCCTTGACAAGGCAGCTTAAACTCCCTTGAATATTGCCAGAGACGAAGCATCACTGCTACCAAGCAGCTCCGATATAGTAAAATTAAAGAGGGAAAAAATGTCGGGAGACTCCTCTTATTCTTACCTGAGCAACCCCATCACAGAACGAATTCTGGTGCTAGAACAGGCGCCACTCATGCCGGACCTGGTGCCCTACCAGATTGAACAGAGGAAGGGAACAGGCACAGATCCACGACAAGGCAAGAAAAAGCAGGGTGTTGAATGTTCCTCCAACACAGGAAACAACCTGAATTTACTGACTCTTGGGAGGGTAGTAGAGAAAAGAAAACACTAATGATAAAAAAATCACGTGAAACTTACGCCAAGTGAACATAAAAAATTACTCCATCCTATCAAATATAATGCTCTGAACTGATGGGAAGCTCATTTGGAGTAACAGATCGAAGAGAAACACCAGAGGACCTAACCAGTTAATAAATGGGAAGCAGACAAGACATGCATCCCTTTAACTCAAGTCTTACTAGTACAGGCAGTCCCCGGTTATCGGCGGGGTTCCGTTTATGAGGGTGTGATGATAACCGAAAATTGGCGATTTCGGCAATTTTCAGGGGTTATCGGTGCTGAAAAGCGCCAATTTTCTGTTATCGACGCCTGCGATAAGCGGAAATTGGCGATTTCCAGCGCCGAAAATTGCCGATTTTCGTTGCTAGACAAGCTCCATAAAACCGAATCGCTGTTAACCGAGCCCGCCGTTAACTGGGGACCGGCTGTACAATAAAACCCCCGTATTCGCGGTCTTGCTATTTGCGGACTCATGTATTCTTGGATTTCTCTGTGGAATTTATCTACCAATTATTTGCAGAAAATTTGCCCATTTGTGGTATTTTTTACTAAGAAATATTCACTTATTACTGTATTTTCATATTTTCATGAGTAAATGCACTTTTTGTGATAAAACTATTAAAATACTCAGGTATAAGCATTTTTAGAATTTTTTTTTTTGTGTTTAACTACCAAAATAGGCAGTTCCAAGTGTCTTTAGAGGGGTTCTAAGTATTTGCGGATTTTAGCTATTTGCAGGGGGTGCAGTACACATCCCCCGTGAATACGGGGGTGTTTACTGTACAGCATACAGGCTGTCCCCGGTTATTGGCGGGCTTGGTTATCGGCAATCAAGTTTTACAGGGCTTGTCTAACGATGAAAATCGGCAATTTTTGGCGCCGAAAATCACCAATTTCCACTTACCAGCACTGATAATTAGGTACTGGAGTCGATACATACCTAAAAGAGGTGCGGATAGGCGCCAAAAATCGTTGATTTTCGCCTATTGTCATGCCGTAAAATTGAAATAATCGTTAACAAGCAAAACGCTCCCATAGTTACTCACCCACTCTTCTAAGGGGAGGGGGTAAGACAGCAAGTGTTTTGGTTCATCAGTTGTCTCTATCTCTTAAGAGGGAAGAAGGGAGAAATCTCAATTATGGAGGCAAGTACCTAAAAAATTGATTTATCATAAAAATCATTATTTTTGAGGTGAAACTTACCTCCATCAATAGCTGACTCCAACATTGTGTGCTGGAGGAGGGCCAGAGATTTCCTTATACCCATATAATCAGATACCAGAAATATCCTTATCGCTGCTTACCTCATCCACATGATCCCACCTAAATTCTTGTCTGAGAGGTTCTTCATCAGGTAAGGTCCACTACTGCAATGAGGTGGAACATGGACCCTGAATACAGTAAACCCCCCCCATAATCACATTCTCATGATTTGCGGACTCACCTATGTATGGATTTCTCTATGGAACATATATACACATTAATCACGGAAAATTCGCCCATTTGCGGTATTTTTCACAGATAAATATCACTAATTATGGTATTTTCATATAATTTTCATGACTAAATGCACTTTTTGTGATAAAACTATTAAAATACTCAGGTATAAGGATTTTTAGTTTTTTTGTGTGTTTGAACTATCAAAATACGCAGTTCTAAGTGTTTTTCGAGGGGTTTTAAGTATTTGTGGATTTTATCTATTTGTGGGGGAGGGGGTGTGGTAAGCATCCCCTGCGAATACGGGGGGTTTACTGTATAGCCATTGGATGAGATTTTGCAACGCAGAATGGCAAGTTTGGCCTCTGTGCCTCAGGTTTGCAGAGCTGATAACTAAAACCAAAACTAAACATGATCCCTAAAGAGTTACCACCTAACAAGAGTTGCTGTGGCATCTCACTCCCACAAGAACACAACCAATTTCTTCCTGAAAAAGGTGGTTCGAGATCAGCTCAGGGTAGCTTTCTCCAATGAGGAGTAATGGCTCTGCAACATAAGTCCAAAATTATTTACTCTAATGAACTTTGTTCCCACCTAAGAGAAACAAAGTAATTACAATATGCACAATACTGCAGTCATAACCAAGTAGAGTATGATATTACCATGTATGAACTCTAATAAATAAGGGGTCGACAGTGAAAACCTATACCTGTTCATAACAAAAAAGGGGAAGATGGGTAGTAATCTTCCCTGCCACAACTATAGGTGCTAATGTACGGCAGTCTCTGCTGGATAAAGATGGCTATCAAGCAGTTAGAAGAGAACACAGAGTTACACCTCCACCATGCAGCCAAGACTTGACAGTCTAGGGAGAGGTGCTAATGAAAACTATACTGAACAAGAAATTATTATACTTTTCTTTTTGTTATAGGGAAAAAGTCCCTAGATGACTAATAAAAGTCTCAGGAGCTCAGGAGCTAGATGACAGTTCCATGAGGTTAGTTGAAGCATTTCGATATTTCCGTACAGCTTTCCCCTTCCCCGCCTGACAAAGCAGATTACTATGGAGGCAATGCCTAGGAATTCAACTGAAATGTGTAAGGACTGGGAACCAATGCATCCTCCACCACCAAAGTTCAATTAGAAACATGGTGGAATTCCCGGTAGTCCTCAACCCTAGAGTACCCCCTTCAACAGCGGAAACATAGGAAGGCATACACGAATAAGTGTGTCCAATCCTGAATTCCAACTTCTACTGCCCAGGCTTGAGGGCCCGGAATTGGGGAGACAATGATTCAGCTTAGCAGCAAAGAGATCAACAAGAGGTTGCCGAACATTCTCCTAATTGCCATGCAACCTATAGGGAAAGATCAAACGGGTGAGAGTACCTGTCATGGATGACTTAACGTGTCCACCAAACACAGTCAATCAGGAAACAACCGAGGCAAATGTACAAAATTCCTCTCCACTGTCCAGAGGCTAAAGTTCTGACAGCTCCCAAGGTTCTGAACTTATGCCACCTGCTTTCTAATATAAGCTAGAGAAGGCACACCCAAAGAGACAGAAATTACTTAAATCCCTTCTAGCTGGCCAACAACTCCTTGCAGTTAATGAGAAGACTCGTTTTTACTGGCATCCACACCTTGAAGCGACTGGTTCCCTATAACCACAACCACCTCCTCATCTGAGGCAACTACATACAGTGAGAGGTCTGGGTTCAAGGACTCGAGGGACTTCCCTGTGAGAAGCAATATTACGGACAACGACCAATGAAGGAAAAGGACCTGTTCTTGGCTCTACGCTACACTCAAGGTCTGGCCAAGTCTCTTTCCATGCCAATGCAACTGAAGAGGTAACATCCAAAGTCAAGTACTCGGAACTGACTTCTTCACAGAAGACAAAGGGCTTAGGCGAAACAGCCAGCATTAGGGGGCATGCACTCTGAGGAGGAGAATTCTCTCATGATTAACAACAGACTGTCTACTCGAGTTTGTGTTGGAAAACCTTGAACAGAACAGAATCAATCCCTATTCCCAGATAGTTCACTCTTTGCATAAGTTAGAGAGATGACCTCACACCTTTTAATAAGCATAGGGCCTTGCCAAGCCCAGTACAGGGTCTCTTGGCCTCACACAAAACCCCTGGGCTTCACAAATATAACTCGTTGTCCAGATGAAGTAAGTTTACTCCTAATAAGAAAACATACCTGAAGGAGATAGCAACCCAGCAAATTTCTTGGGGCAAGGAACTGAGCCTGAAAACAAAAGCTTGACATTGATGTCTTTCCCCCAAAGACAAAGGGTAGGCACTTCCCGAAAGTTGGTGAAAAGGGACATGAGAGTAAACATCGTTCATGTACCCCTAAACATTCATGTCCTTTCTTCATGGAGGTTAAAGGCCGTGGAGGTTGACAACATGGAAAAAAAGGGATACAGTAGGCCACAGTGGTTGATCCTGTACATGTCTAGGACCATCATCCAAACTCCTATGCCTGGCACTAGGAATAGCCTAAGTAAAAATGGCAGCAAAGTAGCTGTTACTTCCTCTGATGCTGCCTTCTCTAATGGAGAAAATAGACTTCCTGATCAACACCTGGTTCTTCACTAGGATGCTCTGTATGACTGAAAGGTTGAAGAGGCAGTGAATTCCTGAAAGGAATAAAAAACTACAAGTGTTCCCTCTCCTGAGTGAAGAGGTCCAATCTGGAACCACCGGCACACAAGGGATCGATGAGTTAATCAGAGTCAGGAAGCTTGATATAGTGGAGGAAATGCATAACCCCCTTTGCTAGAAGAAAACTGGATCCTTCCTGCCAAAAAGGACACTTCTTCCTTCCTGAGCCTGGAAGGAAGACTGGGGAAGGAGGTAGAATTACCCGAAGTGCATTTATAGAAAGAAGAAGAAGAGGGGACTCACCTCAGTGGACTGGGAAAGGAGGAGAAAAGTACTAATTCAGTCTTCTGTGTCTCCTTCCCTGTCCCCATAGCTATCAAAAACAGATAGCTTGTTGTCTAAACCTTCCCCAAGGATGAGCTGAGATATGAGCCAGTTCACCTATCCCATCCCAAAAAAGGCCTTGCTAAGGGAACAAAAACCTTTAGGGCTTATCAAGGATCCCTGGCCCACGGAGGGAATCCGCCAAACTACAAACAATAACAGTGTCCAGCACAAAGAACTTTAGAGAATAGCTTCGATGGTGTTAGCCAAATTTAACACATATTCTCGGGCTCTTGAAACAAGCAAAGAAGCTTGGCAGACACAATTGCACCTCTCTTGGTTGGAAAAAATAAAGACCCCAACAGCTGGATCAGGAAAAGAAGGGGAAAAAATCCCCTGATTGAACACCATAGTCTTCCTAGCAGAGGACTTTCAAAAGGAGAATCTTTGGCCAAACATTCCCACCGAGTCAAGTCTCCCAAGCACAGAAACAGATAAGGGAAAGACTGAGGAATTTGTCTAAGCACAACTGAACTAATTCATTAAAACTGAGGAGATAGACTAAATGTTCCCCTTCCTGAAAAGAAGGCAAAGGAGAATGGTGATAGGAAGGGCAAGGACAAAAGTAGCCCCAGAAATAAATGGTCTCCCAAGACCAGGAGCTAAAGTTCTCCAAATCCAGCTAACAGACAAAGTAAAAAAACTCTCTCATTAATAGAACTCACAGACTCCTTGCATGGACTCGCTGAAGAGTCAAGTGGACTCACTGAAACTTCAGACTCAATTACTTAATACGCACGTCAATTCCAATCTGGTCTTGTAACTTACCTTACAAAGATTTCAATAAGGAAGATAGAGAAGAAGAATCCATATATAGACATATACATAACAAAATTGTACAATCCATCATCAACCTGGAAAACAAAAATCATATAATCCATCCTTAACCTGGAAAACAAACACGAATTTTAGAGCACTTGTCTACACGGCTGGCCCGATTTCACCGACAAGAGATGACTGACAAACCAAAACACTCACTGTCTTACCCCCTCGCCCTAACTGGTGGGGGAGTTAACTATTGGGATTGTTTCACTCGTTAACGATTGTTTCAATTTCAACACTTGTTGAACTATACCAAGTAGCCGCAGATAAAGCCAATGAGGGAGGTAAGTTTAACCTCAAAAATTATCCTCTATACTGTAGTTGTTTCTACAACCTAACAAGCTCTCTCTGTTCGCAATCAATTACCATATTTGTTTTGTAATCCAATCATAACCTTTCCCTCAGCAAAAGCATATCATGAGGGTAAATAAAACCGTAATAATGCCTATTACAGCAACTCTCACCTTATAGGTTCTTACTGAACAAATATTAAAAAAATATAAGAACAAACCAACAGAAAACCAAGTGCATCTGTTGAACTCCTATCAAAACCAGCGACAAAAGCAGATGATTGGCTACAAGTGTTAGTACCTATTGGTTCCCGGGAAATAAGTATTAACCTAACAATGGTCCTGGGTGTGGTTAGAGGAAGTAGATGGATAGAAGATGGATATCCATAGAACACTGAGTGTACTCGTTTTTTTTAATGTCGAACTACTGCTGGTGCAGAAGTAAAAGCTATACGCGTACTGTAATGGAGAGGTAAAGTTCATTTCAAAGAAATACTTATCATTAATGTCATCTTACATAAACAACAAATAATAAGGCTAAATAAAAAATGATACAGAACACAAAGCAAAATACTGTAAATACTGTAATGCAATGCAAAATAAGAGTAAATACTGTACCACCAAAACCAAGTACTTTCAAGTATAAGGTATGAGGTAATACACAAATCAACAATGATCAACACAAAATAGATTTGTTAAACAAAAACCAAGACAGCAAATAAATAGACAAGCCTTATACTGTACAGTAATATTAAATTTAAAAGGGTTAAACCTACAAATAACATATTAACAATAAAAGCTAACTTTAAATGTAACTAAACAGCCTCTCATGGACTTATTTACCTTACCAATATTAATGTAATAAAATATTTACTGAAAATACAAGTAATCCCTTGATTACCTGGATTTTCATTACCCGAAACTCAACATTATCCAACAGCACCAGACCAGGGACCAAAGATATATAATACTGTACTGTATATATAAATTTCCAAAAATTTGAAAAACTACTCTCTGATGGTTGGCAATACTGTGCAACCTCAGGAAATGTTGGTAATACTGCTTACACTCATGAAGAGAGTGGGAATGGGTTTGGGGGTGTGGGAGGCTTGAAGAAGTTTCCAAGGTCAGAGAGGGGGATGGCTGGGGGGGCCATGGGCAGGGAGCAGTAGTAAGGGTATTTACATGAACTCACATGGAAGGGTTCTTTTGGAACATGGGGGGAGCAGGGAAGGAGTGTACCTGGCTGGGAGGGGGGTGGGAATGCATTGTAGGATGGGTGGAGATGGGTAGGCAGGCACTTGACGTTGTTGGAGCTTTTATCGTTTTGTTTTTTACGTTTATGCTTTTCGCTCATTTTACCAAATACACACTGTACAGTACTGTACTACAACTTCCAGTGAAATATATCAAGCAAAAAAAATAAATAAATAAATAAAAAAAAGATGCAGTGGAGAGAACGAGGAAAAGAAACAGCTGAAGTATATGTTAAAGCCTATACTAACACATAACACATTCACTCCTTCCTTTTTTTATATTTATTTTATGCTACATTATTCTCATTTTTATTTTCATGGCATAAAAGACAAAAAGCAATCAAATTTACTACCCAAAAGAGATAAACCCATTTGATATCTGTATACAGTACATATGCATGTTCTCCTTTGCTTTGGTTGATGGCATAGACACAAATTATAAATAGCACAACGTGTTGCCAACATCTACAAATTTGCATTTCAAATATTTTTCATTAGAGATGAAATATCAAGAGTGATAACATATTCTCGTGTACTTTTATACAGATACTCATACTTCGAGTTAACTAAACTTGTAATAAAATACTGTACAGTATATCAAGCAAAGAGAAGAAGAAGAAGAAGAAGAAAAAAAAAGCAACATATGGTACTGCGCTAAGAAACATACACACAGTGAAAGAAGTGTGTAGAGAGATTCTTATTGGCTTAAAAACATATCATTTAATATGTCATGAAACATCACTTTATCGCCTTTTACTGGCTGATACGGATACATCACCAGTTCAGTAAGTATGGTGGATCGTGTGGGGTGGACAAGCTCTTGCGTTTTTTGTAAACGTTATCACTATTGGCAGAAACTTAAAACGTCATTGTGAATTTTCTAATTTAATTGTTCAGGCATATGCATCATTAGCATATCTTACGCTAACTGGCTACATCCAGAAAGTATCAATGCACTCTGTAATAGACTGTTTTCCCCCTTTGTACAGTTGTGTATGATCAGTCCCTTGTTTGAACGGTTTGCAAGTGGTTTCCTAACATGATGATGTACCCTAGGCATGTGGCTTTCACTGCAGTGCCTGCAGCATTGTAAGTCCTTCTGGTGTTGTGTATGGTGCTGTGTATTTTTTGTATGGCCCCACTCATCCTAAGAGGGTGAGGGAGATGCTGACCCTTCCATGAAACTAGAAATCATTGGGAACATGGAGGCAGGTTGGTACAGGTCATGCATCATGGAGGAGTATGGCAATGCCCAGTCAACCTTGCATGATCTCAAAGCTTCCCAGGACAAGCTAAGGAAGTACATGACAGACTTCAGGAAGAAGATGGCAAGGAGTTGAGCCTGCAAGGCCATGGCAAAAGGCTGTTATGAGGACGCTGAGGAGTCGACCTTGATGTGGTTTCGTCAACAAAGGGCTACTGGCACGAACATGCGGGATGCTGAGTTAAAGGCTGCAGCTCAGACGTTCACAGGCCTGTATTAGGTTGTGGAATCTAGAGTGTCTGAGGGTTGGCTGTTTTGATTCAAAATTCGACATGGGATTTCTAGCAAGACGACTCATGGTGAAGCTTTGGATGCTTCCAAGGAGGCAACAGAGAAATTTCACTAGAATTTGCAAAAGTTGAAGAGAAAAGATGGCATTGTTTTAGGGCACATTTACAATGCTCACAAAACTGATCTATTCTATCACTCCTTACCCACTAACACCTTGGTTGGTGAGATGGAAAAGAATTTTACCCAGTCTAAAGCTTTAAAAGCAATGTGTTTCTGTTTTGATATGTGCAAATGCTACCGGTGGGCATTGTTGTAAACCAGTGATAGCTGGGCATGCAAAGCAACCACATCTCCTACATGGGTTGATGGACAGGCTCCCAGTAATTTAGTATCGTTTAGAGAATGCTTGGTTCACCGCCAAGATCGTAACCGATTGGTTCCATAACAATTTTTGTAAGGAAGTTGTTGGTCATCAGATACAGGACCTTTGCATTGACAGGCATCGGTTAAAGGCTTTGCTTCTCATGGACAATGTGCCTGCACCTCCTACATCCTACTACAGCCCAGTTAGCTGGTGTTAAAGGTAGTATTAGGGTCATGTATTTGCCTCTTAATACGACTGCACTTACTCAGCCAATGGACAAAGATGTTATTGTGACAACAAAACGGCTATACCAGAGGAAGTTCCTGGAGGAGGTGCTGGTGGTATTGGGGGAGGAGGAGAAGGAGCAAGGCATGGATACACACAAGGAATGGACACAGGAGAATCTTTTTAACAGGAGTGGCTGGATGACAATAGTGGCAACCCTGGCTACCAACTACTCTCCGAAAGCAAGATAGCTGCTGCAGTTGCTGGTGATGACAAGAAAATGGCTGAAGACAACAACGATGATGAGGCTGTTTAACAATGACTACCTTCACACAAGCATATGTGCATGGCCTTTGACACGGTTAATGAGGTATTGGAGAATCCCAACACGGACCCCAACGACTTCCCTGCGGCCTTGGACACAGCTGCACAATTACGAGAGTATCAGAGGATTGTCACTGCAAAGCAGCATTGTCATTCATATCATCAAAGTACCCTTGACAGCTTCAGATCCCAAACCCCCGTGCACCCAAGCCCACCGCCATCCACTTCTTCAGCAATTGTCATTTAGTTTGGAACCATAAGCAAGTATTTCTGCTAGCTTCCCTGATAAGTGGGGCTACTTCAGCCAAGAATCTGATGTGTCGCTGTCCCACTTCAATGACCCTGACCCCCTACCACTTAAACACTTACTGTCTCCCAGGAGTCAGAGGAGACACAGGAAGATGCTGGTCTCAATGGTCTCGTTGGTGAAGGATTTTTAATCCTCACAAGTTTTTAAAATGCCCGGCCACTGTAAGCACCAAGAGCAGTGCATACAGATAAGTGACAGAGAAGAAGCATTCTTATATTCATGATTTTTTTTTTGTGTACAATGTATTTTACAGTTCTTGGGAAAAAAAATTACAGTATATGTGTAATCTATCATATTGCATGTTGTGGGTTTACTTTTTTATATACAACATATTTTACAGTATTTTGGGAAAATGAAAAAAAACTTGTGTGAGACTTACATTGAGCGTTGCTTACAAGAAAAATAAGGGGTTTACTTATTTTGTGTATGATGTATTTTATATCTGGGGAAAATGAAAATATTGTATAACCTATCAAATTTTGTGTTGCATACAAGACAAAAAAAAAAGGGGGATTTACTTTTTTTTGTATTGCATGATATATACTCAAGTGCTTGGAGAAAATAAAAATCTGTGAAACCTACCACATTGCGTGTTGCATACGTGAGAAAAAAGGGCTTGCATTTTTTAAGTGGATTTACAGAGTATATTCTGTTATAAATATGGGAAAATAAAGTAGATAATGGCTTTTTGCAACAAGTTTTCAGTTTAAAGTTTGATGATTGTCATTAATAAGCTTACGTAGTGTTTATGGTTGTGGGGTACTGACAAGGTAGGGGGGAGGAAGGGTATGGAGTTGCCTTTGAACACCCACAGAGTTGCCCTTATCTGGATTTCACCCTTCTCTGACAGGGTCTTGGCTCTATTAATCCAGATAATAGAGAGATTACTGTAAAAGGAATTCATTAACAGGAAACGTAACACTAGACCTTAATATATCCACACTAACTCTTGTGACAAACATACAAAACATGCTTACATATTTTAAATGCTATTGACATTAAACAAGACAAAACTAGATGGTAATTCTAAGATCATTAACTATCACCTCTGTCACCACAACAAATGGAAAATTACATTAATCACTGACTCTGGTGGCTGTTGGAGACCTCGTGGTCAACCCAAACATGCACAATGCTCATTGCCATTTCTCTTTACTTCAAGTGAATGAAGTGTCAAGATGATTTTGTGACCATAAAATGGATTCATTATAAGCAATGGGTTTGTCATGGTAAAAACGAAATAGTTAACGAAAAAAATGAGTCACATTTCTTGATTCTCCTAAAGGCTTGCCTACAGGAACTGTTCTTCAATGAAATGCTTGAACTGGAACAACATTCAGTTAAATTGGAAAGCAAAAAGCAATGCAACTAAGGGCAGAGAATCTGCAAAAAACCTTTTGCAACAACAATAATGTTCCCCACATAAACACTGCATAAAGTAACCCCAAGACCTTTTTTACTTGCTACATGGCAAAAGGAGGCATGGTATGAAATCATGGGTTGTGTATTCAAATAAACACACACAGACACTGGTGGCACCCACATCTGACGCCTACTCCTTGACATCTAAGTGACCTCTGTGTAGGGATCACATAAAAATCTAAGCTCATCTTGAATACAGCTGGTTATTAGATAAGACCGCACTGCAACATTGTTCCTTAGCATTACAGATAAAATGGAGTCCCAAAAACTTAAGGATGCATAAAAGACCTACCCTACAATACTCCATGGTCTATAGTGTTTATTAGCCTTCTACTAATATTATAGCTCTTGAATTACAATATAAAAAATGAGTTCCTTACTATAAAATAAAAAAAAAAAAAAAAAAATTACAGCAATAAAAACCATTTTCCTTACCCTAAGGTTCTTTTATTATATTCTCCTCCCCCACCCCAAAAATCTTTCAGCCATACACCTACAATCACCCTAAACAACTTCTTCTTTTAACATGCTTTTTTCCCATTAGAGGATGATTTGAGGGCACTCAGAAATCACCTAATTTCATTAACTGTAGAGAACTAAGCAATGGTACTTGGGGGGACCATTTTTCCAGGCATTCATCAATGTCCAGGCTTGAGTGCTATGCAAGCAGTGGCCTAGTTGAACAGCACCAACCTAAAATTGTCTCATCATCCATGACCACCACCACTTACAAAACAAAACTGGTGACTGGTACTGCTTCTTTTGGCTATATAAATGATGCCCTGGATCATGGGCTGATGCTTGTTGTACTGTTTTTGGGCAAAGAAAATACAGCTTATCCAACCATTATAAGCCACTGTTCTTTTACAGGATAACATGAGCTACAGATGACCACTAAATGTGCACTAACATGGTCAGGTTACATTTTTAAAACATCCTCCTGGTGACAACAGATTCCCAGGAAAGCATGGTCCTTCATGTAACCTTTAGTTGATGCTGCAGCAAGCCATTCATTCTTTGATGCATAATAATGCAGAAGCAGGGCATGCATCATTTCCTTTATAGGCCTTAGTTTTACGCTATGCTAACAACACAGGGCTTGAGATGGCGGGAATACTTTAAAGTTTGTTGCCTATATGTTCACAGTCCGAGACTTACAAAATGGCCCATCCTTGTAATAGTATACCTAGGATAATATAAGGCCTCCTTGCCAAACAAAATTTTTTCTTAGTCACTTAACCCTTAAACGCCTATTGGACATATCATACGTCGACTAAAATTGTCTGTTGGGTGCCGAGTGGACGTACCGTACGTCGACTACAAAAAATTTCAACCTTCGGGTCAACTTTGACTGACTGAAATGGTCGAAAAACGAAATGTAAGCTAAAACTCTTACATTCTAGTAATATTCAATCAAGTACCTTCATTTTTGCAACAAATTGGAAGTCTCTAGCACAATATTTCGATTTATGGTGAATTTTTGAAAAAACTTTTTCTTAAATGCGGGCGGTAACTCAGCCGAAAATTTCATAAATTCTTTCGTCATTTTGTCGTAATTTTTGCACTGCTCTATATTAGTCGTTACATAAAGTTTTATATATGAAAATGTGTGCAATTTCATGTACAATACAGCAAAATACAACCCATGGTTGTAGCTTTTATCAGTTTGGAAATATTTTCATATAAACCACAATAACTGCCAAAATTTCAACCTTCGGTCACCTTTGACTGATTTAAATGGTCAAAAACGCAATTGTAAGCTAAAACTCTTACATTCTAGTAATATTCAATCATTTACCTTCAATTTGCAACCAATTGAAGTCTCTAGCACAATATTTCGATTTATGGTGAATTTTTTGAAAAAACTTTTTCCTTCGTCTGCGCCAGAAATTCTTTCGTCACGTTGTCGTAATGTTTGCACTGTTTTATATTAGTCGTTACATAAAGTTTTATATATGGAAATGTGCGCAATTTCATGTAGAACACAACAGAAAATAACTCATGGTTGTAGCTTTATCACTTTTGAAATATTTTCATATAAATCACGATAACTGCCAAAATTTCAAGCTTCAGTCAACTTTAACTCAACCGAAATGGTAAAACGCAATTATAAGCTAAAACTCTTACATTCTAGTAATATTCAATCATGTACCTTCATTTTGCAACAAACTGGAAGTCTCTAGCACAATATTTCGATTTATGGTGAATTTCTGAAAAAATTTTTTTCTTCCCTTTACGCTCTGGTGATAACTTGGCCAACATCTCAGAAATTCTTTCGTCATGTTGTCGAATGTTTGCATCGTTTTACATTAGTCGTTACATAAAGTTTTATATATGAAAATGTGCGCATTCATGTAGAATACAACAGAAAATAGCTCATGGTTGTAGCTTTTATCAGTTTTTGAAATATTTTCACATAAATCACGATAACTGCCAAAATTTCAACCTTCGGTCAACTTTAACTCGATCGAAATGGTAAAAAACACAATTGTAAGCTAAAACTCTTACATTCTAGTAATATTCAATTGTTTAACTTCATTTTGCAATAAATTGGAAGTCTCTAGCACAATATTTCCGATTTATGGTGAATTTTTAAAAAACATTTTCCTTACGTCCTGCTTGTGATAACTTCGGCCGAACATCTCAGAAATTCTTTCGTCTCGTTGTCGTAATATTTGCACCGTTTTATATTAGTCGTTACATAAATTTTTATATGTGAAAATGTGCGCAATTTTATGTACAATACAACAAAAAACAACTCATTGTTGTAGCTTTTATCAGTTTTGAAATATTTCCATATAAATCACGATAAATAGAAAAATTGACTTTTCGGTCAACTTTAACTCGACCGAAATGGTCAAAACTGCAATTGTAAGCTAAAACACTTACAGTCTAGTAATATTCAATCAATTAGCTTCATTTTTCAACAAACGGAAGTCTCTAGCACAATATTTCGATTTATGGTGAATTTTGAAAAACATTTTTTTACGTCCATGCGTTCACAATTCATGCATCATTTTGTGATAATATTTTCTCTGTGTTGCTTTGATCGTTTTAAAATTTGTTATGTACCAAAATCATCGCAATTCAGTGTACAATACAACTAAAAAATTAACTCATTAGCTTTGACCGTTTTGCTTGTAGCGATTTGTATACATATACACGAGTTTTTTTTTTTTTTTGCTGTCATATATTTCAATATTTATATATGATAATGATATTTTTTCATTTCTGATGGTTGCATACTAAACTTCCAGGCAATGAAAAAAAAAAAAAAAAAAATGAACTCTTAATCTTAAAAACTAAGCGTGCTGTGATTTTTTTTAAAAAACTTATTTTCCGCTTCGGCGCTAACTCACCGAACGCCGCCGGCATACGGGAGACGTTTTTGTAAATAGGGCTTCGGCGTTAAAGGGTTAAGACAGACGTCTATTTCTTCCTTTTGCACACTAGCTGCTTCATAGAATTTCAAAAGTGACAGCAAACCATAACTCTTCTTTTTCTTTAAGAGTAGTTTTACCAGACCATTAAGTTCATAGAACTCTTCTACGACTGACCCAAAGGACTAGTTAGTAATCTTATGTGCAAAATTTATCTGCAATATACATTAAATATAATTTAAGAGGTTGCAGTGTTGTAAACATTTTCAAATTGCTTCTAGAGAAAATTTTTCATTTTTAATTAAAATTTCTTTCATAGAGTGGGTTTTTAGAACCCAGGTTTCTCAGGCATTGATATTTTTGGCATTCTGTTAAAATGTGCTTTATAGATACTTGTGTTTGACATACATCACAAACTGGTGGGGGATTGTGTGGTGTGCACATTAAAAAAACTGTGCTAGATTACTATGTCCTGTTCTTAATCTTACGAGTACTTCTTGTTTTCTACTACTTCTTGAAGATGATGGCCATTGTTTGCCTTCTTAATAGTTCTTAATTTGTTTGTTATGGGGGTGTTATTCCAGTCATACTGCCATTTTTCCCATATCACAGAGATAAATTACATTTAGTCAATCCTTGACTGGAAAATAAACTGAAAGATGGGTATATTATTGCTTCTTTTGCTGCACCATCCGCAGCATCAGTTTAATATCAGATACTAAGGGATGTTTCAAACTATACAATTTTTTGGCTTCAACTGCACATTTTGAGTCACTGAATATCGTAACATCATTTAACTTCTTTACGGAGATTGTCTCTATTGTATTTTCAATGGCATATAATTTCACCGTATATAAAGTTGCCTATAATGCCAAAGAATTTTGTATTTTGAACATAGCTGACACTGAAATCTTACATCCCCATCTTCTGTGCAAAACTTTTCCAGACATTTTAATTTCGTTACTCTCAATTCTACACCTGCACTACACTGCTGTACAAACCAATTACAAACTGCATCCTCAAGAGAATAATTTTTAGCTGGATTCAAGAAATTATGTTTTATCATTGTACAATTTGTACCAGTTTCTGTAGTATCCACACTATTTTTTTGCAGAGCCAAAAAAATAATCTTTAGCTTTTTTTTATTACTAATGCTTTAGCAAGAAAATACGAAGTGCTCACATATTGCAGTACTGTTTATCACTCATGCTTTAGCAAGATTTTTCAAAGTGCTCACATACTGCAGTGTAAGTCAAATTACTGTTATTTTAAAATGTTTCCAATAAATCAAGCTTCTGCAAGGGGCTTAAATATGCACTCATGTTTTCACTAGGCTTGGTAAAAGCATCCCTATTACTATACTGTACACCTTATTCACTATAAATGAGTAGGGTAATGGTAGGTACCAGAAAGGACTGTGGGATGATGCTTTCATAGTACTGTATATGAACAAAGAGTCATTATCATGTCAGCATCATGGGTCAGCTTGGGCTGCAGGAGATTCATATAAATGCAAAAGACCATGACAAATCATACTACACAGGACCTAATGACCATACACACATATACACTTAAGCTGAGTTAGTATTTCTTATATTTAATTTTTTTTTTTTACTAATTCCATATTCAGAAAACTGATAATGAGATATCTGCTAATGCGGGGGTTCCACTGTATAAAAAAAAAAAACCACCAAAGATTAAAGGTCCACCCAAGTTCTTTTGTGTAAACAGCATACCTTGACAGAAACCGTAAAACATGAAAACCTGAGTTTAAAGTAAAAATTTACAGAAGAGAAAAATGTCAAGGTCCTCAAGGCAACACTGTTAATCATTAGAGTGGATATGAAAGCTAATAATAAAGCTAAGTATACCAAAGCCCAAATATCAATAAGATGAAAACAAGATCAAAACCCAATTGCACTTTCAAAGATTAATATAGAACAAAGCCCTAATACTTGAGTTTCCTCTCTTTACAGGATGTAGATGAAAAAGACGGTGATTAGTCCTCACCAAAGTACGACTACACTGAGATGCAACGGAAGACACCTGAAAAGATATTACAATACATGCCAATTATTTCTATAAACACACTTTTACAACTACAGCATCCTTTACTACAAGAATTGTAATATAAAGGCAACCAGCTGACTGACTCCTGTAGAATGAAACTTACCTGTGTGCAGTGCATATCTACAAAGGTTATTACCGACGATAAGCTACAAATGTGTGAAAGATATCTTACAATCGTTACAGTACTCACAAAAATAATTTTACATTTCACAGCTCATGTTCACTATCCTAATGAAGTAAAAGTGAAAAAAAATCCAAACATACAAATTCACTTCCTGATGAGTCAACCTTGTGCAGCTTGCAAAAAAAAAAAAAAAAAAAAAAAAAAAAAAGAGAAGCATTCACTGAATACAAAACTCGTGGATTACAGAATGCCTCTGACAACAATAGAAAATCAAGGTTGTGCTGCAACTTCAATAAAGAGCAAACAAGCTATGTAACTTACAAGGATGGTATTCCTAACAAATCCTTGTTAACAAAATTCAGGCTTCAACAAAAATGCTCTTCAAAAGGAAATTCCTAACATGATACAGGTAGTAACTGTATACATTCAATGTTGAGGCTATATGAAGATTGACTCTAATCATATAAAACCATTGTCTTTTGATACACAAAGTTCATATACATAAGCACAGTGAATAAACATAAATACAGTACAGTACTACGTATTTTATTAGGTTACACTGTAAATGACACGTACCAGAGGTACACAATCTAACAGAAGGAAAATGTTGTCTTTCAGAATAAAATGCAGTTGAAAGGAAGAGTTTTAGTCTTTCTCTAGTACAGTATGCTGAAATATGGTGACAGAAAAGGGAAGTACCCTGGATCTACTATAGTATGTCAAAATAGTCTGTGATGCTAATTACTAGCCCTGATAACTTTTCACAAACCTCAAACTCCAATCTATACGTTCCCCAAAAGATAAACCTAATAAATGGTGGATAACAAGCAAAACTGGCTGCACAAACCCTAAACTGGATAAAAATCAAAACAATAGCTCCTGGATTAAGCCACTCAAAGAGCCAAACTGTACCTATTGCTGATTCTCTAGAAGGGATAAAACCTACCATCACAGCAGACAACCTATTCAGGCAGATAATAATAAGTCCCTTATGTTTAAAAACTGTCTACTCTCAGGGTATTTTCTCTCTAACCCTAAAAAATAAACATGTAAAATACACTCTGTGGTGGCATTTAGAAGTTTGGGTTTGTGTGATTCAATTTTTATTTTTACCATTGTGACTTTTTCTTTATGTTTATTTTGTGTTTGTTAGTCTATGATGTCTGATTATTATTGTTTATTTTTCTTTTACTTGCAGTTTGCTTGAGCGTATTAGGGTAGACTGAGGGGCTCTCCTTTACCAGAGAGAGAGAGCAAGAAATCAAAGAGGCACAACGTACGAACAAAGATTTTCCTTCATAGAACAAGGGATTAGAATATTAAGAAAGGGACGATGAAACGATAGTGAAAGAATTACTTCAAAGAAAGAGACAATTAGAAGAGCAACTGCAAATAGAGGAAGAGATAAGACAAAGGAGTAAGAACATAAGGAGAGAACGTAAAGCTGCCAGATTGCAAAAACAAAAGCACTCGGTCAAGCCGCCCTTCTCCCCTGTTCCTCCATACACGACGCCAAATCCTAAAGGTGCTGATCTCAACACTCTTTCAGCAAAGAAAGTCCAACAGCAGTTGGAACAAAACCTAGGTGTTGATCTCTCCAGTAGGAAGAAGGATATCAACGAAATAATACTGGCTGATGTTGAGCAGGCAAACTCCCTATCTGAAGAAGTAGTCTGAGAGACCATAGTTGTGGGAACACTATAGTATTAATAACTGATAAATTTAGGTTAAGGTTCTTTTAACAGTTGTGGGAAAACTATAGTATTAAGACTGAAGTTAGGATAAGTTCTGATGAACTATAGCATTAAGATTAGGTTAAGTTTCCGTTCTTTAGGTTAAGGTAATGAATTAGGTAAGGGAAGTCAGAGTTTCATTTAGTAACCTCTAATTTGTTCCCATAATCCTACAACAATTGTGCAAAAGAAAAAGCCCTTACAACTCCCTTATTTAATTATGAACCTCCAAGTTTGAAACACCAAATGAATGATGGATGGGCGGAATCCTACTTCTTGATTTCATCCTATATAATAGTACTATTTTGTTAGTCAACTATTAAGAGATTTACATCAGTAATTAATATTTCATTCCCATCATGAACATTATGACCATAATTTTTGTATTTTAAATGTGTGGAAATGTTAACTATATCTGAACAATTTAGAATATGCTAAAAAACTCAAAAGGTCAAGAATGGTGCTAATTCTGAAATCTGATGAAGAATAAAGTGGCAAGTAGTTTTACTGTGTACAGCACTGGAAAAAATTTTCTTCTCCTGCTGGGTATTCTATTTTTTAAGTCAAAGTATTTTTTCATGGCAATATCAATCAAGGAAAAATTTTTAATTGTCAATGGAAATTACAGTAGCAGCACAAAGTGGTATGTAAGTATAAGCTAAGGGAACATAACTGATAAAAATAAAAACTAGGAACTGGGAAGGTATACAAATTAATCATACGGTAATGTTGTTTAATGGAAATGTCACAGGAGGTGGTTAAGTTTTGTGATAATACACTAAGATGATATAAATCCATTATGGGTAAACAAGAAAACATGCTAGGATCTGGGACGATAGGTGGTAGGTAGACTGGAGTGACAACATGAATGGACATCATTTATTCTTACTGACAGACTGCTTTTTCAACCAATGAAACATGTCAGGAACTAAGAGGGATGGTGAACTAATTACAGTATTCAGAACTTTTGATAATTCAGAATGGGTTTGGTCCTAAAATCTTGATGAATGGACTTGTACAACATCCAGATATACATGTTCAACATCAAGATATAGTGTTTAAATAGGTTATGAATAGTGCTCATGCTCAGTTAAACAAATATGGCTTTATCCATCTGTAGTCACAGGACTTCTCCCCTTAAATGCTTAGCAACAGAAACTAGGTAGGAGAAGTGTAGGATATACTGATTACCAGACATGAAGTTTCTTGGAGGTATCTGGGGAAAAATCTCCATTTGTGCAACATTACTGACTGGTTTAAAGCAATATGATCTGAGAGGATATCTTCATACTTTATATACAGAATTCGACTTAGTGTTCTTTACATATTAGAACTGCCTGATGAAGGAAAAATAATTAAGAGGAGAGAAGTGAAAAGTGGCAAAAGCAAACAAGACATGAAAAGTTGCAAAAGCAAACGTAAAAAAGGTTAACTGTAGGTCACTAATAAACATGAACGCTTTGTCAACCAATAAAAATGATGATGAAAGCACATCTCAGAACACCATTAACAAAGAATATCTTGAGGTTCAATAAAAACTAGAAAAAAGGAAAGCTTAAAATCATACCCATCAACAAGAAGCTTGGTTAATGAGTCCTATACCAGACTGATATACTAAGCAAGATATATCAATAGCAACAATGAATTCTCCAAAGCTTGAAAAAGTACACTACAACCAAATGAAAACTCAATACAGGAGTCCCTTTTGGGGTTTGCCTTACGTAAACCTTCCAGGAATTATGAATTAAGGGAGACTCAGGGGGTCTGTGATGAGACAAGCAGTACAGATTCTCAGAAGTTAAATCATTACGGCAGATAATTTAAAAGAAAAGGAATTACTCTTACAGCAGAAATGAACTGGAATACATTTTTCAAGAGCAAGGTTAATTCAAGAATTAATAAGGAGAAAAGATGAACTGGAACATTAAATTGTTTCATTAATGCATTTCTACACTTCCTTCCCTGTGACCAGTTTGGGTACCAGAAGAGTTGGAAGACCCAGACCTACTCGGATGAGAACTACAGTACTGAGATGGGAGGTTGGAGGTGAGTGAAGACTTATGGAATCGAAAACATAGTAAAGACTTGAATGGTGGAATTTCAGAGGCCCCTTGTTATCATGTGACACTGGAGGTAGTAGTGAGAATGATGATGTGTGCAGTTACCTACTCAAATTTTTCAAACATATCTAACCCATATCTTATCCCTAGAAATGATAGGTCAACTATGAGATATTTGCAGTGAACCCCCCATATTCGCGGGGGATGCATACCACAACCCCCCCCCATAGCTAAAATCTGCGAATACTTAAAACCCCTCTAAAAACACTTAGAACTGCCCATTTTGATAGTTTAAACACAAGAAAATCCCTGTAAAAATGCTTATACCTGAATATTTTAATAGTTTTATCACAAAAAGTGCATTTATTCATGAAAATTATATGAAAATACAGTAATTAGTGAATATTTCTCAGTGAAAAACACCGCGAATGGGGGAATTTTCCGCAAATAATGGCTAGATATGTTCCACAGAGAAACCCACGAATGCGTGAGTCTGCGAATCATGAGAACGCGAATACGGAGGTTTACTGTATATCAGTAAATATAAGTAAATGTATATACTAGCCTGAAGCTAGAGTATGAGTGATTACAGACAGTCCCCGGTTTACGATGGGTCCAGCTTACGATGTTCCGAGGTTACGACACATTCCAAATATATTCATCAGTAATTATTTCCCGGTTTACGACGCCTTGTACGCCGATCTGATGGTAGAAATATAGCTCCAAAACGGCAGAATAATCAAAATTTGGAGTTTTTTTTATGAAAAACTCAATAAAAATGCAGTTTACACCTAAGCATTAAAAGTAAAGTTTTCTTAGGATTTTTAACGAATTTCGACGATTTTTCAGTGTACGACAATTTTCAGTTTACGATGCGGCGTAAAAACGGAACCCTCATTGTAAACCGGGGACTGCCTGTAATTTACTTTTTTACTTAATAAAAGTTTTGTGAAAAAGTGAAGGACAATACCAAATGACTATTAAGAGTAATATTTTTGTTTGATATTTGAAATTAAAAACCATGTGAAGAACACCTTCACAGGCAAAACCACACAACAGCATATAAACATGGAACTATAATCAAGTGGCATTACCAAAATACAGTGTTATCATGGTGTACAAAAATCTGAGTATTCAATATTTACGGGTAACCCACCAATAACTGGGAGAAACTGAATAAACATGGAATAGCAAGAAACTGAATAAACATGGAATAGAATTACAGTACCACACTTCTACCAAATTCTTTTTCTTCTTTGCTCTCTTCTCCCGTATGGGCACTAGACAGGTTCAATAGCTTCTGGCCTGCCCAATTCCCTTTATAAATGCTGTGTGCTGATATCTATGAATTTTTGTGTGTACTGTACACCAAATTCTTGCTACCCAGGTTTGCATTTAGTAGTTATTTTCCCTGCCATGAAGAGTTTGTTTCATGACAGGATACAGATTTCAGTGTCAGTTAAAAGGCGAATAGCTGTACTTATCAAAATATGTTTAACAAAAATTAAAGGTGAAAGTTACAAGCTGAAATTAGCCCAAATAAAGTCTATACTCTACTGTAAATAAATACTTGAAATAAATAAATTGAGAAGTAATTAAATTTTTTGCACTGGGCAAAAGTTGATAAATTGGCTTTCCTATCACCTACAGCTAACTGCTACTTATGCCTGTTCTTGCACAAAAAGAGAAAATGCAAAACTATTTGTAATCCTCCTGACTGTAAACTACTTAAGCAATACAGTGAACCCCACGTATTAAACTGTCAATCAACGCTCAGCGACTCACGCATTCGCGGGTTTCTCTGTGGAACATATCTAGCCATCATTCACGGAAAATTCGCCAATTCGCGGTATTTTTCACTGAGAAATATTCACTAACTACTGTATTTTTCCTATAATTTTCATGAATAAATGCACTTTTTGTGATAAAACTATTAAAAAATATTCAGGTATAAGCATTTTTACAGGTTTTCTGTGTTTAAACTATCAAAATGGGCAGTTCTAAAGTGTTTTAGAGGTTTTAAGCATTCAAAGATTTGACCCGATTCGGGGTGTGGGGCGCATCCCCCGAATACGGGGTTCACTGTATTTTTCATTTATCGGTCTATGCATAATTAGTTTTCAAACTAAGATACTGACTTTGCTGTCATTTTGAGCCTGTATACTGTAGTTTTGTTTAATGTCTGGAGTATAACAATAAGATATTGGAATTTTCACAAAGGGAGGACCATAAAGACATAATCTTTATATAAATAATGCTAATACTGTCACAACAGAACTCCTTTGCATCACACAGTGTTGAAGACAATGATGACGAATTAATGAAAGGTGAAAAGAGAAATTAAATTCTGTATAACAATTTCTTTTTCAAATTATGAGTGTCAGCTTCTTTAAGCTGCATTAATTCTACATGGATGCACAATGCAGTACAGTATCTATGTCTGTAGTTAGCTACAGGCTCCCTAAAGAACAAGACAAAATTACAAAACTAAGGTATTGTTGGAACCCTCTTGAGACCTAAAACAAGTCTATGTTAAATTATCTATGTTTGTCTTTTTCTTTTTCATATATATATTATATATATATATATATATATATATATATATATATATATATATAATATAATAGATACTGTATATATATATACATATATATATATATATATATATATATATATATATATATATATATATATATATATATATATATATATTATATATATATATATATATATATATATATATATATATATATATATATATATATATATATATATATATATATATATAAAAATACAGATACAGTCAACCACCGGTATTTGTGGGGATGCGTGTAGAACCCCTGCAAATAGCTAAAAATCATAATCGGGACATCCCTCTAAAAATGCTTTTACCGGAGCATTTTAATAGTTTTATCACATAAAATGCATTTAGTCAAGATATGAAAATATAGTAATTAGTGAATATTTCTCTATGATAAATAATGGTGTTTCGGTGTTACGGAGCTTGGCTAGCCATGTCATTAACCAGATTTTTTACGTCGATCTCCAGTTAACAGCGCTGTTAAGTGGGTTTTTGACGCTCAGCCGGGGACAGAACCCCCGCCATTAACCAGGGACAGTATGTGTGTGTGTGTGTGTGTGTATACAGGCAGACCCCGGTTTACGACGGGTCCGGCTTACGACGTTCCGAGGTTACGATGCTTTTCAAATATATTCATCAGAAATTATTTCCCGGTTTACGACGCACGTTCGGGGATTCTGACGGCGTCGTCGCACGATCCGATGGAAAAAATATGGCTCCAATGGCAGAATAATAAAAATTTGGAGGTTTTTTTGATGAAAAACTCAATAAAAATGCAGTTTGCATCATTTTCAATACACCCAAAACATTAAAAGAAAGGTTTTCTTAGCATTTTTGACGATTTTTCAGTTTATGACGATTTTCGGTTTACAATGCGGCAGAAAAATGGAGCCCCTGTCATAAACTGGGGACTGCCTGTATATAATTTTTCATAATGGAGAGAGAGAGAGAGAGAATTAGTTTTCACAGGAATACTGTATGTATTACAAATTTTGAGCTGTCTATGGTCGTTTGTAAATTTCACCATGTCAATAATATTCAGATTCTCTACTAGGCTTCAACCTAGTTACAGTATTCAAGGCACTTTTCACTTTTTTGGTTGGGCAAATTCTTTCAGGAATCATTTCAAAGTACCAACTCATATTCTTTTCAACTCAACCCAGATGCAAACAACACTGAACTGCATAAACACTAAAACTTCTAGTTTTGCCATTATTCTCAGAGCATAGGAAATTGGAACTAAATCACTGTGCAATATGCCATTTTGGGAACTGATATGCATTTGTAACGTTTAGATTATGTTTGAAATGATTCCATTTAGAGGATACCTCTATTTTGACCTTCCAGTCTTGGTTTTGGGCTCCCCTGATTAGGCAGATACCAAAATACACCGTCTTATTTACTAATATCATAGTTGTCTTAATCTACTGTTGCCTTGTCCTCATGTTTCATATAATCAAAGAGTTTGCTACCAGTTTGTGGTATTCTGGTTTGTTCCATTTTGTTCTATATAAATGTATGCTCATAATAACAAAACTCAAGATACTTGACTTAATTGAAAAACAGTGGTTTTTGATTTGGCGTTTTGACTTGAGAAACAAAAATTGACAACTGTCTTGCTAAATATGAACTCATACCTGTCAAAAATAGGCAACAGTCAATGGTCTGCAACTTTCAGATCAAAAGTGCCTGTGAATAAAAACGTCCAAAGAAACGCAACCACCCTTACATATAGATCTGTATTTGGTATGTACAAATACCAAAAGATTATTGCATTTTCACTAATGCCCCACACAACTGCATTTCATTTGTTCACGACAATGAACTTTTCCTTCCTCCTAATACTCAAAAACTGAAGACCGCTGACACATATCCATATCTCTCAGTCTCACTACACAATAAAAAATTATGGTACCTAAAAATACTGAGTTTTATCTGATGGCCAATGTCAGCCTCTTCAACAACATAGATTTTATTCTGTCAAAAATACCGATAATGAAATTCCATCTCCATTCAAGAAACACAGTCCCTTCAAGCAAGATTGAAGAACCAAAATACTAATCAAATAAAGTCCCAGGTATCATCATCATCAACACTGTAACATCTATGTTTCCTTGGTGCAGTGAAATGTGTTCTCACCCTTCTCTTCTATCATGCATTTGCTGCTTCAATTTCTATCTGGTCCAGGTCTCCATCTCAGCCCTTTTTTCATGACTTCCTGGCACTTCCAACAGATCTTCATGCTGATGCTATCATACCCAATAGTTTTTTTAAAAACTGTTTCTTACCCCTTATCCAAACCAAATAGGTCATGGAGATCTCAAGTCTATTTTCAGGGTTATAAACAAAGATTTCTTCCCAGCTGCATCACTTGTTATGTGATTTCCCATCACCCTCACAATGGTCATGAATCAAAGCATTCTACTGCCATGTCTCTTCAAACTTGCCACATCCTTTTTAACTTGTCAGTGCCCATGTCTGACGCAACAAGTAGGACAGTACTTGTCCAAGCATCAGAGAATTTTCTCTGTTTAGTACAGAGGAATTTTTGTCTTACCAGTATTCTAGCACATACTTTATTACTGCCTTCCTAGTACTTGCTTCACATTCCAGAATGCCCTTAAGCTCACAGAAAGGCTCTATCTCTTGCCACCTGACCTTCTATCCTTCTATGACACCAAGACGTTCCACCTCCCCCCCCAACTCCCCATTTGCTCTTCTCATACATGTCAGGCATCAAAAATCTCATGATCCAAGTACTGTATATTGTCTAACTTTGATCTCATAATCCAAGTACTGTATATTGTCCAATTTTGACTATCTGGTGACATCACTTGTTACACTCAATTCTTGGATGTAAGGTAATAAGGTCACACCAACACTTTTCCAGTAGCATTTACATGGCTAATTTCTTTCTCTATATTGATTTTCAATTATCTCCTCTACATTCTGCTCTTCCATATTTTTAAGCATTAATAAAGTCTCTTAGATTCTGTTTTTAATAGTAAGAAATCTAACTTGTGCACCTCCCAGGGGGGGTTTTCCTTTCTGCACTCTTTCCAGATTCTTCTCTTACTGTACTAAGATAAACAAAAGATATCTTTAAAGTCTGACCTGTGATGGATACAAACATTTACCTAAAATTATCCTGTTACTGTGACACTTTTAACCCTGTCTTGTGCTAAGGTACAGTAATATAACTAGATCACTGACTGTTTCTGGCCATCTCTGCCTTCAAAATAACCACCTAATTAATTGCTTGTTGTGGTATATTATGTATATGCCTTCCCCATAGCCGCAATTATAGTGTATGTTATCTACTTCTTCACATGGTACTTTCCTGCAATCACCTTATTCCGATGATTTCCTGTCAACAACTCTGACAAAATCTTTTATTTTAACAATTTTTCTTCAAAATTTCCTTAAAAAGCTTCTCCAATACTGTAAAGCATGCTCAAGTCATCTTTCTCTATAATTTCCATATTACAATGCACTGCAATTCCTTTATATACCATCTTTGTTCATGCTCTTTTCTCACTTTTCTGGTCTGATCATTTTATCAGGTTATTATAGTCTCATAGTCAGGGCAGCCTCTTCAGCTGCTTTTACTACTCGTATATCACTTGTGATCTGATACGCACCTTGATGGTCTATTAACACTTCAATCATAACTGTATCCTTCATCATCCAGCATCTATTTCTTTGTAACTTTCTTTCTCTATTTTTAGCCTTTAAATCTTAGTCCTTTTCACATTCTTCTTAAGTCAGTTAGGTATCCTGGGTATCTGCTCTTTTGTCTCTATTGTGTTCAGCTCCTTGAACACATCTCTATCCTTTAAATGCCTCTTCAAGTCCCTTCCCCGGTGTCACAATACATACTGGTTCTATTACCTTTAGTAGATGCCTTCTTTCAGCAGTTTCCACCAACCATTTTTTGATACTACATTTGCAAACACTTTTTCTTGATAGTCCTCTTTCTACTTGGTTTTCCTGCATCCATGTTTTTCTTATTTTGACAGTCTTTTCTTCTTCTTCATAGTCCTCGCTATCAAAACCAGCTATTAGTAGTCGATGTTTGTTAAGAACATACCCCACATGGTATAAAACAGTAAAGTCCTATTCTTTGGCATTTCTGAAGTTTTTGTCAGCATCAAATCTGTACTTTACCTTCTCAATCCCTAGTTCTGGAAGAAGTCACTACAGTATTGCCTCTCCCTCTTAGTCACTCTACCAAATTGTATCTGCATTGCATCCTCAAAACCAACTGTCAATTTTTGCAAGTCATTTAGGTCTCCTCTTACCAGTATTCCCTTTCACTGCCATTTGTTATTTTTAATACATTTCCCGAAATTCTTGCTTTTATTTTCCTAGTCTTCCTGTTATGGTGAGTGTATCGAGAGTATATGCATGATTATTTTTCACATACAGACAATGCATGCACCATCATCTTTCATAGGATCAATTTAATTTTCATTATTCTTTCAATTATTCATCCAAATTCTATCACATTTGCCATTTGCTCTTAAAACATGTACTGTATGCAGATAAGACAATCCCAAAAAAGCAGAATTACTACATAAAAATAACACCTATCTAAAAACACAATCTCATAGTTTTAACCCTGTATTTAATCCAGTGCAGTATACTTAAACAGGACAGGGGAAGTAATAAAAAAACAGCTAAAAATCCAAAACACAAAACTTTCACACACTTAAGACCTTAAAGGATGACTTTAGAGGCGAGTATTTCATCTATTAAACAGGCATAACGAAGTAATTCATATCTACTAACTACAAATGGATGTTCCAAAAGGCATTAATCTGTTTTTCTAGAAGCTGCCAAACAAGAATTTACAGGGTGGTCAAAGGAATTGCCATATTAGCTAAATATGATAGCAGAAGTGTGATGTAGTCAAAGTAACTGCATAGCCCCTGGTCACCACTAAAGACAAGGTGAAACAAGAAGATAGGCACCAATCTTATAAAACAATGAGCTAAGTATAAACTGAAACTTCAGGAATAACCATCTAATCGTGATTATGTAAAAAAAAAAAAGAAAAATCACTGGCAACAAATAAGACTGTTAGGGACCAAAAGATATGAGGACGACAACAACAAGTATGTTCCATTATTGTCTGACCCTTCCTTACAAGAGAAATGGTACTGTACAATGTAATCTTTGAAATCCTACCATAAAAGTCTCTCTCTCGGAATTGTAAGAGGCTTGCAAGAGTAGGCTTAACTACCTGAATTAGAACTTCTTGGAAGGCACTGTATGAAGTGAAACTTCTTAGTAGTGATGAAGAAACAGGCATAAAAGCTCAGATGATAATTATGAATACTGTGCTTGACAATACAGAACAAAGCAAAGAAGTACAATGATTAAAAATTATGGTAGATAACTGCTGTTAACTTCTAAAGCTTCAACAATACTATTATTAATGGAACATATGAGAATTGTAACAAATTCTCAGATGTTTGAGTAACTTGCAAAAGCCTCCAAACAATGGACTCTACAAACCAACCTTCTTGTACCAACTGACAAGTTAACTCAAAATTACTTGTTAATATATCATAGATCAGTACCAGATTCTAGATGACAAAAAAACAGAATGAAATTTCTAAAGATGAAAGAGCAGAATAGAGAAAGGATTGAAAATAAATGTGAACAATACCAAGTCTAGTTTATGGAAAATGGAAACAGAGTAAAGGAAATGATGTAGTTGCAGAAAGTGACCAAAAAAGTAGTTGGAGAAAGTGACCATGAGGATACTGAAAAGTTGTAAGGTTGAATCCAACACTACTGTATACTGATAAATATGATTACAATAAATAAAACAAAATATTATGATGCAACTATCTTTCAAAGGATCTACTGCTATACAGTAGGAGTTAGGCCCTTGTAAAAAAAAAAAAAAAATTTACAGGTGTGGCTATAAAAGTTAAACTTAAAGGCTAATGTGCAGTACAATATTACATAAGGAAATTGCTCAGCCAGTGTGTTCAGAGGCTGGAATATAAACCAACTTTCAGGCAGAGATAGTTTCAGCATAGAGCAGTAGATATACAAACAGCATGACAACCACCATATGAAGGCCCATAAACTCATGGCGGTAAGAATGAAGACCTCAACCACACAGGAATGCATGCAGAAATTGCAAGACAAAGGAGAGTGGTGAGAATTGATTTTATTTCTAAACCCTTATAAAGGCACTGCTATATAAATGATGGTAAAGGCATCAGTTCTTGGCAATAATGGATAGAAGATTGAAAAGCATCAACAATTCTGTTAAACTTGTCTGGCAAGAATCAATAGAAAAGCTTTTGTACAGTTTTTCACACAAGAGGCCTGATAAAATCCATCATTCCAAAAGGTTGCTTGTTGTCTTCCTAGGTGTGAGAGTAAGGTAAGTAATGCGATGTTACTATATACTGTGGTATAGTAATGTCATGTACAGTATAGTGTACAAGTGTTTGGCATTGCATTATATACTATAAGATCTTGGCATACTACCTGAACACCTGAGAAAGGTTCAGTTACTGCTTGTAATGGAATATCTATTAGCAAAGATTCTATCAAAACTTCCATTATCCTTCTCTTCTCCCTGACTAAAGCAAAATGAAATGTGAGTACGGCAGGACATTTTATAATGAATGGGTACCGTGAGAAAGCTTCCTTATAGTTGAACTGTACTTGAGAAACTGCTAATAAACTAGCTTTTAATACAATGCTAATACACTTGGCTCTTCATTTTCACATAAGGATCTTAGAGACTCAACCACTCCGCTGTAAACTTCAAAATCCTAGAAATAGGATTATGGGAAGGTACTAACATCAACCTCTTAAATATGCAGACCTAATTTCTTCGAGTAAAAGAGGAAATTTTAAATACATTATTCACTAGTGAAAACATAGGATTTTGAATTCAAGACAGTCTGTAACTTCAAAATTAAAAACTAATAGAAAATTTCCAATCTATCTAAGGTTCGGTCTGGATTACTCTCTTACCACTACTGCACTTTTCTCCTTGTAAAAATCATCTTTAGTAAGTGTCCATGACATTCTTATTCATTGCAAAATAATTGGAATCTGATCTACAGCACCCTTTCCCCAAAGTATTCCTAATCTTGGTTTAACCATTCTCCTAAAAGATGACTGCATAACAGCTAAATAATCATGTACAATACACAAGAAATGGTAAACTTAAACAGGCCTCATGCTCATCAGATCTTTATTCACAGGAGGATAGGCTGGTAAGAAGGATGTGTGCAACATTATGGAAACTCATGCTAAAGGAGCTATTAATAAAAATTTGCCATAAACATCACTGTCACTGGTAGTTATCACTGCTGAAACTAACTGTTAGGCCCTCCAACAGCACAGTATCAAATCAACTGAGAACTCAATTTGACAGCAACATTTTTTTTTAGTATCAAAGATATCTACAGCTCACAATGTAAAAGGTTCACTCCAACCCAAAAGAAAGATAAAATACATAAACCTGTAGTTCATTACTTTCACCAACACCTACCAATTTAATAAAAATCAAGATAGCAGATTCTTTGGGCCACAGATCATTTCACACCTATTCTACAGGCTGAAAGGCAAAATGAAAGTCTACCAGCACCTGCCAAAAGAATCAAACATATCAAATTCCATTTTTTCCACATGTGCAAACCATCTCAAAACACTCTGATCCATTCTTTCATATATGCTCACCTTTTTACAATTTCTAACTCCACATTTCCTATCCTTTCAACTTTTATGACATTCTAAAGCATCAGCCTTTTTTCTTTCAGTCATAAGTAACATCTTCACTCCTCGTCAATTAAGGTGAGTTGGCTCTATCCATCACAGATCCAACCTTGGCTGCAAAGACTCCCAAATTTACTCCTAATCCTCTGCAAATATCCTGCTCCCTTTCAGTCTTTACATGTTCTCTTTTATCATCCTACCACTCTATCTGATATATTTACACTTAAATACCTTTATGAATTATCTGATTCCACTCTCCTAAAATTTGCAATGAATGTCAACATGGGTGGTTATATATTGTTCACTGAACTCCATTTTTAACTTGTTCCCTTTCACCTCTTCCCAGTTAACTGCCATATGTCTAGATTGTTTTCTTATTCCAATTTTCACCTTTTGAGAATTTAACCTTCTGGCCAGCTATCATGAATCACCACCACATATGAAAGTAAGCGGCTAGCGACAAAAGAATAATTGTGACACAGCCATTGTCTTTCAAACCTTTAAACCATAGCCAACATATCTAACATAATTGTAATAAAAAAATTTAAACTGTCATGTCTCAATGCTTTGTGAAATAAATGCCATAAAATTAAAAGTTTCTTTTGGAATTTCTATCATAAAACAAAAATTTATCATCAAGTAATTACAGTAGTTTGTGGTTAATAACCTATTAAAGTTAACCAAAGAAATGTAGCTGTGATTTACCCACTATTAAATATCAACCATTACTGTAAGAAAAAAGCTAAATCTTCTGGTCTTCGTACTGAAACCAAAAGTGAAAAATTTAAAAAGTCAAGACTAAATTAATGCACAAGATCTCATGTAATTATAAAACAAAGTCAGCCTAGCTGCTAGATTTTATCTAGCCCTTAAACCTTTAAAATGGAAAACTGTTTACCAATTTCTACTTCAATATCAAGAACATCACTGTCCACATAGCTCAGCACTTAAACAATACCCATAGAATGATTCTAGCAAAAAAGGGTGGGTCATTATTTTGCCATGGCCTTTACCTATGGAATCCTGATAAGAATCTGACTTGGCCATGACACTAGATTCTACATGCTAGGTAGTCTGAACTCACTCCTGTGGTGATATCGAAGAAATAAACAGCAGCATCATGGGTCATCAGGAAGCCCCTAAAAGTTGCCTAATTTCTATAATACACATATATCCTGACTTATGCTGAATGATATACTGAGAGAATTTTGGTAATTAAAAGCATAGAATAAATGAAGAAGCACAAGATATCTGATGTGCGAGTAAGAGCAACTAACCCCACATCTAGTATTATAGTAGCATGAAAGGAAATGGACTTCTCCAAACTTCTCGAGCTTATGATGATAGATTTCAAAGTGAAGTTTCAGTACCTTAGATTCTTTTGGCCATTTTAGTTTTATGGATTAAAGTGCATTATGGCACAAAACAAATGTTATCCAATTTCTCTGCTTCTTTTATAAGACCATTTATTCCCCCGAGTTTTTCTTTGTAGCTGTAATATGTAAGATGGGGGTATCATATAGCCAGATTGATACCCTAACTATGGCATGGTACCTCTCTCTCTTCTAAGTGTTCAAGGCACTATTGCTGACACTTTGCAAGTTTGCTATGAGGCTATCAATATTAACAGTTCATGGTAGGTCTTTAGAAATGACACAGATTTTGCTGGGATCAGGAATACACTACAGCTGGAGTAATTCATTTTGACAAAGTTAACACACTAGGCACTATAATCAATACTTTTTTCTTTATCAATGAGCTAATGTCTGCTTCTTTCCTTATTCACATTTTGTTGATCATTCAATCCTCCCCAATCCTTACTCTCTCCTCTGCTATAATTATTCTGCTGGTTGCATGCACTCTCCTAACATATTTACCCTTATTTTTTAAAAATTAGCTAGTGAGCTTATCTAAATGAGAATACCAAGCCGTCAACCCATATTTAAAGCCTACAATACAATTTCTATCCATTTCTTTCTCTTCACCCAACTCTCTTGTTTTTGAGTAAAATGTAATAACCTCTCACTTTATCAACATTTTAAGAGTTCAGGTTACAGATATTTAAAAATTAGAGTCATGATACATAAAATATGATTCAAAAGCCTAATTCTGATTTTAAAATTAAGTTTTGCTTGGTTGCCATAAGCTTCCTTTATCCCAGTTATTTGTTCACAATGTGAATATTTGGTCCTCACAGCTGAATGCTTCATCTTGTCTCAATCCTCAATATGACTAAATCAATGGGAATGTATTTGATTAATGACCCTGTCACTATCTTTTCTTAAGATCAACTTTCTCTCTACCTCAAAGTGGTTTCTTTCAATTACTGTTTCACAGACCTCAAAGGTCAGGAGATGGTCTTGTAACATTGTAGGACAGGCAGTCCCAGGTTATCGGCGAGGTTTCCATTCTGACGGCATGACGATAAGTGAAAATTGCTGATTTTCAGCGCGTATCAGTGCCTATAACTGGAGATCGGTGCCTAAGTTAGGTATGTATTGGCACTGATAAGCAGAATTTGGCACATATTGGCGCCGAAAATCATCGCTGGACAAGCGCTGTAAAACTGGATCGCCGATAACAGAGCCCACCGATAACCGGGGCTGCCTGTATTAAGTTTCATTGTTTAAAACTGATTTTCAACAATTTTCTCTAAAAATTTGTCAGGACCTACTACAGAGATGATTTTTAATGTTATTTTCCTCTTCAACCATTTTAAATAAGGACTAAGTGGCAATACTACTTCTAAACAACTTGTTTTTTTGTAATGACTGTTACACCTTAATGAGTTTTATTAACCTGCTTTTACATGTTAGTAACCATTTCATCACTTGAAAATTCCTTTTTATTCAATAATATGGACTTCGGAGGTGAATTATCATTTATGGTAAGTTTTGTTTGATGCAGTCATCATGAATAAAGACTTTGCTGCATTATCTGACCCTCAGTGCATCTAATGCCTATATGAGCAGGCAACTCAGTGGTCTGGTTAAACTACTTTAATAATAATAATAATGAGCAGGCAAAAAAAAAAGTCAACATTAGTACTAATTTTATATTGTTAATGGAGGAAATATATTCAACTACTATTACGTAGAGGGAATAATTTGGGAAGTAATTTTTAAGTGTTTTTCTGACAACTATATCTGTCGAGTTATGAAGTTTTGAGAGATCTTTATAACCTTAACATAAAAGATGGCATACAATTCTGCTGTGAAAACAGCAACCATATTGAACACTGAGAACTACGTTCTCCTACCTGGAGACGTTCCAACAATAATCACTATTTTTCTCTTATAATCTTTACACCAAGTGTGCAATTCAAATCTATTTTCACATATATAAAGACTAATACGTAACTGATGTTCATTCTCTAAATGTTTTACTATATGATCAAAAGAATAATGGATTTTAGTCTTGGCAAAACCTACCCAACACTCCAAAAATTCCCCTGAACTCTGAACATTAACAGACACTCCCAAACCCAAAAAGCTAGCTACTCCAAATCCAGAGTCAATGCATGGTAATATGCTCTTCAAAAAGGCATGTTAAAAGAAACATTCATATGAGACAATATGATAAAGACTGTCCTAGATGTAATACAACAAAAGCAAGTATCATACACACAAATCAGTAACAAACTATTACAAAAAAAATTCATCATAACTTGATCTACATGACTGGCAATTAGTGAAAGACTGAATCCTTTCACTTCTATAAGAACTCTACCTAAATTCCCATTTGGTCTAGCAGTTCACCTATGCCCTTCCCCCAAGTCTTCATTCTGCTACATACACATCTACTACTTTTCTGACTAACTTTTCCTTATTTTTTCCTCACTTCATTCCTCTAGATGTGCTTACAGAGTACCTTGTATGGCATACTGCAGATGGAACTGAAACTTCTTTGCAGCATCTCCTCAGCCAAAAATGCATTGCTCTTTATCTGAATTCTTAACTTTACCTTACTCCATTTTTCACTTGTTATTTATGATAAAAATCTTTCAAGGAGGCTCTAAAAGCATCTAGCAATGTGCTTGATCATCTTCAACTAACTTACAGTAACGATTCTCATTACATCTAACCAGCAACAATCACAATTTTTTAGATTTGGTCTATTTTTCAGCTGATTTACATATCTTTGTTACTTCATTATTTATAATATATATATATATAATCTTCACATTAAAATCTAGTAATAAATCTTTAAATGTTATTTAGGTCACTTCAAAATCCTTACTTTTTTCTTTGTTCTTGCCAACTTCTCATCTGGACTTATTTTTGAATAAAAAAATTTACCCTATTTAGTAAAGAGACATCTTTTATTTGCCAATAGTCTTACAATATCTTTTGAATTTTTCCAAACTACTTCTAGTCTTTCACGCTGCCTCCTTCAGTAACAAAAATGTTCTACCTCTTCTAAGACTCAACTACTGCAACACAGTGCTCCACCTTCCCTCTTGCCCTTTAGTCCTCCTTATACCTTTAAGGCAACATAAACCTCTTAAACCAGGAATATTTTGCAATCCTCAGCATCTCTTGTAACACTTATATTTAGTAAACAGTACTGAGCTCACATTTACCTTTCCCATACCATTCCAATGGTCATTGTCCTATCACCTAGTTTTCTTTTGCATAGCTTGTTAGTCTGTCAAGATCTTCAGTAGAGTGCTATAATCCCCTCCCCTACATATGAATTTTTCCTGTGGATGCCTTCTTAAACAATGACTATTTTGTCATCTTGTCGAGCATGAAGTTACGTTGAGAATCATTTTAATTTTCCTCAGCCTTTCCTCTGTTAAGTTACATACTGCTGCTTATCTTGTTCTTTGCACATTATTGTTGCTCTTTTTCTACTCATATGGTACTATTATTTTCTCTATCAGGCTTCTAGATACTGTACTCTAGTCAGCCCATTGATGACCAACACTAAACTGCTTCAAGTAAATTGCTTGTTATTCCAGAAGGCCATTTTCCACTTCTCATTTTTGCAAGTTTACTTCAACCCATTCAGATGTTATATTCTCTAACAATCCCTTTACAAACTATCATCCACCAGGTTTTGTTCATTTTCTTAATTCAATCTATTTTCAGAATACTTCAATCCTATCTTTCTCTTAAAATTATTTTTCCATTAGTAACTTTTATATATTTGCCCCTTTCAAATATCTTTCATCTATTCTCAGCTACTTTGCTATCCTGAATAACAGACTCTTTACCCTCTGCTAAATTCAGATCTGTACCCTCTGTCAAGTTAAGAAACTGATTCCATCCCTCCCAATTCCTCTTGTGTGTGTGCTACCTACTTTTTAGCCCCTCCTCTTCTTATACAATCTCAGTTCTCTCCCCTGCCTGTCCTCTAATGAGATTGAAGGTTCTTATTTTCTCTTCAATGCACCATAAATATCTATACCACTCTCTATATATCTATTCCTAAAAGTCACAATGCATACTCTTTTTGCTGCATATACGACCCTTTAGCAGTTTCCACACAACTTTTTTATGCTGTATTTGATGACACTTCCTGATGCTCCTTTCTTGCTTCACTTACAGTTTCCATGTCTTTGTTCTTATAGTTTCTTTCTTCACCTTCCTATGACTCAGTTTCAAAGCTCATACCAAGATATGTTGCATTAAGCATGCATCAACTATTTCTATGTTGTCTTTACTTATCACAATATCAATCTGCTTCAACTTCCCCACTACTCTCTAGGGTTCTTAAAAATGGTACTGTACTTTGCAATTTTAATCCTTGGCTTTAGCAGAAATTCAGAACAGCTTATCCTTCTTTGTCTATTTTTGCCCAATCTGCATCTTCCTATCACATCCCCAGAGCCATTTGGGTCCCATCCTACCATTAATCCTTAAGGGATAGGCTAAATACATATCAAGCAACACCCAGACCGGGGCAAATTTTAAGCTTGGCCAATTTAAGAAAAAACACATCAATGGAAAGAGGAAGATATGCAACTGCACATGGTGTATAAAAAACTAAAAATTTTTCCCTACCTTCCACGGGAAATTGAGTGACTATTTAGAACACTGTGTGGGGCCTCTTTTACAAGACTCTTGTAAAAATGTTGATTTTACCTAGTTATGCATGTTTTTCTAACAATTTATTTTATTTTATTTTGTACAATTATAATTACAGCTCACACACTACCATACCAGATAAGAACTAAAATCGGTAACAAATTCTGAGTATATTTGTTGTAAAAAATTTGTGAGATTTACTGAGATGGGGAGATGCAGTAACTTTTTGTGAGGTATACATGTTTTTTCTAATATTTCTTTCCAAAATTACAATTGTAGCTGACAAACTATCATCAAAGATAAGAACTAAAACCAACAGCAATCTCTGGGTACATTTATGAGCAAATAAATAAAAAGAAGTCCTGGAGCAGCAGAGAGGCAGTAAATTCCCCTCTGAAATCTCAAGGCATACTGATCGCTGTCTCTCCTGAGCCAAGCTAAATAGTTGCTATAAGTCATTTATGGCCTACCGAAGTGCTATGAACATTTTTCCCGCTAAACTCATCCCAACAGAATGGCACGTAATATTGATACTTGTATGAGGATTCCTGTCCATCATCCTAAATCTATTATAGAATCTCATATGAGGATTCCCGTCCATTAAGAGTTAAACCATGTAAGGGATGTTCATGCTTTTTTCCTACTGTTGTTCCAACACCTACAGTAAGTATATACCATGGGATTCTTCACACCCCAGCCAACTTAGAGACTGCTAGCTACTTATGGCCAACCCATCTCATGAACTTGTTTGTTCAATACAAACTTCGTCATCAATAGCCTTACAAATGTGCTTTCGTTATCTCCTGTCACACCAACTTGTTGGATCCAGAAAAACAAGGACCACCCACAATAAACCTAAAATCATTTTTAGTTTTAGCCCTGTCTTTTTTATGATTTCCATATACCCTTACTGACATAACTCAACCCACTCAAATTTGTCCTGGCTGACAACTGGCCTCTAACAAGGCATTAATTCATTCTGAGCTAACAATGTCTTAATTCATTATGAGTTTCAAAACCTACTGGGAATTTTGTTATTGCTATTCACTAATTTGTAACAACTGGGTCATATTACTACTTCCATACAGTTACCTACAGGATTGGTACTTATTAGCAATGTAAAAATTGGATCAAGGTATGTTTAACAAGTTGGATAGCTAAATGTGAGGAAGCCACAGGGAGCAGGATAATTAAAAGGCAGAGAGGAATGCAGCTGGAACTGAAAGAATGCTGCAGGGAACCTTTAGTATCATCTAAAGTGTGACATGCACAGTACACTATGGGGTACCCAATAAAAGGCCCTTGAGACTTTATTTCTTCCGTAGTCCCTTTCAAAAAACTTTGTATCCTCCAAATAAACAAAATGACCTAAGGATTCCAGTGCTTCCAAATGGATATAAACATTAAACATAACTGTTTAAAAAGAGCCATCTTCATCAGATTGTCTTCCAATAAAAAGTGTGATTTTACTTGCTTGTGCACAAAGAATATGAACAATAATCATGTTTTTTTTCAGTGGATTTTTTGTAATATATCAAGAATACATATTACACTCCAAGAAAGGGTCTATTTTATTCTTCCTCTTGCATCTGGGGTTCGGATAACTGACTGTATTTCTGTACTTTTATTGGGATGGATGTGAAAGGGAAGGACTTGTATAAGGGTTGATAAGGAATTACGACTGTGACAGCTGACTTGTGTACATATTATGAAATACAGAACCTGCAGTATGGGAAGATTAATTAGGAGTGGTTTGTATGAGAGAGATCAGCTCCATTGGGCATAGGCATCACTTTATGTCACATGGCATTTAAAACTAGTCAACACCTGTCATATAACCTGTTTTATTTATAACCTATGTACTCTTAAAAAGAAAAATCATTATTTTCTATTAAAATGACAAGCATTGCCTCAAGTTTTCATTCACCACATGACATACTAAGCAGTATTCTAGTACACCAAAGGTTAAGTAACCTCTGTTTATAGCTACTGAACCAATGTTATGTAGCTTTGTTTCTAAATATGTTAAAATTACATGTACTGTAACTGATAAGGATGTAGGTAAAGTTGGGGCTTTGTCTAATGTAATTTGCATCAAAAGCAAACAAAAAATGTTAAAACAAGACTTTTGTTTCAAAGTGGAAAATTTGGAATGTCTGGGGTGAGCATGATGATGGCAAATTAATTTATAAAAGGAAACTAACAAATACAGACTTATTTTCTTAGTCAAGTCATCTATAACTACAAAATTCTGGTGGTAAAAAATTCCTGACATAAATCTCCTGACTTTCCCACCATTCTAACTTATCATTCATAAAATACAGAGCTCCGCTGTGAGTATCATCCTTTCACACGCTGTCTTCACTAATCCCTGTAATGATTTTTACAATGCTTTCCTTGAAATAGACAATCCTTAAATATATGTGCCATCCACCATACAGCAGTACCCACTGCTATCAAAGCAAGTTTAATGTACATACCATAACAGTCACTTACCATTCATGGACCAAAGCTTGTAAAAATTATGTCTTTTCTATCCTTGTGCTCCTTCCAGATGAGTGCTAGTAAATTCTCATATCGCAGCAAATAAAATTTTCTGCTTCTCACACTGCACTACAGTATTTTGGTTCTCTTTCAGAGAGCGAAATGGCTAAACAAAAGCAATACAAAATCTATGCAACAAAGAATACTAACTGTAACTCTCATACCACTAATAATCTTCACAATAATTTAAACAACTGAAAATGGAACTGCTCTGTATGTTCATTCATATGTTTATAACTTGAATTAATTTCATTTCTGAATGAAGCAGCATCTACCAGTAACAAAACTTATCATTATCTTAACTGTAAAAATAAAAAGTACACAAGCAACATATAATTTTTTGTTTTAAGTGTGTTCTGTGATGAGAACAACAAGCACAATTTACTTCTGCAATTAAAAGCACAACCAATCACACAGGCAATTTCTCAAAATGAAAATGCACCCAGTAAAAGAAATGCTCTACCTACACTAACTACACAAACACTATACTAATAATACATAAAGACTTGTTAGTGAGTTGATATCCAAAATTAAGAAAATGAATATTTCAACAGAATTACCTTTCAATGTGCTTCACCGTCATCATATCACTGACCAAAGGGTGGAAGAAGAAATCAAACCAAATTTGTACTACCTGTTCAATGATGTTGCCTGCAGAGCTGTTGCTGAATAAAGACAAGACAAATTGCAACAATATACACAAACTTACTCCATGCTGATGTCCACCTCAGCATTTACACCAAGGAGAGACAAATTTGGCAGAGCAGAATTATCTCGACGTCCATTGAGCTGCTCTTTTGTATTTGGAGGTTGCATGGTTGGAGTAAGCTGCCATGGCTTACATGGTCGGATACCAAGCACTTCGGCTATTCTGCTTTTGGGGGTCATGGCTGGCAGAGGAATTTTTACCCTTTTGCTTACCTGAAAACAGAAGATATCAACATCAGAAAATGACTCAAATTACCAGTGAATTAAAAAAATATTATATTATAAAAACAATATAACCACAAGAAAAAGTAATTTTTTAATTACCTCCTACATTACAATACCAGTTTAATGAAACCACTCAAGTCACATTTCACGCCACTAATAGGTCCTGCCCTATACATTTATTCTTGCATGAGATCAGAATAACAATGCAAGGTAAAGTTAAAGAGGTTGGACATTAGGTAAATGGTTCAAGACATAAGAAATAAACTCTAAAGAGGCATAAAGGAATAGCACTGGGACTAAATAAATGCTAACAAAACCTAAGGCCTACCCAGTAATGCTGGCTCCAAGATCCTGTAATCAGTATCCATTCAGTATTTTTTTGTTTACCACCGAGATTTCCATGACAGCATATTATTTTTGGCCAATTTCACCATCTGACAATTTACTGTTATCGTTTTCCATTTTTTAATGAATTACAATAAAGAAAAAGTATTCATAAAATAAAAACACTGCCACATCAGGATCAGTGTGATTTGCAACAAACAAGATTTTTTCCCTCTCTTGTTCTCTCCTTACATACCTCAGAATTCATTTGCCGGTATCATTTTCATTCATGATTTTCATTTCTCCTCATTTATTATTTCTTTCATTTATCCATTTATCTAATCACTTTACTTTTAAAATATTTTTTATTTTCACCACTTACTCTGTCTTTCTCTTACACTTACTCTCTGGAATGAATTACAAGTCTTGGTATTTTAACTAGCTTTTCATTCTGTGTATTAAATCATATCCCGATTAATACATATAAACCTTACTTTCACACTGTTCAGTGAAAAATATGTTTACAAATTATAGGGGAATGTGGATCCACTGCTATCAGGGACAAATTTCCTATATGGCTTGCCTTTGCTAACACGACGCCTGAATTCAGGCTTAATTTCCTCCACAGCACCCAAAATACAAGACACGGGCTCACAACACAGACAAAGGAGGTCACCCATGTGGTTCACACCACAAAGAAAGAAAGCAGACTATAACAACCTTGCGTCCCACAACCTCATGAATTTCTGCAAATTCTGCAATCACTTGGCAACTGGGGGGGGTAAAAAAAAAAAAAAAAAAAAAAGAGCAACTGTACAGAGCAGAAAACATGGTCATAACGGGAGAACATGCAGTAACAACTGGGCACTAATACAATTGAGAACAGAGGACGAGACAGACACTCAAGTTGCATGGCTCACAGGCCTAGCATGAGAAATTCCATTTATGAAAGCATAGGTTTGTATTCCTGTCAGAAGAAATCCTTTTAAGGATTACATGAGGCAGATTACTTTCAGATTAGTTCCAACCTCAAGGGGTAAGGGGATTACCTTGTTAAGGCCCTCTCTTATGCAGACTTACATAACGCTTGCTGCAATCATAGAAAGCAATTACGCTAGATCTGATTTTGGAACTCAATAAAAGTTCCACATTGCATCTGAATAATGCTGGTATTGGATTTTGGTTTATACATCATGATATTTCCTGGAAATTATCAGAATAATGAAACAATATGTATCAGCTTAAACTATTTTCAGTCTTCTCCTCCCCATTTCTCACTTCCACCTTTTCAACATTTCCACCACCACTTTCTCAAATTCTACTAAATCTCTCTAGATTTTTTTCAAATGTTTAAACTCTTTCCTTTATTGTAAATAGTCAAATGAAATGTTGTTTCTCCTCTGAGCAATCATAACAAGAAACCTAAGCTTTTTCTCTGAAGAGCAATAAAGCAAACAAAAAACTTTGGTTGGTAGCACATTCCATAATTTGAAAAACTCAAATATCAATAAAAAACCTGAACCTACCCTTATGTTTTATACAGTTATTTAAAATTAGGCCAACAAGAGTGGCAGTGCAAATTCTCAGTTGTGGCTAAACCTTAACCCATAAGTAAAATGGACCGAGTATGATGACCATGCAAATCATCATCCACAACACCTCACGCTCACCCTTAACAATGTTCAACCTCAACAAGGCAAACTGTCTTGTATGCAAATATCTTCTACAATAAATCAATTTGGATGAATCACTAAAAACAAATCAGACACAGATTCTTCAAAAGTTTACAAAACAAAGTCACAAAGCTTCTCCAGGTCAGACCAAATGACATTTTTATGATAAAATAGTTTTATATATACTGTGCTTACCAAGTAATTGCATAGCAATAGGTTTTCAACCACGGCAGCCTAAGAATTCAAAATTCACAGTAGTGGTCAATTGTTTTGTGTAGGTGACAAGACCCTGTCCACTTCCGGGTACCGATAGCAACTACTTAGCAGAAAGCTTCAATTCATTTTGTGCCCTGACATCCATGTAAGGGGAGGAGGGAGGGCTCCGATCATGTAATTACTTGGTAAGTATACATAAAACTTTATCATAAAAATGTCATTTTTATATAAGTAACTTACCAAGTAATTATATAGCTATTCCACATTGCAAGAAGGTGGGATACATGGACATATTCTATTTCAAAACAATAAGGAGAGTAATGAATCTGAAACAGAAAACTTGCTAGCATTTAACAAATGCTTGTTGTTTCCTTACCTGTTAAGAGAGCTACTACAGGCAGATACTGCCTCAGGTTGGCGCTCATCTTAGTTTGTAGTGGGGTGGCGGTGAGCCAAGGGTCGCCCCTACATTAGTGGGAACTTTGTAGCATAAGAAGTTCTCTGAATGCTAGCAAAGTTTAAAATGTGTCCCTGCCCTGGAGGTAGGCCACATCAAAGTAAAAAAAAAAATGCTGTCACCTACAATATAATAAAAACCACACCCCAGGCTGCTAAACACTGGTGGGTACTCCAGGTACAATGTACCCCCGGGGCTTCCTTTAAACTCAAAACCTTATACCATGGCGAGGAGATAGTAAGAGGGACAGATAGCCCCCTATCCTTCCTTTCCCAAAACCACGCCAGTCACAGATAAAGGTCCTAACGTGCTACAGTTCTCAAAAATGGTTTCCACATCCTTTAAATGTGAACTGCCCTCACCTCAAGAGCCTTAACCTCAATTGAAGGTAAGCCTCCTTTTGAATCTGGGAGCGTGCTTCAGAGATCATATCTCTCAGGAAAAAGGAGCTGGCATTCTTCGAGAGAGGTCTAGACGGGTTCCTTACAGAACACCAGAGCTTGTTAGAGGTCCCCTGATCTCTGTTTGATGCAGGTAGTACCTGAGAGCTCTCACAGGGCAAAGGGATCTCTCTTTTTCCTCTGATCCAAGAATATCCATTAGGTTCTTAATGGTGAATGAACGAGGCCAGGGTCTGGAAGGATCCTCGTTCTTGGAAAGGAACCCTAGAGAGAAAGTGCAGACTGCGTCCCCTTGTGAAAAGCCCACTCTTTTGTCTATTGCTTGTAGCTCACTAATACTCTTGGCAGTTGCCAATGCCACCAAAAAGAGTGTCTTCCTGGTAGGGTCTCTGAGAGGGATAGAACGGAGTGGCTTGAAGGATGGACCTGAGAGCCATTTTAATACTACATCCAAATTCCATGAGACGCAACTAGATCTCTTTTCTGAGGTCCTGGTTGGAGGACATATCCATGCCTCCAAGTTTAAAAACCAAACTAAGCAATGACCTGTACCCTTGACAATGAGACGATAACTTTGACGGACTTAACAATAACACTGCAAGCAATCCGACTGATAGTCGTTTTCAGAAGAAGATGATGCTGCGCTGCCAGTATCTTTCTGAAAACTGTCCACTTGGACTGCAGAGCTTGCTAGAAGACAGTCGCCTGCATCTGCAGTTGCCTCTGCAGCCTGCTCTCAAACCCTTTTGTCTGACGAGGGCTCCCGACAGTCTGAAGACTGTCAGGCCAGAGCGGACAACTCTTGGTGGAACCTGAGGAGAAGTTAGGTTGTCAGAAGCTATTTTTGTAGGAAGGGCTAGGAAAATCCACCAACAGTCGAATTAGGTCTAGAACACACACCTCTTATTGGGCCAAAGAAAGAACCCAGCCTAGAGTGAGTGAAAATGCCTGATATGACAAAAACTTGTTTATTCCCTCCCTGATCATCCCGAAGGAAGGGAAGGCATAAACGTCCAAGCCTGTCCAGTCCAAGAGCATGGCATCCATCGCCCATGCGAGAGGGTGGGGGACTGGGGAGAAGAGAGGGAGACGGTTATTCCTTGAAGCCACAAATAGGCCAGTCTGCCCCATAACCTCCACAGATCGTCAAAACCTAGGGGGTCCAATGTCCATTCTCTCGGTAGGACTTGCTTGAGATGGCTCAACTAGTCTGCAATCACGTTCATTCTCTCATGAATGAACTGCGTGGTCAAAGTCACCTGGTCCTTCTCTGCCCACAGAAGGAGGTCTCGCGCTGTTTCAGAGAGAAAAAGAGTGGGTGCCTCCTTGCTTGCAGATGTATGCCAGTGCAGTGGTGTTGTCTGTGTGTACCACCACCATCTTGCCAAAGACTAGGCTCGAGAAGGACTGAAGGCCTAGGTGAATAGCCTTTCACTCCTTGACATCGATGTGGTAACTCTTGACCACGTTCCAGAAACTTCACGGCCCTCCAGAAGGGCACCCCAACCTAGATCAGAGGCGTTGGAATAAAATTCTAGGTCGGGGCTCACTGAAAGAAGAGACTTACCCTACCAGAGTCTTTCTTCACATAACCACCATTGAAGGTCGACTCTGATCTATGTGATGGGGAAAACAAAGGAGTCCAGCTGGTTCCTCCTGTTCCAGTTCGCTTTGAGGAAAAACTGGAGAGGCCATATGTGCAGCCTGCCCAGCTTTACAAACTGTTCTACTAAGGCCAGAGTCCCCAAAAGACTCATCCACTGGACTGCTGAGCAGAACAGAAGGGAGAGGAACTGTTGGACCATCTGCAGGCAGGAATCAGATCTTCAGGGGGACAGAAAAGCCAAAAAAGTCCATGAGTTTAGGATCATCCCCAAATAGGGAATCTCCTGTGTCGGTGTCATTAGGGATTTCTTCTCATTGATCAGAATGCCTAACTCCTGTGTCAGGCAAAGAGTTTTCTTCAAGTCCTCCGTGCACTTCTTCTCTGATGAGGCACAGAGAAGCCAGTTGTCTAAATACAGACTGATGTTTATTCCTAGAAGATGTAGCCAATTCCCAAGAGGTGTGAGAATCTGCGTAAGCACTTGCGGTGCTGCTGACAGGCTGAAGCACAAGGCCTGAAACTTGAGAACCCTGCCCTGAAAAACGAAACGCATGAACTTCCTCAAGTCCGGATGTATGGGGACATGGAAGAAAGCGTCCTGCATGTCCAATGTGACCATCCAGTCTCCGTGCTGTAGAGAAGACATGACTGAATGGACTGTTTCCATATGGAACTTCATTTTTAGCACAAACACGTTTTGGGCGCTGACATCCAGTGCGGGTCTCCAGCGCCCCGCCCATTGCCTTGGGGACCACAAAAGGCAGTCGTAAAAACCACGAGCTGCACTTCTTGACTTCTTCCACAGCTCCCTTGAGAAGAAGGGATTCGACCTCTCGAGAAAGGGCTAAAAACCTATTGGAGCCCTCTGAGCACAAAGTCAATGCGATTGGAAATGTTGCTAAAAGAGGAGTCTGCTTGAAAGGGATGGAATAACCCTCATTTAGTACCCTGACAATCCAAGGTTCCCCTCCTCTGCAAGCCCAGTCCTTCCTAAAGAGGAGAAGTCTGGCTCCTACCAGGCCATGAAGGACTGAAATCTCACTTCTTAGGGGTAGCCTTGAACACTGGCTTCTTGATGGATCTCAAAGGGGGTAGTAAATTGGAGCAAGGTCTTGGCTGAGGCTTCTGCTTTCCTCCCAGAAAGGGCTGAGGCTGTAACGGAGAGAACAACTTAGGTATGCAGAAGAGGGTTCTCTCGGACACTTGGCGGAGTGAGCAAGCAGATTGTTAGTTGACTTTTTAAGTAAGTCCAACAAAATCTCTTTCACTGTAGCTTGGGGGAAGAGATGTGACTTGTCTAGGGGCGAGAAAAGGAGGGCTGACTTCTGGGTCGTGGTGACCCCTTTCGAGGTGAATGAATACCACAACTCTCTCTTTTTCAAGATAACCACTGAGAAAAGAGAGAGAAGCTCTGATGATCCATCACTCAGCGCCTTGTCGGCACAAGACAGAACAGTACCCCTAATCAGTCCGATGAAAAGTCTTCTGCAAGGTCTGGGCAACCTTCATCTTCCTTGCTGATGTCCCGACAGACCAACTGAGGAAGCTAAGTACTTCCAGCACCTTAAAAACATTCTTGATGAGGTGGTCTAATTCAGGACAGGAAAACATCACTCTACCTGAGGAGAATACAGCTCCACGAGACAAGTCCACTAAGCAAGAGAAGTTCCCTTGGGAGGAGCCAGAGACTCCCAAAGAGGGTGCTTCTCCAGTGGCGTAAGAACTATATCTCATCTTGAGGAGTCTACTGGGAGGAAAAGCAAAAGTCGCTTTACCTTGTTCCCTATTGGAGGCCAGCCAATCACCAACCTCCTGAAGAGCTTTCCTTGAGGAAGAGGAGAGAACTAACTTGGGAAGCCTAACACCATCGGTAGGCTGTTTCCTCATAAGGAAGATCAAAGCCAGAGAAGCTGGGGCAGCAGGCACAAAGATGTCCAGGAAACTATCCAGGAAAATCTTCAGTATTGCAGAGTATGCTGAAGGAAGAGTGGATTCCTGCAACAACTTCCTCCTCTTCTGACAAAATGGGAGACAAAGACGCGTCCTTAGTTTTGGGAGCCACTGAGGTTTTCTTCAAAAAACCCATAAGTTCTGTTAACTGGCACTAGATCGGAGCTAAAGAAAGATGATCTTGGGCTGATGAGAGCGGGTGCAAAGTAGAAGGTGGTGCTGGGCGCTCGGAAGCTGGCACCGAATGCTCAGCAGTTGGCGCCACACACTCGGGAGCGGGAGGCTGGCATGAAGAGGCGGGCACCGAATGCTCGGGAGTAGACGGGCACTCGGTAGTGTAATAGGTCTTTGAAGATGTTGGGCAGTTTGGGCACTCAGATGCCAAATACGGGTGCTCAAGAGGCAAGAAGCTAACTAAATACCAAAGGCCAAGACCACAAAAAAAATTTAAGTACTTCACCAAAGGAAAAGAATAATAACCAAAAAAACGATGGAGACCGCAGAAAACCTCTGATGTCAGTCAGAAGCCAGCAGAAAACGAATTGAAGCTTTCTGCTAAGTTGTTCCTAACGGTACCTGAAAGTGGGCAGGGTCTTGTCACCTACACAAAACAATTGAGCGCTATCGCGAATTTTTAATTCTTAGGCTGCCGTGGTTGAAAACCTATAGCCATGTAATTACTTGATAAGTTACGTATATAAAACTACATAATCCAAAGACATCACCAAGTTTCTTGTTGACATAAAATAACCAAACTAAATTTTAAGAACCATACTGCTGAACTCAAGCTGCATTAATACAATAACCTTTGAAAAAGCGGAAATCCAAGAGTCACAAATTCAGTCACATCTAAAAACCAAGGACAGCAAAGTAATGCAAATATAAAAATAACCCAAATTTTTTCTTCCCATAAGCAAGCAAACACCAAACTGAATGCACCAGCAGCATCAGCTCCTCAAAGTAAATCCCAACCTACCACAACCACAGCTTTATACAAGGAGAACTATGGTATCACAGCTAATCAATACACATTGATAAGAATTATGTGGCGGTGGCTTTTGGAGAAGGGGAAAAAAAAAATTAATTAATTTGTATAAAAAAAAAAAAAAAAATTGTAGAACAAGGTATTGGTGGCAACGGGGTTAGGCCAATCGGATAGAGAGGAGGCATCAACCAACCTCCCTTCACCCAAGAGCACCATGATGCATCCAATGTCTTCCAGCCCAGGGAATCAATTTGAGGGGTGGCAAGAGGTGGGCAATATACATTAAGACCGGAGGTTTGTTAGCTATAAAAAATACACATTAATTAAAAATTTATTTGTTCATAAGCAGAACAAACCTAGGTCTTAACTTAAGGATAGAATCACTTTTGGTGGGAGGAAAGGAAAGTCTTGAATCAACTGGAGGTTCAGCACACCTGGTCTCATTTCCTGGTTAAGCCAAAGCAGAGAAAGGAGATGTATGCCGCTGACTTGTCAGATAAATAGTTTATCAAACGCTCCGACTACTGGGCTAATACACAATGTGGAAGTTAAAGAGCTATATCTGTTGAGACGACAATGGCACGTTAGCCACCAATTTGTTTGTCATTATTCCTCTCTCCCCTAGTTAGAGAGAGGAAGGACTAGCTACTGCAAGGAAATATTCATGTATGAATAAACTTTCTCAAACTGAATGACCACTCACTCACTTGTATGATCAGTTCCAGTTCATGACTGATCAATTTTCCTAATGGCCCCCCCTAGAGAAGAAGGGGAAAAAGGGAAAGGAAAAAGACCAGTCACCTCATTCACTCTCACTTTCATACCATCATCTTAGGTAAGATACAAACTGTCCTGCTAGGGGCACTGGATGAGCTACACAACTTCTTGAGCAGCCATCATCGGACCCCAGGAAAAAGTGTCCAAGGACCTATGGGCAACATCCCATAGACAGAAGGATGTGAAGGTGGTTTGACTAAGTCAAGTACCAGCCTTCAAAATCCTATGAACAGACAAGTTCTTTTTAAAAGCTAGTGAAGGGCCTAAACCCCAAACATAATGCGCTCTTGCATGCATTAGAATCCAAGGCTGTAGAAGAGCTATAAGCACATCTAATAACCTCACAGAGCCAGGAGATGGTATTCTTGGGCACTTTTTTCTTGCTCCGGCCTGTGCTTACAAAAAGTCTTTGACACCCCAGTTTGAGGTGATGTGTCCTTTTTAGATAACCATGCAAAGTTCAGCCGTTACCTTCTGGGTCCCACATTTCTATGATGGATAAGAGGGGTTCTACACTTACATGTTTGTATATTCAGCGTTGGCCGCTGTCTCCTCACTGATCTCCTCGTTCAGGTTCCTCAACAAGAGATGATGGTCTCACTCTAGCTTGCACATTCGTGCTGATAGACCCTGTTGTTCCAGAAGTCCTCTCCGTTCACACTCTCCCAGGAAGGCCCCTGATCATCGCTACAGCTGCCCTTGCCATGTTCTTTCACACGTCTGTGAAGACCAGCACATTCGTGCAGCTAGTCCGAATCTTTCAATTGTTTAGACTCGTTCATTGTCTTGACGTCTCTCACGTTCACAATCTCCTATGAGAAATCTGGATCATAGTTCGAGTTCGTAAGGCAGTTCTCAGTCTTGGTCTCTTTAGCACCTTGGTTATCGATATTAATCCCGAGTCTAATCTTTTTTACCTCTGTTGCTGGAAGTATCTTTCAAGACGTATTCCTTATCAATGTGAATTTGTGACTCAAATTTCATTACCGTATTCATATTCCTAATCAGCTCCTCATTATTCACATCCTGTTGCATATGTCTTTTTCACAGAAGCCAATTGTCAGTTTTGCTGATCAGTGCTTCATCCAGTCTGCCACCAACCCTTTGAAGGGCAGGAACATCAAGTGATGCAGTATTTTTTCAGAGCAACAAAATGTGATGGTTTTAGGACCATGGTTGTATAGCCCTCATATTCCATGTCTCCCATGGGTTTGTGGAATGGAATGGGATATAAAATTTACGCCAAAGGCCAAGTGCTGGGACCTATGAAGTTATTCAGAGCTGAGAGGGGAAACCGAAGGAATAATGGTTTTAAAGGTGTCACAGGAAAACCACATAGTTACACATGAAACAACTGTTAGAAGAGGGCAGGAAGTAAGATGGAAGTAAGAGAATATGAATGGAGGTACAGTTAGAGGAATGAAAGGGATTGCAGCTAGGGAACGACAGGAGGCTGCAAAAATCTCAAGTAATGCCTAAAGTGCATTGCGTGAGGTGCACTGACAGCAGCAACCTCCTAAGGGACCCCATGGGTTTGTGGATCAAGGTGTCCTGTCTTCAGTCCTTCGCAGGACGAGCCCTTGAAGGTCATGACTGGAAAATTTGGGCATCTGTCCTAAACATGGTAGCACAGCACTCAGACTAAAATTTTGTATCAGCTTTTGTTTTTTAGAATTTGAAGTGCTTTTCTTTCTTAAAGAGGTTTCAGATAATTTCCTCTTCTACACAGATTTCCAAAAATTGAGTTCAACAGACTCACCTTTCACCCACAAACTTTAGCTGGGTAGGATACATCAAACAATCTACAGTGGGTCCCCAGTAATTGTGGGGGTTAGGGATCACAACCAACCGTGTTAAGCAAAAATCTGCGATAAGTTGGAACAACCCTCTACAATGCTTATAACTGCCTGCTTTAATAGTTCAAACGCCAAAGATCCCCTCTAAAAACACTTATACAGTAACTGCCTATTTTAATAGTTCAAACACCAAATATACCGTTAACTATCATCCTATAAACCACCTTTAATATAATTTCAAAGTCATCTCACATCATTACCCTTAAAAATATATGGCTTACAGCTATGTGTGAAAACTATATTGAGGTCCCCCCTACATTCAAACACCCATTTTCTCTCATACAGTATTAAAGCTATCCCATTTTCCTTTTTCAGATAGGGGAAACATAGGGAATTCTCAAGTAGAGTTAAATACTTTACAGTAATTAAATATTTAAATATGTACTGAAAAAAAAAATTATAAATGCAATCAACAGTGATAAAATTTTCTCTTGTGTATTGTATATGTTACAATGATTTAGTGATTTTCAATTATTAATATTAATGTAAACAAAGGAAAATACTGATAAAATGTTACTTCACTTACAGAATCCATTTGTACTGTACAGTATTATACTGATCTGTTAACATTGTATTATGTACATTTAAAATCGATCGTCCCGACATTTGGAATGTTTATGTTCTGAGAAGAAGCAGATTGAGCCTGCTACCGTAAGAATTAGGAGAATAATTTTTTAGTTGCCAAAAGAAATGAATGTATCCATGGAATTATTTTTAATTTTGTAAGTTTATGATACAGTAATTCATACAGAGAGAGAGAGAGAGAGAGAGAGAGAGAGAGAGAGAGAGAGAGAGAGAGAGAGAGAGAGAGAGAGAGTGTGTGTGTGTGTGTGTGTGTGTGTGTGTGTGTGTGTGTGTGTGTGTGTGTGTGTGTGTGTGTGTGTGTGTGTGTGTGTGTGTGTGTGTGTGTGTGTGTGTGTGTGTGTGTGTGTGTGTGTGTGTGTGTGTGTGTGTGTGTGTGTGTGTGCACACAGCAGCTGGGGACAAGACCTGACTTGACAAACTGGGGAGGAGAGTACTGTATAACCTTGTGTTGCTTACATATGAAATTTGGATTTTGAATATTTTTACAGTGATTAGAGATGAAACATCAACAGTGATAAAATATTCTCTAGTGTATTGTTATAATATGTGTGATATTCATAGTCAACTAAACTTGTAAATCAAAGAAAAAATATGGCAACATGTACCTACAGTAAAAACAATTACTAATGTAAGACAATCAGTTTTTATATAGATATTACAATGATAAAACATCAATCAATATAATAAAGTATACAGTAAATGGATTCTGTAAGTGAAATAACATTATATTGATATTTTGCTGTTTTTTCATTAAAGGATAATGTATACTGAGTGAACACTGGTAAGCCATTTTGTGATTCTGCAGGATTTTAATATTTTGCTGTTTACATTAATATTACTATTTGGAAATTAAAAATTTTTTTATCATAAAAAATGTATTAATGAATATAAAATGGAAATACAGGAATTAGTGAATAATGCTCTGCGAAAAAATTCGTGAATTAGTGAATTTTCCACAATATATTTGGGGATAAGTTCCACAGAAAACCCACAATTAACTAAAGCTGCGATTGCCAATCCGCGATCTAGCAGGGACCCACTGTATATGAATTCCTTTCCTGATATAGTACGGCTTGCAGTCAGACTGTTCATCTCTGTGATCTCACTGCAACCAGTAGACTTTGAGACATGCAGGCAGTAAAAAATACAATTTAATTGTGATGCTGACGCAAGGTAGGGGGTTGATGTCAAAGAAAATCCTTGTTCAGGAAACTATCCACTCTTGCTGCGAAGTATTCAGATCTTTTCATTTCTTTTGAGAAGTAAAATTCCTAATATAATTCTTGCAGATGGAGAGTGAAGGATCTGTGGCCATACTGGTATCTACAAGCAGGCCATACTGGTATCTACAAGCAGGAAGTGCTGACTTATGAAGGAAGCTGATACCTAGTTGTGAGAGCAGTCCCCTCCTTGGGCAACAGCTGTTCACAGAGCCTTAATTTCAAGTTCTCCTCCATCAACCTCTTATCAAAATCTCAAGAGGCTAGAAAATAAACAAAAAAAGTTCAAATTCACCATGTTTACAATCTGAGTACACCTTCACCCTCCATCCCGATACAGTTGACCCCGGTAATTGCGGGAGATACGTACCAAAACGCCCCGGCACATAACTAACCTAGATGCCACGAATACTTCACACTTCTAAAAACACTATTTTGATGGTTCAAAAAAAAAAAAAAAAAAAAAAAAAAAAAAAAAAAAACTCTAAAAATGTTTACACCTGACATTTTAACCCTTTAACGGAAGCCCTATTTACAAAAACATCTCCGATGCGTTCGGTGAGTTAAGCCTGACGGAAAAAGTTTTTCAAAATCATGCAGCACGCTTTATTTTCAAGATTAAGAGATCATTTTTGGCTCATTTTTTTGTCATTGCCTGAAGTTTAGTATGCAACCATCAGAAATGAAAAATATCATTTATCATAATAAATATTGGAATATATGACAGCGAAAAAAACTCGTATATAATTGTATACAACCAGCGCTGTAAGCAAACGGTTAAAACTAATGAGTTAATTTTTTAGCTGTATTGTACACTAAATTGCGATGATTTTGGTATATAACAAATTTTAAAACAATCAAAGCAAATACAGAAAATATTATCAAGCAAAATGATGCATGAATTCGTAACGCCATGGACGTAAAAAAATGTTTTCAAAAATTCACCATAAATCGAAATATTGTGCTAGAGACTTCCCGCTTGTTGGAAAAAATGAAGCTAGTGATTGAATATTACTAGACTGTAAGTGTTTTAGCTTACAATTGCAGTTTTCAACCATTTCGGTCGAGTTAAAGTTGACCGAAAGTCGAATTTTCTATTTATTGTGATTTATATGGAAATATTTCAAAACTGATAAAAGCTACAACAGTGAGTTATTTTTGTTGTTGTATGAAATTACATTTTCATATATAAAACTTTTATGTAAATGACTAATTTAAGCGTGCAAAATATTACGACAACGAGGCTTTAAAGAATTTCTGAGATGTTTGGCGAGTTACAGCGCAGACGTAATGAAAATGTTTTTAAATTCTCATAAATCAAAATATTGTGCTAGACTTCCAATTTAATGCAAAATGAAGTTAAACGATTGAATATTACTAGAATGTAAGAGTTTAGCTTACAATTGCTTTTTACCATTTCGGTCGAGTTAAAAAAAGTTGACGAAGGTTGAAATTGGCAGTTATCGTGATTTATGTGAAAATATTTCAAAACTGGATAAAAGCTACAACCATGAGCTATTTTCTGTTGTATTCTTACATGAAATTGCGCACATTTTCACATATAAAAGTTTATAACAATTAATGTAAAACGATGCAAACATTACGACAACATGACGAAGAATTTCCGAGATGTTAAACGAGTTACCCAGACATAAGGAAAAAAATGTTTTTTCAGAAATTCACCATAAATCAAAATATTGTGCTAGAGACTTCCAGTTTGTTGCAAAATGAAGGTACATGATTGAATATTACTAGAATGTAAGAGTTTTAATTATAATTGCATTTTTACCATTTTGGCTTGGGTTAAAGCTGAGCAGAAGCTTGAAATTTTGGCAGTTATCGTGATTTATATGAAAATATTTCAAAACTGATAAAGTTACAATCATGAGTTATTTTCTGTTGTATTCTACATGAAATTGCGCACATTTCCATATAAAACTTTATGTAACGACTAATATAAAACCGTGCAAACATTACGACAACGTGGCGAAGAATTTCTGGCGGGACGTAGAAAGTTTTTTTAAAAATTCACCATAAATCGAAATATTGTGCTAGAGACTTCAATTGGTTGCAAATGAAGGTAAATGATTGAATATTACTAGATCGTAGAGTTTAGCTTAAAATTGCGTTTTTTGACCATCGGTTGAGTCAAAGTTGACCGAAGGTTGAAATTTTGGCAGTTATCGTGGTTTATATGAAAATATTTCCAAACTGATAAAGCTACAACCATGGGTTGTATTTGCTGTATTGTACATGCAGAAATTGCGCACATTTTCATATATAAAACATGTAACGGCTAATATAGAACAGTGCAAAAATTACGACAAAATGACGAAAGAATTTATGAAATTTCGGCTGAGTTACCGCCCGTATATATAAAAGTTTTTTTCAAAAATTCACCATAAATCGAAATATTGTGCTAGAGACTTCCAATTTGTTGCAAAATGAAGGTACATGATTGAATATTACTAGAATGTAAGAGTTTTAGCTTACAATTGCGTTTTTGACCATTTCAAGTAGTCAAAGTTGGACCGGTTGAAATTTTTTGTAGTCGCATATGGTACATCCACCGACTCAACAGACAATTTTAGTCGACGTATGATACGTCCAATAGGTGTTTAAGGGTTAATAGTTTTATCACAAAAAATCACCTAGTCACAAAAATATGAAAATAGAGTAATTAGTGAATGTTTCTCTATGAAAAACACTGCGAATTAGCAAATTTCCCTCGAATAATGTGTACAAGCAATCCCCGGTTATCGGTGATCCGGTTTTACGGCACTTGTTTAGCGGCAAAAATCGCCAATTCCCATTTATCGGCGCCGATAATTGGGTATTGGCACTGATACATATGTAACAGGGTGCTCATAACCGAAAATCAGCAATTTTTGGCGCATTTCAGCACTGATAAGCGCCAATTTTTGGTTATCGTAACACTGTCAGAACGGAAACCCCGCCAATAACTGGGGACTGCCTGTACATACGTTCCCCAGAAAAATCCACAAATAGGTGAAGCTGCTAATCTGGAACCTCAAACAGGCTGGGGTCCATTGTAATGCAGCACCCCAATTTCTCTCCAAGCCCAAATAATTACAATCTCCTCTCAATGATGCTGCATCCAACCTCATCCCCACGCCAAGCTTATGGTGCCAAACATCATGTTACGGCGCTTACAGCGCTAATAATAGCGACTTATGGCGGAAATCAAGTTATGACGCAGCACTGGAATGGATCCCCTGTCAAAGTCGAGAAACTATACGTATAAAAAACCCATCGTCCAGACATTTGTAATTGTTTTACCAATGTAAACATAATATCAGTTCACCCTCTCTCTCTCTCTCTCTCTCTCTCTGTCTCTCTCTCTCCCATGACAACACGCTATTGGCTGGAAGGGTTGGAAGTAGCCAATCATACAACAGGGTACCAGCTTTTCTCGATACTGATTAGCTTGTAGCAGGACACACTATTGGCTGGAAGGGTTGGGAGTACCAATCACACAGCTTGTAGCTCGGATGCTTTGTATATGTACAGTACAGTAAACCTCCCGTATTTGTGTTCTCATGATTCGAGGACTCACGATCCATGGGTTCTCTGTGGAACACATCTAGCCATTATTCAAGGGAAACTTCTCCCATTCATTCGCGGTATTTTTCGCTGAGAAATATTCACTAATTACTGTATTTCATAAATTTTCATGAATAAATGCACTTTTTGTGATAAAACTATTAAAATACTCAGGTATATGGCATTTTTACAGGGCTTTTTCTGTGTTTAAACTATCAAAATGGGCAGTTCTAAGTGTTTCTAGAGGGTTTTTAAGTATTCGCAGATTTTAGCTATTTGCGGGGGGGTGTGGGACGCATCCCCTGCGAATATGGGGGTTTACTGTAGTATTGTCACTAGTGTAAAAGTTGTATTTTTGTTTCTCTCTCTCTCTCTCTCTCTCTCTCTTTTAAATAAAATATGAATTACTGTATCATATACACAAAAATACGAAAAACTAAAACTGTATGAGAGAAAATGGCTGTGCCTGAATATAGGGGTATAACTTGATTAGTTTTCACATCAAGCTGTAAGCCATATATTTTTAGGGGTAATGTTGTAAGATGACTTTGAAATGATATTAAAGTGTTTTAGGATGATAGTTTACGGTATATTTGGTGTTTGAACTAATAAAATAAGCAGTTGTAAGTGTTTTTTAAGGGGGAAGTTACCAACTTATTGCAGATTTTTGCTTATTGCAGGGGCTCTGGCTTTGTCCTTAATGAGTTATGTCCATGAAAGCATCTTCTTCCAAAACAAGCCAGTTTCCCCCATATTGAGCGCCTGTTCTGGATGGTAGCCCTTGTCCCTGATGATTTTCTTGAAGGTCTTGGGATATTTCATGGCCGCTTCCGTGTCTCCCAATGCCGCTTCTCCATGCAGAGAAACACTTTAGTTTTAACTGCTACTGAAAACGGTGGAACCACCTGTTGCTGGCCCAAAAACCTCAAGCTGACGCTGGTCTTGCTTCTTCCTCTTCTTCTTCTTCTTCTTTGGTGGGTTCGTCGAAGCCTAAGAAGCCCACTTGCTGTACGTTGCCGCCTTCCGTAACAGTCAAAAACTGCTGGTAGAGTTGTCATGCCTTCTTGCAAATGATGTTGGTGTCAATGGGCATGTTCTTCATACGGCAATCCATGATCCAAAAAGCCAAAGTCAACTCCATCCTCACGATGCTCTTATCACAAACAGTGGAAAACTTGGCACTACCATATCCAGAAGTCCTACCTTCTCCTGGCGCATCACGGCCTTTCTCTGGGGCTTAGGCTCTTTGCCAAAAGCCTTAGAAGGAGCAGGGTGTTTGGGAGGCATCTTACGGCATGATTACACAGATTAACACTGCAAACAAAGATGCAAAAAGTACCCTGTACACAGACAGACAGCAAAACATTCAAACTGGCAGAGATGGGGCTCCTGCAATACATACATATAAATCTCCATGAGAGAAAGTCTTGGGGGTACACAGCCAATCAGAGCCAAGGAAAATGAATGGCACTCCTGGATTGGCTGCTTTGCAAACGCCAGCCAACAGTGTGCCAAATTGCATTGTGCCTAGGTATTTCAGCTTCCCAAGACAACTTTTTTAATTGCAAGCTTTATGTTTGGAATTTCTGGGGGGTGGTTTTGGGGCAAACATTTTCTATGAAAAAAAAAATATATATTTATTGATTTATATGAAAATAAATGATTTTTTCATCATGAAAAATGTGCTGTATTTAGTCAGAAAAATACAGTAAAATGAAAATAGAACAACAGGAAAGGTTCCGCAGCTATAAACAAACCTAACATTTCTTTCAGCGTAGTCCCGTCTTTCTACAAACTATGCATGTATTTTAGATATGCTCTACTATCATCCTAAAGCACTTTAATATTTCAAAATCATGTTACAATACAAAAAAGACAATAAAATGTACAGTATGTGCAGCACATGATGTGCAAAATATCAATGTCGTTATGAGCAGTAATCTCCACTGTACATGATGTACAAGTGAACCAGCATCTCTGTCCAGCTTCCCAGTTCACCGAGTAGGCTTCTACTGTTCGTATTTTCTGTATCAGTGCATATCAGTGAACCGTACTTCACGTATCTATTTTAATCATGCCCAAAGATGCCTCCTAAATGCCCTGCTCCTTCTAAGGCTTCTGGCAAAGAGACTAAGTGCCAGAGGAAGGTCATGACACTCCAGGGGAAGGAAGGACTTCTGGAAATGTTGAGGGAAGGGAAAAGTTATGCCACGGTAGCCGCCCATTATGGTGTGAATGAGAGTACCGTCCAGTACATCGAGAAGGAAGAGGGTGAGGGGAGAATGCTATTTGTGAGGGCCCTCAGCAGAGATGAAGTCGGCACCCTCATTGATGCCCACTCTGACCCCCTGATGGACTAGGATTTGGGAGGGCTGACAAAGTCTGCCAGCAAGGAAGACACAGCAGGTTCAGAGGATGGGAATGAGGAGGATGAGGGCCTGTCTTTGGAACGTCTGTTCCAAATGATGAGGACAGCCAGGGGCAGTGGGAGATGACTGGGGCATGGGGGTCGTAATATGGAACGCTCCATAGACTTTTCAAATGGCCTTGATGGGATTTTGGGGCCCTATAAAAACCTCCTTGTCAGCATGAAGAAGAAGCAACAGCAGCTGCCTATCACCATGACGAAGGAGCCTCCAAAGCCTCCTGAAGCCTCTGAAGAAATATAATTGGTGGACGAGGCACCTGAAGAAGGGGAAGAGGTGCCAAAGAGGATATGTAACTCCTCTGCTTTGCTGTGCAGTCAAATCTTTGTCATTCATCAGACTGCACAGTCAATTCATCATCATCATCTTCAATCAACATTCACCAATGGTGAGTACCCGTATGATTTATACAATCTTAATATTAATATTCGAAAATTAGTACTGTACTGTAAATAATTTTTTTATAAAAAAAATGTATAATTAGTCATGAGAAAAATGAAAATACAGTAGTTAGTGAATACAGTAAACCACCCGTATTTGCAGGGGATGCGTGTACCACACTCCCCCGTGAATAGCTAAAATCTGCAAATACAGTATTAAGAACCTTTCTGAAAACACTAGAACTGGCCATTTTGATAGTTCAAAAACACAAAAAAAAAAACACTAAAAATGCTTATACAGGTATTAACCTACTTACGATGACGTTGGGTTCCAAAAAACCCATCTTTTTTTTTTTAAAACTTATCTCAAATATAGCGTAGCCTACACTACGGTATTCAGTACCATGTATACATACCAATATGGTAGCCTAGCCTACACTATAAAGTATACTATATACATACATGGTATCGTAATTATTAATATCAGCTAATTCTGGAGGTTCATGCAGAGTGACTTATGATAATTCAATGCAAAGAGAAATGGAATAAAAAATACGAATTAGCTTAGCCTACACTATGGTATATCGTACACATATACGGTAGCCTAGCCTACATTATACTGTACTCTATAGTCACATAATATCGTATTATACAAACATCAACATAACAAATATGCATCTTTACCATGGATATTTTAAAATGTTATGCTTTATATTGTACACATTTTTATATTGCTTTTGTATTATAAATTGTGATCACAGTGATCAATGTTTTGGTTTGGAAATCGATTATGCGGTAAGTTTATTTTGCCATATTTAACTCGGTCCAGAGCGCTTTTGCTTCCATTTGGCATAAATGAAACTCTAGATGCTTTATTTAAATACGTCTCATTGTGAAATTAATTTAGCTATTTTTTTTTGTTAACAGATGACGTTGGTCGTTTGAGGGTATGTTTGTTTTGTGTAAAAAAAAAAAAAAAAATTCAAGATTCCATTTACTATTTTCACTTGATTTCATCATTATATAAGCATTACTTACTTATCATTTATCAGCGTAAAAATAGCTGTAATATGTATTCTTTCGTGTCCAGTAGTATTGATTCAAATACTTTCTCTCCAATTTTAATTGCGGTCGAGTTTCATCCATCATCCATGTTGCCGATGCATGATAATTTATAGTCATTAGCATCTTGAACATTGTTTTCTCAACTTCAGCTACAACTTGCAGCTTAAATTTAGCAATATATTTCCTTGCTGATCTTTTATCCATATCAAATAAGGGTAGTTTTCTTCTTCGTTTTAACATGCTTTTTCCCATTTTTATAAGGGGTAAGCACGATGCCTTCTTTTGAAGGACTTGATTTAGCGTTAGGGTAGGCCGTAGCCTCGATCGGTTGCCCTGCCTGAGACCGCGACCCAGTAGCGAATGTGTACATGTATCGCCAAATCCCCAGCTCCTTTCTCCCAGCAGCGAGAGAACTTGAGCTGTTAGGTTGACAGTTAGAGATGTGAGGTGTCTGTTATGTTTTTAGATGATGTTGGAGTGGCTTTGTTTGTGTGTGTATTAGTCTGTAACACCCATTTGCTTTCAGCAAACCTATCCGTTGATTACATACATAATCCCGGGGTGTCTACACGGATAGCAAAGTGTTTGCCTCTCTTGACAGGTCGGCTGCAGATCTGAACCCGCGCCACAGACCTCTATGAAGTCCTAGGCTGCTGCTCTACCGACCGAGCCATCAAGGCTCTACCAAATAAGGGTACAGTATAATGTAAAAAATACATCAGTCCTATTCTACTTAACTCCATTTGTACGATAACCACGGTAATTGTTTACTACCGTATGACGGTTGAAATACTGTACAGTTAACCCCTGAATTCGCGGGGGTGGTGTACCACACCCCCCCACTGAATAGCTAAAATCCGCAAATACTTAAAACCCCTCTAAAAACATTTAGAACTGCCTATTTTGATAGTTTAAACACAAAAACACTCTTAAAAATGCTTATACCGAGTATTTTAATAGTTTTATCACAACAAGTGCATTTAGTCATGAAAATATGAAAATACAGTAATTAGTTAATATATCTCAGTGAAATATACTGTGAATGGGCGACTTTTCCAGTGAATAATGGGTATATACATTCCACAGAGAAATCCACGAATAGGTGTGAGTTCGCGAATATTGAGACTGCAAATACGGGGGGTTTACTGTACAAGCAAACTGGCTGTTGTTATCTGATTCGGTTAGAAGCAAAACAACAGTTTCTTGTTTGGTTGTTTATGGCTGTATGCATTTACACAAGAGTATAACATCACTAACAATACTTTTATCTTTCTTTTTTACTTTTTTCCCTAAAAGATGGGGTAAAAGATGAAGGAGAAGAAGTTGGTCTATTGTAATTTGATCTCTCTCGCTGCATGATTGTACGCTGCTGTCTGTGGCCACGCGAAATTTAAAAATATTTTATAAATATTGTTGTATTGGTATCAATTGCTTACCCCATCACAAAATCGAATTATTGTAAGGCGAATTATTGTAACTCGAGCACTACCTGGGTACCTGAGTATTTTAATAGTTTTATCACAAAAAGTGCATTTAGCCATGAAAATACAGTACAGTACATTATTTAGTGCATATTTCTCAGTTAAAAATACTGTGAATGGGTGAATTTTCAGCAAATAATGCATATATAGGTTCCATAGAGAAATCCGCGAATAGGTTAGTCCGCGAATTGTGACTGCGAATACGAGGAATTTCCTGTACTGCCTTAGAAAAAAATCCGTAAATTAGTTTATTTTCAGCAATATATTTGGATATACTGTATGTTCCATGGAAAAATCCATGACTGACTGAAGCTGCGAATGGTTATGGGCGATATAGCAGGGGTCCACTGTAAAAATAATTTTAATAAATATAAATTTTCATAATAAGATTTATTAGTTGGATACTTACCTATTGTTAAAGTTAGCTTATATCTCCGAGCCAACAGGTGAGTCGGTATTCAGACAAAAGATTGAATGGTTGCCCAGATGACTGTCTAGTACACATGTTCTCCAACAAGTGTGTTTTGCATGTTTTAGCTCTCATCAGAATTCTCCCTGACAGACCACTAAGTTGTGGGGAGGCTGGGTGGGGTCTATTTTAACAGTAGGTAAGTATCCAAAAAAATAAATTTTATAATGAAAATTTATGTTATTTGGGACAAATTTTACCTATTGTTAAGGTTAGCTCATTCCCAAATTGAGAAGAGGATGGTGGGTAGTGCAGCTAGACAAAATCTGCTCAGCCAATCCAGCTAAAAGTTTTTTGCATAAAACCCAAAACATTCTTACCTGATCTGGAATCCTTTCTGGATCTTACTACCAGCAGAACTGGATTCCATTCAGGGAGCAAGGCTCTCGTATGTGTGCAGCAAAGAGCAGCCTTGCAGAGAAAACCGCTTCAATCAGTCAGAATGAAACAGAAGCAGCATGAAGGGACCCTGCGCCTGGGTCCAAAAGCCCTATAAAATGACAGTCACTAAAAATAAATACCTTTATGATATAAGCTCCTATGCAATACATGTACCTTCCTGCTCCCCAAAATATTAAAACTCGGGACTTAAAACAGAGAGACTAAAGGATTGCTCTTTCTTCAGTTCAGGAAAAGACTACCCGCTACCAGTAGCGGACTAAGGGCTTTACTGTTTTCAAACACGATTCTACATACTTAAGGTAGCGAACAGGCAAAACCAAATTACACTTCTGTGCTGCATTAATCCACAGAATGAATTATCAAACCAATATCATGTTTATTTCACTCAAAGAAGCAAACTTTCCACTATTACTTTGTTTCTGACCAGGGATAAACCTGCTAGGCATCTATGATGGTTTTACCTGGTGTAGTGTTCATCATTCTACATTGTATGTAAGTGTAATGACACTACTGTACCCAAAATTCTTTGTTTCGTGTTACATGACAGAGGGAAAAGACAAAACCTGGACGTTGGTTTAAGAATAAAATGGTTAACTCTTAGTTACAGAGTCCCTTCTACAGGACCTGGCAACAATGATGGTCCTGAATTATAAATTTAATGAACATTAGCTTGATTATTCTGACAAAATCCCCAGTAAGGCCATGTTTCCTAACAAAGAAAGCCCTTACCACTTAGGAAGCTTCCTTTAGGGCTAAAATTCTTCAAGAAGCAAGTGTCTATTTGTCTTCTGACAGAAAAGCCTGAAAATTTCAAGTATCATACCCACATCACTAGATACAAATGAGGAGAAGTTTGGGAAGTCGACTGAAAATCATAATGCACAGACTGAGCCAGGTGAAGCAACACATCCTTGGCCTTTGAAATACTATCGACAGAGTTAGCCAACTTGAACCAGTAACTTAACAGAAAAGATTTCTTGCTCCTAAAAATCGACACCATCCACCTATGGGCAACAAATTCCCTGTGAATACTTATACAGGCACTGTATATGAGCCCAAACAAAGTGCCTTGGGCAGCAATACCTCTCTGTAAACACAGTAAACCGGTTGTATTCATGGGGGATGAGTACCACACTCCCCCACGAATAGCTAAAACCCACGAATACTTAAAACCCTTCTAAAAACACTTAAAACTGCCTATTTTGATAGTTCAAACACAAAATAGCCCTTCGTTGGGTGAGTCGGTAGAGCTTCGGACTGTCACTCGATGGGCTGGAGAGCTGTTAATCAGCTCAGCGGTCTGGTAAAACTAAGGTATACTTAACTTAAAAAAAAAATAATAAATTAAATAAATAAATAAAAATGCTTATACAGGTATTATCCTACTTACAATGGGGTTAGGTTCCAAAAGAAACCATCATTTGTTGGAAAAAAGGTATCTCGAATATACCTAGCCTACACTAGGGTACTCAGTACCATGTATACATATATGATAGCCTAGCCTACACTATAAAGTATACTCTATACATACACGGTATAGTAATTATTAATATCAGTTAATTCTGGAGGTTCATGCAGAATGACTTATGATAATTCAAAGAGAAACTGAATAACAAACAAGAATTAGCTTAGCCTATGCTATGGTATATCGTATACACATACGACAGCGTAGCCTACATTACACTGTACTCTATATTCATATATTGTATTATACAAACATCAACATAACGAATATGCATCTTTTCCATGGATCTTTTAAAATGTTATGCCTTAATTCACTGTATCCAATAACATTTTATATATTCTTACATTGCTTTTATATTATAAACTATTCAGTAAGTTTATTTCACTTTATTAACTTGGTTCAGAGCACTTTTCTTGCTTCTAGTTAGTGTAAATGAATCCCTAGATACTCTATTTAAATGGGGCAAGGTTATTTTTTATTATATGAAGTGTTTAAAGTTGAAATATAACTTAAACACATCTCACTGTGAAATTAATTTAGCTATTTTTTTTTGTTAATAGATGACAATGGCCGTTTGGGGGTCTTTGTTTTGTGTAAAAAAAAAAATCAAGATTCCGTTCGCTATTTTCACTTGATTTCACCATAATATGAGCTTTACGTATTTATCATTTATCAGCATAAAAATAGCAGTAATGTGTTCTTTCATGCCCAGTACTTTCTCTCAAATTTTAATTGCGGTCGAGTTTCATCCATGTTGCAGATGCACGATAATTTATAGTCATTAGCAGCTTGAACATTGTTTTCTCAGCTTCAACTACAACTTGCAGCTTAAATTCAGCAGTATATTTCCTTGACGGTCTTTTATCCATACCGAATAAGGGTATAATGTAAAAATACATCAGTCCTATTCTACTTAACTTCAATTGTACTATAACTATGGTAATTGTGTATTACCATACGATGATTGAAATACAAGCAAAACGGCTGTTGTTATCCGATTCGGTGATAAGCAAAACAAGTTTCTCGGTCGGTTGTTTATGGCTGTACACATTGCATTTACGCAAGCATATTACGTTACTGACAATACTTTTATCATTCTCTTTTACTTTTTTAACTAGAAGATGGGATAAAGAGATGGAGGGAAAGAAGTTGGTCTATTGTAATTTGGTCTGTCTCGCTGCCCAATTGTATGCTGCTGCTTGCACCCACATGAAATTTAAAAATATTTTATAAATATTGTCGTATTGGTATTAATTGCTTACCACATTGCAAAACTGAGTTATTGTAAGGCGAATTATCTTAACTCGAACACTACCTCAGTATTTTAATAATTTTATCACAAAAAGTCCATTTAGTCATGAAAATGACATGAAAATACACTAATTAGTGAATATTTCTCAGTGAAAAATACCATGAATGGGTGAATTTTCAGTGAATAATGTGTATATATAGTTCCATAGAGAAATCTGCGAATAGGTGAGTCCGCGAATTGAGAGACCACGAATACGAGGGGTTTACTGTACACCTGGAGGGAACTTGCGTGACAGAGGGTGCACAGGTATGAGAAAAATGTCTCCTGCACGTCCACCAAAACATCTGATTGTTCTCTTGGAAAGTCACTAAAACCATGCTGGAAAAACCAAAAAGCATGGTCACAGACACATAAGTTATTCAGTCTCAATGTTTCCAACAATGGCTGCCATTCTCAAGTTGTTTATAGAGCTAAGAAAAAGTCAGAGGTAAAATCCCAGTGAATTAGTGCCTGGTCCATTTCATTCTCTCTAATTTACAACCTCCTACTAAAAAGTCAGAAACTTCAGCTGGAGAAGACAAAAGAGCAGCTATAGGAGACTAAACCAGTGGAGGGTAACTTAAAAGAAATCAAAACTCTCCTTCACTGCCTCCACCATGTAACATTCCAGTCCAAAGTCTCTCCAAGCATACCAGGAGACTTGCAATTGGCCATCTACCAGAACCTGGGGCTGAACTTATCCATGAAAGGTAAAAAATAGCTTAGGTGCTCTCACTTCTTCCAAACTGATTTAGTATAAGCATGAGAACATTAGCCTGCAGCATAGGACAGGAGTTAAAACTAACACTCTTCCTCGCTAAACTCCCCACTGGCTCCATAAACCCTTAAAGTTGGCTTCACAAACTCCCTAAGCTGGCACTAAAAACACACTAAGCTGGCGCCTCAACCTCTCTAAGCTGACGCTGAGAAGAGGTAACATACTGAGAAAAAAGTTCAATAAAAGAAAAACTTCAACAATCTAAACTGAGACTGTTTCAGCATGTCCAAAGTACTTGTCAGTCTTGAATTCATCTCTGCACAGGAAAGAGAAGAGAAACCCAATCTTCTACCCAGAACAGTTTAGGTGCCGATTAAGTGCCTGTATCGCAAGAGGTGCTGCTCCACAACTTCATAAAAACCAAAGGACAAGCCCAGCAGACCTAAAGGGTGCTTTGTGTGACCAAGTACAAGAAAACTTGTGAAACATGTGAAGGAGAAAGCTTGGGTTCTCTTCTCCAAATGGACAGGCATCATTAGATGAGTATCTTTAACAGGTTTTGAGTGATGGACGGGCTAACTCATATGAGTATTAATATTACGCAGCATACGATTCGGATGAATTTAGAGGGAAATATGTTTACAGCACTTCAAATGACTTATGGCAACTGTGTAGCTCAGCACAGGACAGAGGGGGGATTAGTTTGTTGAGACTTGATGGAGGAATGTATTGGCCCTTTCTATCCCTTGACATCTTTTTATGTATTTGCTCATAAATATACCAAGGGATTGCTGTTGGTTTTAGTTCTTATCTTTTATGATAGTATGTCAGCTATTATTGTAATTTTGCAAAGAAAAGTGCAAAGAAATATTAGAAAAAACACGTATACCTCACAAAAAGTTACTGGATCTCCCCATCTCAGTAAATCTTGTAAATATTTTACAACAAATATACTCAGATTTTGTTACTGATTTTAGTTCGTATCTGTATGATACTGTGTGACCTGTAATAATTTTACAAAATAAAACAAAATAAATCATTAGAAAAAACGTATAACTTAGTACAATTAGCATATTTTTACAAGTGTCTTGTTAAAGAGGGCCCACACAGGGTTGTAAAAAGTCAATTTCAACTTCCCTTGGAGGGTAGCGAAAAATTTGTAAATTTTTTTCTTACACCATGTGCATTTGCATATTTTCCACTTTCAACTGACATTTTTTTCTTAAATTGGCCAACCTTAAAGTCTGCCTGGTCTGGGATGTGTTTGATATACTGTATATTTAGCCCTTCCCTTAAGAGTTTAAAGGGCCCCTAATTACTCAAAGACAAGCGAGACCTATTCTCTGTGTGGCCTCTTTCCTCAACTAAATAAGGATACAGCAAAGTGCACTGCTCCAGCAATTGTCAATCAAACCAAAGATCCTCTGATTCAAACTTTTCTTCCGCCAGAGGGCGACAGGAGGAGACAGCTGGCAACAGGAAGCAACACCTGGCAACAGGGGGTGACAGCAGCCAAGTACCTGCATCACATCCACGACTCTATGAAAGGGAAACAGTCTCAAGCGAATCTGCTGAGTGAAAGAAAACAAGGTACCAAAACAAAATGGGAAAAGTTGGGAGGTGGGAGGAAGAGGAATTATGAAAACGAGTCAACATACTTGAGTGCATTCCCATACAACACATCCTTAGAAAGCTACGTACCTAGAACAATACCTAGCTTGGAAACAACAGAAGATACTGTAACCATGATAGATTTGGAAAGAGAAACATTAATCGAGGAAGAAGTCAGAGAATTGCCGATAGCCAAAGAAAAAGTATGTAAAAAAAAGAACAAGTGCATTTCGACAGAGAAAGAGGAATAGGCTAGCAGAGAGATTGGTTAAACAATCGACTGAGTTGACATAACATCAGAATTAAGTAAAGCTTGCTACAGACACATTATTTTCAATAAAATTGTCAATACCTATATAATTAGTCTTATCGGTACTAACACCCTCAGACTAGGCACTGATGACGGCAGAAGTCACATAAGTAGAAAAGACTATCGTTTACCAAAGCAATCTTTCGGCTAATGCATTACTGTATACACGACTACGAGCATGAAAAATGGAGAGGCAGAACCACATCCTCCCAAGAACCAACCCAGTTCTCTGGCAGTGGACTCTTTCAACTGTTGCAGGCCAGTCTTGGGATCAGGCTACAAACGGGCGAGGGCACCAACACCTTACCTCTTGTAAGGGAACGCGAAAATTATCACACACTATGGGGGACCTGGACCAGTTCCCTAACCAATTCAGACATACCTTGTACTGACCAAAATACGGTTTACGTCGTGTTCTAAATTCTCAATACGCTTTTCCTGAACCAAAAGAGAAGTGGAAGGCGGAGCTTAAAGAGGAAGCCTCAGTACTAACTAAAGCATTAGCAAAGGAAAAGCCTAAACTATGGATAACTACAGATGAAGGACCTGGAGAAGGGGAGAAATGACAGGTTGATAATTTGGCCTAACTAATTGTTTTTGCAGTCTATCTGCTTCCCTTCTCTTCTTATACTAACGAATTAAGCAGAAAGTCCTTTGAAAATCCCTACTTCCTCCAATCTATTCTCAAGATCACACTTTATACCATTGCAGCCAGCGTAAACAGTGTGTATCTCTTACAAAATCAACATCCTCCCAACACAGTAATCATTCCTACAGAACCTGACGTTCTTAGCCTTGATTCCAGTGGAGGCATCCTCGGAAAAATAAATGTACAGGCAATCCCCAGTTATTGGTAGGCTCAGTTATTGGTGATCCGGTTATACAGGATTTGTCTAGTGATGGAAATCTGCGATTTTCAGCTCCGATTTCCGCTTATCGGTGCCGATAATCAGGTAATGGCACTGATACATACTTAACAGAAGCGCTGATCTCCAGTTATTGGTGCCGATTAGCACCGAAAATCGCCGATTTTCAGTTATCAGCGATTTTCACTCATCGTCACGCCATTGGAATGGAACCCTGCCTATAACCAGGGACTGCATGTACAGTACTGTGATAGAAGCCAACAACCATGAAATACAACAAGTACCTATACACAATGGCAGCAACAAGAATTCTGACAAACTAAAAAATTTGAAACACGACTGGTGGAGAACAGGTGTAATAAATAGTCATCCGGGCACCATTCAATCTTTTGTTTGAATGCCGACTCGCCTATCGGCACAGAGATATAAGCTAATTTTAACAACAGGTAAGATTCATCCCAAATAAATGTTGTTTTACATACTGTGTGCAATTATATTTCATTCACTATTGTCATATTATTAAATTATAATTTATATATTGTCATATCATACAATTTATGTACACAGCTATCCGGCGCCATTTGCTTTCTGGCTATGTTTACATTCTTAAAATCATTAGCTGATTGCATTTTAACCTACATCATCACATCTATTAGTTGCTAAATGAAATGCATTTTGGAGATTTTATTTTTTGTAAATTATCAAAGCTGGGTTTAAATGAAGTCAAGAAATGATTTTGCCAGTATTGGATATTGCTTTTGTCTCTTCCAAAACGTTTTGTGGCCTGCACATTATTTGTTTCTTCAGCCACAGCTACAACTGTAAATTTAGTGGCATACTTTCATAACACTTTCCTCTCCATTGCATGAAGGATTAATAAAGATTTATCTTATTTCTATTTATAGAAGACACCACTGAAATTAGCACATTTTTAACAAGCTGACAATTGTAATTCAACCCTTAATAAACATGTGTTAGTTATGGTAACTGACATTGGTAAATGACTGTTTCTTGATTTGATTGTTTACGTCAATACTGTACTTGCTGTTGTTTATGCCCAGTGTCTTGCATGCAGTAGTAAGTGGTTGTTAATTATAAGAAATAGTAATGAATCTCAGACAAGTCGCAAGTTGGTAAGCCTGATTTAATATATGAAAGTTTGCATTTAAACCTAACAAACTTTTCCTTCTAGGCTTATTATTAGTTAAGAGCTAACTCAGATATAACATGCACTATCAATGGTATCTACCAAAACTGAGAACAGGCATAGAAAGCCTACCCTAGTGTAATCCACTGAAAATACATCTCTCACTATACACTATGTATACAATGAAATCATCTTGTTGGACAAAATTTTAATGATTCCATGATACAGGAAATCGGATGTTATGAGTATATACACAAATTACGGGTCTTTTGTGTGCTGTATATTTTTGAGTTTCACGGAATTTTTTCGTTGGAAATAAACTGTACTTGTGTATTTACGGAGCAAGCTTCAGTTTCAAAATCCGAAAAATTCCAAAAACTGAAACAAGTGGCACCATCCTCGTAGCCGCTCAGAAACTAATGGTGGCTGATTCAAAAACATCCCGGATTATGGGAGTTGCCGGACCACGGAGTGCCAGATATAAGAGGTCAGACTGTATCATTTCTTAATAAAAAAATTATCACTATCACTTTATACTATGTAGGTTCCTTGAATGAAAAGAAATTTGCCAGGACTCGAGTTATAAATGGTTCAGATTAGCAAGCCTCCATTGTTAAAGATTTCCATAAGTTCCCTTATACAATATCGTTTGACATTATCATACAGATACAGTAATACCATACGTGTTTCGGGTTTTGCAAATTCAAGATTCCCAAAATTTTCATCGCAACCTAATTAATTTGCATTCGTGAGTTTTTCAGAGATTGCAAAATTTGCGAAATCCTCGAAAAACCCTGCAAAAGTCTTTATGCTTAATTTCTGAAGTAATTTACAAGTTTTCATGCTTTAAGTGTATAATCGTTAAGAAAAATTTGTATTTTTAATTTTGTACATAAATATGATACAAAGGTAAACTAGCATACTTTATGTTAAAGTCAAATCCCTCAAAATCACAAAACAGCTGTTTCTCAATTTGTTTGTTTACCAATGTAAACATACCTCAGTTACCCCTACTCTCTCTCTCTCTCTCTCTCTCTCTCAGTAAACCCCCCGTATTCACAGGGGATGCGTACCGCACCCCCCTGCCAATAGCTAAAATCCACGAAGACTTAAAACCCCCCAAAAACACTTAGAACTGCCTATTTTGATAGTTTAAACACCAGAAAAACCCTCTAAAAATACTTATACCTGAGTATTTTAGTTGTTTTACCACAAAAAGTGCATTTAGTCATGAAAATTATAATACAGCAATTAGTGAATATTTCTCAGTGAAAATATCGCGAATGGGCGAATTTTCCGTGAATAATGGGTAGATACGTTCCACAGAGAAATCCGTGAATACGTGAGCCCGCAAATCGTGAGAACGTGAATAGGGAGGTTGTCAGGTTTAACAGTAGTTTAGCTGGGACAATCGTTTGCCGATTGTTCTTTTGGTATGGTCGTTATACCTGTTATCCTCTTCCTGTTTCTTGTTTAGGTGAGATGACGTCTGTCGGATGGTGTCTGACTTCGTCAGTCAGGTTCATAGCAGCGAGGAGTCAGCGGATGGGTAGCAACAGCAGGTATGCTTACCTGGGAGTCATTTTTGGAGCAGCAGCAAGTATGATTACCCGAGAGTCTGTTTTGGATAGACGACTTCTTCTGGACCCACATCCTTTAGAGCAACCTCATCTGTGTGGCTTCATCCGTTGGCAGCAAGTGGCTGTCTCAACAACTCCCCTGAGTTCGTCTGTGTGTGGCTTCGTCCGTTGGCAGCAAGTGGCTGTCTCGACAACTCCCCTGAGTTCGTCTGTGTGTGGCTTTGTCCCTGTTAGCAGCATGTATCTGTCGTGGCAGCTTACCTGTGTTGATATTTTCAATGATTTCTACTGTTGTATCAGTTTCGGTAGCTGGCCAGTGTAACTGCCACGGTTTGGTCTGCTGTCTGTATTTGTTAATGCAGTTGTGGTTGTGTTTGTTAACCCTGCTGTGGTTATTATAATTACTGAGGTCATATGTTTATTTATTTACTAACTGTTTAACATAATATATTACGCTGCTCATGAAATGTGTATTATTTTGAATAATGTGGAGTAACGACTTAATTTTCATGCTGACTCATTTTGGATGTAACTGTTTAGTTTTGCTGCTGTTTCATGTTGAATAAGAATTTAATTTTGTCGCTGATTTGTTGTGGATAAGTATTTAATTTTGTTGCTAACTCATTATGAATAAGTGTTTTGTTTTAAAGCTGACTCATTTTTTATTAAGTGTGTAATTTTGATGTTGATTCATTTTTTAATAAGTTTTGCTTTACTGCTGACTCATTTTTCAGTGTAACTATTTACTTTTGATACTGATGCATTTTGGATAGTAAATGTTAAATTTTGCTACAGAACCATTTTTAGTGATGATATTTTTGTGAACCTGACTCATTTGTATAAACTGTAAATTTTGTAAATAAATTAGTTTTAAGGCCACCTTTTGATTTTGTTTGCCTCCTTCCTCCTTTGTTTGCCCCAATTTCTGCCAGTCTTTTCTCAGTCCCGATATTTTTGTTTTAAAAGAACCTGATGAACCCAAGAGTGGTTCATAACTCTATAATTTTAATCCTGTTAAAGATATTTTACTGTAATATTGCTATATGTCCCATAGTTTAAGAAAACTCCGTGACGACACGCTATTGGCTGGAAGGGTTGGAAGTAGCCAAGCACACAGCAGGGTAGGCTCCATGACAACAAGCTTTTGGCTGGAAGGGTTGGAAGTAGCCAATCACACAGCAGGGTACCAGCTTCCCTTGTTGTTGATTGGCTTGTAGCTCTGATGTTTTGTGTACGTACTGTCACTAGTGCATGAGTGTATTGAATATTTTTAATGTGCATATCTCTCTCTCTCTCTCTCTCTCTCTCTCTCTCTCGTAGTTAGTGCACACACATTTTTATGTCTTATTTCTCTTTATGTCTTTACGTAATTTTAAATGGATTGAATAACTGTACCCTCTATGTACATTATGTACATGCTTTCTTTATTTTATTGAGTTGTACCTTTGTTATAGGCTATGACTTCTATGACATGAAGTTTACCTAGTATACCTTCCTGACAATGACAAAGAAAATGACAGTCATTTAGTTTATAAGCCAATGAATCAGTATAGCGGTAACATTAGTGTACCATACTGTAAATGTGCTAGTATGGCAAATACCATTTATTTCTTTTTTTAAGGGTAATGTATTAAGCCAATTTTTAAATGAAATTAAAGTGCTTTGGGAGCATGATTTGTGTCATATTTAGGGTTTAAACTCTATGAAAATGATATTTTCATAAAATTAGGTTTCACATATACTTACCAAGTAATTACATAGCTATGCAGTAGTTTCTAACTCGTGCGACAGCCTTCATTTAAAATATCACGGTAGCACTTTGATAGTTAGTGTAGGTGACAAGCGCCGCCCACTAACGGGAGTACTGGAAACAATTTAGCAGAAAACCTCATTATGTTTGTACCCTTATGTCTATGAGTTGGGGAGAAAGGGTGGGCTCTGATTCTGTAATTACTTGCTAAGTATATATGAAACTTAATTTTATTGGGCTCTGATTCTATAATTACTTGCTAAGTATATATGAAACTTAATTTTATTATGAAAATTACATGGCTGAATCCCACATTGAATGGAGGTGCAATACATGGACATATTCTGTTCCAAAACATTAAGGCATGGTAATAACTTTGAAACAGATAAATTGCTAGCACTGAAACAATACTTGTCATTTCCTTACGTGGTAAGAGAGCTACTGCAGGTGAATACTGCCTCTGGTCGGTGCCCATCTTAACCTGTAGTGGCCTGGCGGTTGAGCCGCGGGTCGCTTCTACGTAAGTGGGAGCTCTGCTGCGAGGATAGGCCTGATCGCTGGCAAAGCATACATAAGTGCCTTGCCCTTGGTGCAGTACCAGTATAAAGAAAAAAACCACCAGACAATCCTTTCACCTACACTGAAAACACCACAACCCATCCACTGAGACTGGTGGGTACTCCAGGTACATTGTACCCCCTGGCTGCAGAACATTTGATACCTTACTCCAAGGCTAAGAGATAGTAGGAGAAAAGAGATTCCCATGCTTCCTCCCATAATACAATGCCAGCCACTGGTTACGGCCCCAAGGTACTGCAATTTTCAAACACTGTTTCAACTTCTTTCAAATACTGAGATGCAGAGATCGGTTCGCACTTCCAGTAGGTTGACTGCAGAATGGAAGTGAGGGCCGTTATTATTATTAAAATAGTTTAACCAGACCACTGAGCTGATTAACAGCTCTCATAGGGCTGGCCCAAAGGATTAAAATAAAATGGAGTCCCAGGTCTAAGCCATAGGCTAAGCACTGGTACTAAATGATGAATAATGAAACTAAAAATACATAAAAGGTATATGTTTCCACACTAGAACACATGCACACATTAAATACATTTACTCAAGTTTCCATCTGAGTGAGGGACATATGTGCCTGAAAGCTAATAAGGTAGAGACTGCCCTGACATCAAGAGTTTTCACTTCAAAGGTAGGCAAATGTCCTCCTGAATCTGAGAGTGCGCCTCAGAAATCAAGTCTTTGACGAAGAGGGACAATGTGTTCTTAGTCAGAGGGCGAGACGGATTATTGACAAAGCACCTGAGGTTACTGGATGATCCTCTGATCTTCTCAGTCCTGTTCAGGAATACCTTAAGGCTCTAGTAGGAAAAAGAACTCTCTTCTTCCTCAGAGCCACAGTATCCATTAAGGTCTTAATGGCTTGGAACTCGCTAATATGTTAGCAGTAGCCAAGGCCATGAGGCAGAGAGAGTCTTCAGAGTAAGGTTTCTCCGAGAAGAGAACGAAGGGGTTCAAAAGAGGGACCTGTCAGCCACTTCGATACTATGTCTAGGTTCCAGGAGACCGGATCTTCCTTTCTTTGCTTAGACGTATCAAAAGGACTTGACGCAGTCATTAAGATCTGGGATTGATGCAAGATTCAGGACCCCGGTGTTTAAACGCTGAGCTAAACACAGCTTGATACCCATAAGTGGTAGAGGATGATAGATTCCAAGATTTCCTCGAATAAAGAACGAAACCCGCAATTTGGGTCACAGACATCTCAGGAGGAGAGACGTTGAGTCAGACACACCAGCTTCAGAAACTTCCCCATTTAGCCTGGAAGATGTGACCAGGAAAACAACACCTGCATCTTGCAATAGCCTCTGCAGTGCATCTTGAAAAATGCTTACGCTCTGAGAGGGAGGCGATGATTCCTTGAGGTGGCAAACAGGTCCAATGTCAGCCTACCCCAAAGTATCGCAGATTCCGACAGACCAGGGGATCCAAGGTCCACTAGGTGAGAAGGACCTACTCTCCGACGGCTCAGTTCATCCGCGAGAATATTTAGTTTTCCCTGAATAAATCAAGTGACTAGATTCACTCATTTTATTTGTCCACAGTAGGTCTCTTGCTGTCTGGCAGAGAGGGAATGAGTGAGCGCCGCTCACTTTTGTACCTACGTTAGGGGTGTGGTATTGTCAGAATGGGCTACCACAGTCTTGTTGTGAACTAGAGTCGTGAAGCACTGAATCCTTAAGTGAAATGCTTTCAGCTTTCTGTGAAGGTTCTGTTCTTCTGGCAACCATGTCCTGGAAACTTTCCGCTTCCCAAAGAGGACTCCCCAACCTAGAACCAAGGAGTCTGAATAGAACTCTAGGACTCTCTTTCTGAAAGTCTACGTTTGGACCACCACCATGCTGGTCCATCTTGATGGGAAATGCGTAGATGTCTGGCTGCGTTTCTCTGTCCCAGTTGGCCTTGAGGAAGAATTGCAAGACTCTCATGAGAAGCTTGCCTAACTTGACAAACGTCTTGATGGACAACAGAGTCCTCAGTAGGCTCATCCACTGATGGGCCGAGCAAGATGAAGGGGCAAGAAATTTGTGGACCGTCTGAAGGCAGCTGGCGATTCTCTTGGCAGACAGAAAAGCCTGAAAAGTCCGAGAGTTGAGACTCGCCCCAAATAGAGGCACTCTTGCAACAGGGCCAACTGGGACTTCTAAAGGTAGATGATAATTCCCAGTTCCTGAAGAAGATGTTCAAGTCCTTTGTGGACTTTTCCCTCAAAGGGGATCGAAGAGGCAAATCATCCAGATACAGACGGACATTTATGCCTATTAACCCCTTACTAGACTAACCCGAGATATCTTGTGATCAGTGTTCTCAACATTTTGGACTTACCACAAGATAACTTGTAAAAAATTCAATGCTAATATAAGACTAATACGAGATGTCTTTTAATACAGTGTTGTTTTAAGGCTTCTTCGAGATATCTCACGCTATAACATACGTCTGGCAGTGGTACTTGCTGCTGAAAGTCGTGGGTTATCAAGAATGACGTCTGGTTTTTTTGTGCCGACTATGCGTCATTAGTAGCACTTCAATGGTCAGCCTGGTCTTTTTTTTTTTTTTTTTTTTGGTAATCTGTTTCAGTCAGGTTGTTTTATTTGACATCTTAGACTGTTTATATGTTATATTATTGATTTATTACGTTGATGTTGTGTCTTTTGTTAGTCTATTTTGTGATACATTGAGTACAATTTTTTTTCTTTTATGCGAGTACACACAATTACTAGCTCTCCAGTGGTGACTTTGAAAATCTGTTTGTTTTATTTCTTCTTTTCAACTGTTTTTAGGTAAGTCTGGCTGTTTTATTTGTCATTTTAGACAAAATTACTAAAACTAAGCATACGAGATATCTTGTGATAGACCAAAATAGGTATTTGTACGAGATAACTCACTAATGACCATAAAAAGGTCATACTGAATTTCTAAAATTCAGTATTTTACATAAAATAATCATAATTTTATATTGAAATTAAGAAGTATAGTGTCTAAAGAACTTATATTTTCAATTAATTAAATAAAATAACTGGAATCTTTTTGACACTGTTAAAAAATTGGTCCTTTAAGGGGTTAAATGAAGTCATTTAGCTATTGGAGCGAGGACTTCAGTGAACACTTGAGGTGCCATAGAGGCCAAAGCAAAGAGCCCGAACTTGGAGGATTTAGCTGGCGCTGGGCGCTTGGGAGCTGGCATCGGGCACTCAGGTGGCGCAGGGCACCCCGATTTAGATACTTCCTGGAGTCCAGGTGGATGGGGAAGTGGAAGCATGCGTCCTACATATCCAAGGTTATCATCCAATCACCTTGGTGAATGGATGAACAGACTGACTGGTTTGTCTCCATCTGAACTTCATCTGTCGGACAAAGAGAATATGTCCTCGACTTCTTCAGTGGCTCATTTTTGAAAGACAGAGGAGACCTCCTCCTGAAAGGGCCGCAAGTTTTTCCCAGCCTCTTGAGAAGGCTGTCAAAATGATAGGAGAAGGAACCAAAAGGGGGTCTCCATGAACAGAATGAGTAACCCTCCCTCAGAACCTTGACAATCCACTGTTCTGTCCCTCTGATACTCCACTTCTCCCAAAACTCAAGAAGACTGGCCCCCACTTGTGCATGGAGGACTTCCTCATTTCTTGGCCAAGGGCTTGAGGCCCTCTAGATAGTTCTGCCCGAAAAGTGGACATTGGAGCAAGTCCTAGACTGGACTTGAGCTTACTCCCATGAAAGGGATGTTGCTGGAGGAGAGACTGTCTTAGGAACAAACGCAGACGAATCCTTGGGGCATTTGGACGAATGCCCCAGAAGACCCAAGTTGACTTCTATTGGAGGTCTGACTTCTGGGCCTGCGTGACACCTTTAGTGGAATGGGAGCACCAAAAAAATCTCTTTTCTTCAAAACCCATAAAGAGAAGAGCCACAGGTTCAAGAGAGCCATCCCTGATGGTCTTGTCTGCACAAGAAAGGACTCCTAGCCAGTCCAAGGCAAAGTCTCCACCTAAATCATGCAATCTTCAATCTTCTTGGCTAGCGCTCTCACCATCCAGTCCAAGAAACTGAAAGCTTCAAACAACTCAAAGGGGTCTTTGACAAGGAAGTCAAGTTCGGCTGACGAAAAGCATAATTTTTGCTGACGAAAACACGAGCGTTGGGAAGGAGCTTCCCTGGTGGTGTAGGAAAGAAACCTCCTACAAAGTAAGTGCAAGGGAGGAGAGACAAAGGAAGCCCTACCTTGCTCCCTCTTAACAGAAAACCAGACTGCAATCTCCTTGAGTGCCTCCCTAGAAGGGAAGGAAAGCACCATTGTGGGGAGCCTAGGTCTGTCATCTGGATGGCTCATCAGGAAGGTCAAGGTAGGTGAGACCTAGGGCTAGATGGAGCCAAAAATGGGATGGAAAGCTCGCCCGCAAATACTGAAGGAGAGCTGCAGAGACTAGGGGATCCGCGGTCGGAAACGGGCGTGTGGTGCTCTGAGCAGTAGATTGATACTGAAGAGTTGGTGCTGGGCATCTGGCGCTGGGTGCTTGGAAGTGGGCGCCGGGTGCTCGGAAGCAGGCACCGGGCACTTGGCAACTGGCACTGAGCACTCAGAAACAGGCTACGGATGCTTGAGGAGATGAGCACTTGAACAAAGACAACGAGCGCCTGAGAGGGATCGTTGGGCGCTTGGGAGCCAAATACTGGCGCCCAACAGAAATACACTCAGGAGAGAAATACTCCGGACTGTCCCATGCACTGCAGGAAGGTTGAGGACTGTGTCCGGCTCCTTAAACAGCTAACTGGACACTGGAGAAGAGCGCCAGCATCACCTGCATGCCTCTTCAATGGATGAGACGAATCTAGAAAGCGCTTTTGGCGCTTCCAAGTCTGGGCTGGAGTCTTGAGAGTCGGATGACAACTGGTGCACATCCAAGACGCCTTTCCAGCAGCTGTCTGTTGAAGCCTGGGATATTCATGCAACAGGTTCAACTGAGGGGGCAGCTACCTGTGGGTAAACCCCACAGTCCTCCCTTGCACTTCCAGCATGTCTTCTCCCAGACTTAGGGCAGCATGACAGAGACCTTCGTCTAGGAGAAACCAAAGGGACAAGAAACCACCTCCTCCACTTGCATAACACTTTCTCCTGTCAAGACACCTTCCCAGTGGCTGTCTGCCAATACCTGGGATATTCATGGAACAGGTTCAACTGAGGGGGCAGCAACCCCTGGGCAAACCCCACCAGCCTCCCTTGGACTTCCGGCATGTCTTCTCCAAGTTTAGGGGAGCAGGACAGAGACCAACTAGGAGAGCCGGCAGGACGAGAAGCCACCTCCTCCACTTGCACAACACTATCACTTCTTATTTTGCAGGAGGTGGCGCTGTCTGAATACGTTTTCCAATAAACAACTTAAGTGATGCACCTAACTCCGCCACTGCATTCACTAGTAGGATAATTTTCTTGAGAAACCTAGACTCTAAACTGGCAATGGCAATGGGTTCGGAAGTGAGGGAGCCAGGCGTGGGAGTAGGTGGATTAAAAGCAAGAGGGCTAGTAGCAGGAGAAAAATTAGGAAGAGGGGAAGAAGGAATAGCAGAACTATCTTCCAACCTAAGGTAGGGTAGAATACTAGGCTAACGGAGGCTCATTTCTAGGCTCTAGGGGCCGCTTTCCTTTTCCTATCCTTCTCTAACTTGTCTAGTTCAGATTAAGTACCTTCTACTCTGCTAATCATTGGATTTAGCACAAGTTTTTTCCCTATTATATTTCTGCCCACTACATTTACTGCAAATTGTATGAGAATCATATGAAGACTTGATTAATCTGTTTTGCAACTTTTGCTACAACAGCAAAACTAGGTGAACCTGAATCAGACATAATAACAAAAAACTACAACAAAATTATCCTGAAAGCTATTAAAGCTTGAAGGCTACTCAAATAATGATAATACTTCACTGAAATTCAGCCATACAACCGAAAATCAGTAAACAAAAGCTGCAGCAAACCCTCAATTTTACTCAGGAGCACGGCAGAAACAGAAAGAGGTTTTCTGATAAGTTGTTTCCAGTACTCCCACTAGTGGGCGGGCCTTGTCACCTACACTAAACTATCGAAGTGCTGCCATGATTTTTTAAATAAAGGCTGCCGCGTGAGTTAGAAACTACGAGGGTAAGTCAAAAAGTTCCAGGAAAAATTGTTGAATGATGTATTTACACAGGAATGAAACAACCCAAATACTTGTAAACAATTATCTGTGATTAATCCATATAGACTTGTTTTCAGTCATCCTCTTTATAAATGAAGTGTTAAATCTGCTTCAAAAGGAACTTGAACCCATGGAAAATAAAAATTTTGAGATGAGCTAACATCAAAACAAGCTTAGAAACCAGGAAAAATTATTGAAGCTTTGCAACAAGTTTATGGAATTCTTCTCCATCTAAATCATGATTGGATAATTTAAGGATGGTCGGGAAACCTCAAAGACAACAAGAGAGGGAAGATCATCAACTGCAAAAATGAAAGAATTGTGGCTTTGGTGCAGAATCTAGTGGATGGAGATCGTCGGATTACTATCGATATGATAGCTAATGAAACTGGGATCTCCATGGTTCGCATTTTCAATTTTAAATGAAAATCTTGGTTTGAGTAAACTTTCAGCACGTTGGGTCCCAAAAGCGAAAAAAATAAGACCAACTGCATCAAAGAGCTGAACTTTCTCTTGCAGTTTTAACGAAGATTGAATCAAATGAATCAGAGTTTTTGACCGGATTGTTACTGGAGATGAAACTTGGATCCATCAATATGACCCAGAAAGTAAAATTCAATCAAAGCAATGGTTCAAGAGGTTCAGCTGCACCAGTGAAGTTCAAAGTGGCGAGATCTGCCCAGAAGGTTATGGCAACAGTGTTTTGGGACTCCAAAGGAGTGATTTTGATTGATTTCCTTGAAGGACAAAAAACAATCACCGAGAACTACTACAAAGGTGTTTTGCAAAACTGAAGACTGCATTTTCGAGGAAAGTTGCAACAAAGAATTTTGTTCCATCATGATAACGCTCCAGCACATTCATCAAGGGTTGCAAGAAGTCCTACGGAAATTTAGGTGGGAAACTCTTCCACATCCTCCTATAGTCCTGATCTTGCTCCTTCAGATTTTTTCCTGTTCCCAAAACTCAAGGAACACTTAAGAGGAGTCCGGTTTGAATCTTTGATGCTGCTAAACATGCAGTTTCAACATGGTTTAATAGAAAGGCCCCAAATTTCTACAAAGAAGGGTTGCAGAGGTGGAAACAGCGCCTTGAAAAAGTGTATAGAGTTAGATAGTAGATATGTAGAAAAATGATGTTTGAATTTCCTTAAATAAAAGTATATTGAATTTTCCTGGAACTTTTATGTATAGCTGTAATTACTTGGTAAGTTTTATGAAATAAGCATTTATTAGCATTTTTAATGACTCTACCAAACACTTGCAATTCCTTCTGAGAAGCAACAGGTTCTGGAACCTAACCTTGCGAATATTTGATGTATTACTGTGATGATGATGAAGACAATTTTAGGATGCACTTTGTACAGTATTTAGTTAACATGGGATTTTAGCATGTATATGTTATTAGTATACTTAAAGTTTGAGCTGTTCTTTCAGATATCTTCTTATTTACTTAAAAAAATTTCTACTTCTCTATAATTTTTCTGTACCTAAGAATTCCCTTAGTTGAACATTTTTATCATTCTCTACAGGGGTTAACTACCAACAGTGTACCTTGAGTAGCCCATAGTTAACACCAGCAAAGGTTTTTTATGGTGGCCCTGTGACCCACAAGGCTACATTTGTCCTTTGTGTTTTTTTACTTATTTCAACCTTAACCTTTGGTCCCTAACCACAGAGCTGTGCAACTTCAATTTATTCTTGCTTTGATTTCCACCCCTTCTGTAAGAGCATACTGCATTCTTTGCATGGTGGTCCTATGGTAAGTCTACAACTGTGACTTGAGTGGTTTTCTTAAACTACTTATTAAATACAGTATAAATAATCTTATTTAGCAAACAATCCTGAGTAGCACCTACATTATTCATTCATTCTTTAGAATTTCATACAAAAGTTGACTTCCTAAGTCTACATAAGTCACAGACTACTTGTGAGGCTAACAAAAATCACTTCCTTCTGTCAAATAATTACATTTACTAAGTAATACTTTCCTACTGAAGATACCTATTCATTCATACTTTTAAAAACAATAAAACGTTGGCTTACCTTCCTTTTTCTCTTGACTTTGCCCTTCCGTTTCGTAGTCTTCCTTGTTTTACGTGTTTTTGTACCCTTAGTTTTCCTAGTTTTGGCAGTTCTGCGCTTTCTGGTAGTGCTCTTCCTTTTCTTAGCCTTCCCTTTTCTAGTAACTTTTCTCCTCTTTCTCTTTGGTGCTTTTGTGGTACGTCTGGGTTTAGAGAGAGATCTCTTACTGGACGGCAATGGCCAACTTATAGTGGCACTACCACAGGCAGCCTGAAAAGTTACAAAAAAAAATAATGTAAACAACCACTTAAGAAGGTCAAATGCTAAAATATTTGGTGCACAAGATACAGAAAAACTACAAATTCATGACAATTTGCATTTCCCTACATATACAAGCCTTTGGTCTTTTATATGGCTATACCTTCAGTGAAAGCTGGTGGATTCACTGAAGTTTGGTAACAAGGTAGTTAAGTAGTAAGCAAGTGAGAGGGTGGGGTATCCACAAATTCAATCAACTGTTGGCATCTCTTTCTCTTTCTGTAACACTGATGAATATGGGGTTGGTTATAGCAACTTGTTCCTACAAGAATGTAACCTTTGTCTTCTATATAGACTGAGTAATTAGATAGACTCTTTGATGAACTGGAGTGATTGTGTTCTACACACCTAGATATGCCAGCTTCCTGGTCAAGTATGAAAGCAATGGAAGGACTTCTGTAAGCACATATAAGGTCCAGCATATGTGATGCCACAACTGTTAGAGCACTGTCCTACTAAACTTAGATCTTTACTATTATAAGGTACTTCAACCAGGCCATTGGGCTAATTTAATTAGCTCTTATAAGGCTGGACCAAATGATTTGTCTTTATTGAATTTAGATTTCTATTTAATAAATTAGTCCCTTAAAAATCTTATAAATGGGTTAACTGAAAACGATGGAACACCTGATAAAATTTCTTTCAACTGATTAGTTTCCAAAGCTTGACAATTGCTGTCAATTATATTTTGAACATTCACAAAAAAACTGTTTAACTGTAAGTGTTACTCTACAGTCTGTACATACAGGAACTGTATAAGGTGGGCTATTCATCAACCATCCGTGGGTCACATGACAAAATCACTTATGAGTTTGCCCTTTTGATATAATGAATTCCATATTCCAATACTGGACTTAATTTTTTTTTTTTTTTTATTATCATGTTCACTGCTCCATATTCTTTTCCATTTACTGATTATAATGGGTTCTGGAGAGGTTATATAATCAATGGGAGTGTCTGAATGTGATCTTGTCATAGTAGTTACAGCTTTGGCAGCTGTATCAGCTTCTTCATTTCCTTTACCTTCATGGACAGGAATCCAACAGATTTCTATACATTTACTACCTCCATACAATTTCTAGAGTAAAAATTTAATCTGTTGTGCAAGGGTACTTTCTGAGGTACAACATTGGAAGGTTTCTAAAGCACTTCTATACTGCTAAAAATTATATTTCTGTAATAGTATATCATTAGTCATTTTAATAGCTGATCTTATTACTGCAGATAATTCTGCTGTGGATGTTGTGGTGTAGAATAGATAGGGAAATTAAATAGAAAAGAGAGAGAGAGAGAGATAGAAAGAGAAAAAGTTAGGAGAGAGAAGGAGAGAGAAATAAGAGTAAAGAGAGAGGCAAAGAACACAGTGATAACGGCCAAATGCTGTTGTGTTGTGTTATCAATACGCGAGATGTTTACATTGCAGTATATCGTGTTTAAGCCATAAAAACAGTCGTAAAAATGGGAAATAATGGCCTGCATGATTGAAGCCAAGCAAAACATGAGTCAGCACAGTCTAAATGCTTGCAACAGCTGATTCTATAGCCCGCCTTCTCCGGAAGGTGTTTTCGTGGAAGTTCCAGGAATTTGGGGTTGACCCAAGTGATATACTTCTTCAACCTCCAATCAATTATGTGTGGGAGGGTCTTTCCACACCCTCCTAAGATCACCTCCTATCAAGTCCTCTAAGGAGAGATTTGAATCACACCCACTACAGTCCTTCCAATCAGCTACTTGAAGGGGAGGCCTTGCTGATTAATCCTTCCAATAAGGCTAGAAGGAGGTGGAGATTTACAGATAGCAAGTTTCCTGAGGTTCAACGAGTGAGAGACCGACGAGGAGACGAGAGTCAGAACTGTGTCCTTCAAGGGAGAGTTCTTCTCCCAATCGCTTCGTGTTCCCCATATAGACTGATTCAAGAGTGATTCGTTTCTATCGTTGTAACTTGTTAATTTTGTACTGATCTTTATAATATTAAGTACTAATTAAAGTGAAGAAATTACCGATCTGTCTCTATACGCCTTTCTGAGAGATATCAATATTTAAAAGGAATAAATATACAAAGATAGCACATCATCTGAAATAATAAATCTGAAGGACACCTCGAAAGAAACCAAGGTAAGAAGAGAAAGACTAAATTCTATGCAAACATAAAACGAAGAACGTAAAAAGAAAAAATAAAAACATTACAATTGGTGGCAGCTAAAGTGGATCCAGAAGGCGAGACGAAACAAACGAACATTAATGAAATTATCAGTGCAATTATTTAAGTTACAGTGAAACGAAATTCTACAAAACGAACTTAGATTTTTTTACGACGACGAACAAAATATATCAGAAGAAATAAAAATACTCCAGCGAATAGCAGCTTACAACAAGAACGTCGAGTGTGGATAAAACAGTTTAGTGCGTCCCGAAGCCAAAAACATTTTTGAACTGTTACCGTCAACAAATTGAGCAAGACGACAGCGATAATAAGCCCAGTGTTAGCGACATTGCATCAGTGATTGAAGAAAAACAACGTACAAACTTTCAACAAGATTCCAAAGCGGAAAACCACAGCGGAAAAACAACGCAGACATAGTGATCCGACAGCGAAACATTCACCGTGAATGAACAACATTTAGCGATATCACGATATCAACAACACAACACAGTAAAGGAATTTACTATCCACTCTCTTAATAAATAAGTGAAGATAAATTTTTTTTAGCATCTTGCTATAAGATTGAAAATTAAGAAAACTCTCTCTAGTGAATAAAATTCTTTTTGCATAAATACCAGCATTACTCTCTCTATGATAAATTAATTATTTAGTAAATAATTTAGATAGGGAATTAGCTATTTTTTTTACTCGGTTGGTGATGATTATTTGAGAAGTTATATATGTAATTTTGTGGACTTATTATAATGAATTTTAATGATATGATGCCCAATTTCAAATAAGAATTTATTTTGAGTATTGAAAAAGGTTTTAATTGTGCACTTGAACTCAATAGAGAATTTAATTTTTTTTGTGTAACAATTTGACAAATTGTTTTTAATCTTGGTATAATATAACGAAATTTTTTTTTTTGATTGATGTACTCTGAGTGAAAATTTTTTTTTGTGTGTGGACATGCAACGAGTATTTGATGAACTACTGAACACTGTTAGACATTCACATTACGATTTAAGACCGTCGACAATTAGACGAAGTCGAATTTCAAGACTAAATTCCCACTCCGCTGTAGTGCAAGGAAATACTAACAATAATAACACAAATAACCAGAACCAAAATAGTGTTAATCATTCTAATACTACTAACAATAATAATAATAATAACAATACTAATAATACTAATAATACTACACATTACAATTTTTAATATGAACCAGGCACAAGCCAATCATAACAACCGCCACACGCTTCTGTGGACAGGTGGATGATTCCAATCCTGACAAAAGCAGACTCGAAGCCTATACTGTAAATCATTGGCTAGCAGATGCAGATAGTCGTATAATTTCAGGGGAATAACAGATGAAAGAGCTAAGATAAATGAAGCCTTGTTGCTCGTCAGCTCAGAACATGGAGACGCACATAAAACTTTGAATTCCACAAGTTTTAGCAAACTTAATAACTATGTAGAATTCAAAGAAATTTGTTTATCACTCTGGGAACCAGTAAATCAGACTGACGTTTTATATAACCTAACTAGATTTCTTAACCCACAATATAAAACAATTGCTAATTTGTATGCATAAAGCGTGGAGAATGCAATAGAGAAAATAAGCGAAGATTTAGAGAAGACAGGTATTACTATAGGAGACAAGGATCAGTTTGGGGCTAGTGCCCAGAAATTAGTTGAGCTACGGCATGTATTAAATTACCTGTCATTTGGAACCATATATAATATTCTTGGAGAAGAGGAAAAGAAAGCTTTCAGAAAAATAAAACTTGATCCCAGAAAAACAAGCCTTCAAACATTGAAGACAATGAGAGAAGAAATCCAAAGGAAAGAGATAAATCTATCCAAGGAATTCGTGGGAACAACAGAAGCACAAAATGAAAGGAAAGTCAGAAATAATAATCCTAATTTTAAACTGAATAATAAATTCTATGATAATTCCAGACAAGCAGGAAATAGACCAAATACCTTCCAAGGAAATATGCCCAAAATACTAAAAGAAAATGGAATCCAGATCAAAGGGGAAGAAACAATCTAACAAAGAGTGGACCACACAAACCTTATAGATATGGTCAAAACTCAAACACAAACACTTCAACCCAAGTGAACTATTCCGCTCAAGGGGCGAGACCCAAGACAGCCTCGAAAACTGTTGGGTATACAAATCATTTTACAAATGAGTGTAGAAAACCTAGAATCTGCACGGTTTGTAAGAAAATAGGACATTTAACAAAGAATTGCTGGTTTAAAACACAAGAAGGAAATAAAGAAATAGTTGAATTAAGTAGTAACCGCTCAGCATCAAATAAGTCTTCAAATCAATGACAATTTATCCCCTACACAGAATACCACAAGAAAGTCCTTCAAGAAGATAAATTAAGAGAAGAATTAGCAAATAGGAGAAGTGAAGGTTCATCCGCACTATCCATATTGCAGAGTAAAGAAGTAGTATTTTCCATGGATGAAGAAGAAATAATCAGAAAGGATTTACCTATCATTAAAATTCCAATACAGAATAAATTATGTACTGTCCTTATGGATTCAGGTAGTACTGTAAGCATAATAGATAAACACACATTAACAAGTTACTTAGGCGTTAAAGAAACGCTAATTCAGGTCAAAGCAAGATAATAAAAGGAGTAGCGGGTAAACAGATAAAAGTTTAGGCAATGTGAACTTAGAAATAGACCTTTCGTCACATAAAACTGTTGAAAGTTTTATAGTTCTAGAAGACAGGTTCTTTCCCACACAGGTGTTGTTCTCATATAAATTAATGAAGAAATGTGGAATTATACTGAATTGCCGAGAAGGAAGGATTAACGTTACACAAGATAATAAAAGAGCGTATGCTTTACGCTTGAAGAAGAAAAGTTTCACCCAAATCTGATCAATTTGTCTGAGACGACTTCAACAAGCGACAAAGACATACAGAAAATAACTTATCATCAAGAGAACAATCAAATTAAAATGAATGGTAACGGAAAGGAGGAATTTCAAAATTACAGACTAGAAAGATAAGATGCACATCCAGAAATTATACCCTCCAACAAAAGAAGTGACCCAGAAATAAATAAAGGTGATCTCCAGTGTTCTGAATGTGACAAGGAACAAGACATTTATGAGGATAATTATGCAGAGATAAATACAGAACATTATAGCAATGTAGTAATCAGCTATGATAATGAAGGGAAATTAGTAAATGAGGTACTGTTGTTAAAGAAAATAAATAAAGTAGATATAAATGAAATAATAGCAGTAACTGAAGAAACTAGTATAGATGCAGAACATTGTTACTTTGCAGAAACAAAAGATGAGGAAGTATGTTGTGTAAGCACTGCTGATGATAATAAAGTACAGTTAATACTAAACAGACAGGTAATTTTGCATCCAAAGTGTTTAACAAAAATACATCTAAGGGGAAAAGAAGAGATAGGAGTTAAAGATGTTCTTTTACTAAATGAAGAGTTACCAGAATTTGTCAGAATGGATAATTCTTTAGTCCACATGAAGGGTGATACTTGTGAAGTTTATGTCCAGAACTACTCAGATAACAAACTAACACTTTATGCAGGCATTATCTTTTGTAAAGGAATACCTATTAACAATCCATTACTAACATTAGAAGAAGAAGCATTTTTCTCTGTAACTGGTCAAACATCTGAATTAAGCAAAGAAGTGAATAAAACAGATTTTCCAGAAAACAAAGATAGATTAATTCAAGTATTAGAAAAATACAGAGATGTAATAGCAATAGAAGGAGATAAATTAGGTAGAACAAATGTCCTAAGGCATAAAATTGTATTAGATGATGGAACAAAACCATTCTTTATTCCTAATTACAGATTGCCAATAAGCCAAAGACCCATAGTTGATAATTTGATAGAAGAAATGAAGAAAGATGGGGTAGTCATTCCTTCTAAATCTCCATATAATTCTCCATTACTACTTGTTCCAAAGAAAGATGGAAATTGGAGACTTGTGATAGACTATAGAAAGTTAAATTCCAACACCATCCCCGATAGAATGCCAATGCCAGTGATTCAAGATATGTTAGCTCAGTTAGGAGGTGCAAGGATATTTTCATCTTTAGATTTACTTAGTGGATACTGGCAAGTACCTTTAGACGAAGAGTCGAAACCGTTCACAGCCTTCAGCACACATAAGGAACACTTGCAATTTGAAGTCATGCCATTTGGACTCACTTCGGCTCCTTTAACGTTTGTTAGATTAATGCTTCAAATATTAGGGGATATAGAAAATGTTGCAGTTTACTTAGATGATGTTATCATTTTTAGCAAAGATTTAGAAAGTCACCTCAAAACATTAGAAATAGTCTTGGAAAGATTAAGAAGAGCAGGATTAAAAATCAAATTAAAGAAATGTCAAATTTAATGAAATCTTTGGAATACTTAGGACATGTAATTAGTGAAGATGGTCTGTGAATGCAAGCAGGCAAGATAAAAGCAATAGTTGAATATCCAGCTCCTACCAATTTGAAAGCATTGAGAAGATTCCTAGGAATGGTAGGCTACTATAGACCTTTCATTAAAGGCTTTGCTACAATAGCCAAACCATTAACAGAATTAACAAAGAAAGATGTCAAATATGAATGGAATAAAGAACAAGAGACAGCTTTCCAAACACTAAAGAGTAAAATGACCAGGAACCCTGTACTAGTCTACCCAGATTTCTCGAAGGACTTTTACTTAGCCTGTGATGCATCAAGTACCGGGCTAGGGGCTGTATTATTACAAAAGGACAAAACAAGAATGAGAGCAGTATATTATGCCAGTAGAGTTTTGAATGCTGCAGAGAAAAATTATAGCACAATAGAAAGAGAATGTTTAGCATTATACTGGGGTCTAAGGAAATTTAGACACATAATTTTAGGACATAAAGTCAATGTACTTACTGATCACAAACCAATTTGTGATTTGTTTAAGAAGAGAACTTTTACAAATAACATGAAGTTCAATAGATGGTTCATTAGTGTGTTAGAATTTGCACCAGAATTCAGATATATCCCAGGAAAATTTAATACACTAGCAGATGCATTATCCAGAGCCCAAGAAGAAACAGAGAAATGTATTACCACTAATACTTTTTGTTTTAGCTGTCAAGTGGTAGATTTAGATTTGGAAAGAGTACAAATACAGCAAGGAATGGATACAGAAATCAGGCATATAATAGGACAACTAATGACAGATGAATCTTTAAAACCTGATTTTGTTTTAATCAATGGATTATTGTATAAAAGACCAACAGAGAAGAATGGTTATTCTCGACTATACATCCCGAAAACACTAATCAGAGAAGTTTTAGAACTAACACACTCATACAAGTTAGCAGGACATCCAGGAATCAAAAAGACAACTAGAATCCTAACCAGAAACTATTTTTGGCCCCATTGTAGTGAGGATGCCAAGAACTTTGTACAAAATTGTGTAGTTTGTAATCGACATAAAGGTAACGTAAATCCAAAAGCTCCTCTTGAAAAATACCCATCGGAGTTGAATCCATTTCAGGTCGTATCTATGGACTTTTTAGGTCCATTTCCAACAACTGTTAGGGGGAATAAACAAATATTAGTCTTTTTAGACTATCTAACAAGATATGTAGAGATCGTACCAGTAAGAAATAGAGATGCAATTACAGTAGCAGAAGCTCTTAAATCTAGAATTATTACGAGACATTCATGTCCCCAAGTTCTTCTTTCTGATAACGCAGCAGAATTTACTAGTGAACTTTTAAGAAAATTATGTGAATTTTATGAGATAAATAAATGTCAAATCACAGCATATAAACCAAGTTCAAATGGAGCAGTAGAAAGAACGAATCGTAAGATAAAGGATATCCTGAAAACTTTAGTTAAACCTAATACAGAAGACTGGGATTTAGCTTTGGAAGACGTACAGTTTACTATAAACAATACTGTAAATGAGACAGTAGGAGAATCACCACACTACTTGTTATATGGATACGAGAAGAGACTACCAAATACGTTACTAGATGATGCAACACCACCCCGACATACTTATAACTACGATGACTATATTGCCTGGAAAACTAGACGTACATATGAAACGATCAAACAAACGAGGACTAGACTTAAGGAAGCTCAGAGTGTCCAAGCAAAGTACTATGACAAAAATACAGCTAAACCAAAAATTGTAGTAGGTGCTCAGGTATATGTTCAGAATCATGTTCCAGAAGGTCCTAATGTAAAGGTATCCGCAAAGTTCCAAGGTCCTTACAGGGTATTAGAAGTGTTGAAGTTAAATAAGCTAAAGATCATAAGTGAGAGTGATCTAAAGGAAAGAATTGTTCATACCAATCATGTAAAGGTAATAAAAACAGACTCTTGGTCCAATAAGAGAATAGTTGAATTATTGAAAGAAGTTGAACAGGAACCAATAAATAACAAATACAATTTAAGAAAAAGATAAATTTATGTAAAGTGTTGAACTATTAGATATAAACAATGTGTAGGCATTAAAATACCTCATGTATACAGAATATCTGATAAGGCTTATTCTTACAGATACAAACATGCGGTTCTTCTTGGTTATCATAACACTGCTTTATGTGTCATCTGAGGTGGTGATCCGGAAGGGTGCACTACTAGAGAAAAAGGGATCTGTGAAATTAATAAAGGACTTGGGCATAGTGAGTATTGACATTACATCAGTGCTTATCAATGAAATGACATTGAAAGATGTCCAAAGGGAATTGAAATCATTAATTAGGAAAAGTGAAAATAACAGTGTTTTACCATTGTTGGAAAAACTAGATAATGACATAGGAAGTGTGTTAAATACAAGATCCAAACGATCCCTCTTACCTTTTATAGGAACAGCACTTAATCAATTATTTGGAGTCGCGACAGACTCTAATGTAGAAAAAGAAAGTGCCTGTATAGACAAACTGGAGAAATGGGCAGCAACAAGAGGCATTGTGTTAAATAAGATTATAAGCTCTCAAAACTTAAACAGTAATGAATTGAAAAAATAAAGGAATTTATTAATCAAGTGAACACAAACATTACCAAAGAGATTAAGATAATAACAGATGAACAACATTTAAGTACATTTATGAACAATGTTAGGATTGTATTGCAAGACCATAAAGATCTATTAAATGCCATTTTGTTAGCCTATAAAGGAATATTAAGTCCAACATTAATAAACCCAAGAGAATTAGAGGGCATAATTAGTGATTTTTGGTAGAAGGACATTATACCCTATGGTAAAGGATATAATGGTCTATTATAATTTGATAACCACCAAGGTAGTTAAGAATAAGATCCTTCTAATTTTACCTTTTAATCAAAAAGAGGCAGATGTACTGATGTCCATACATCCTTTTCCCATGTTGATAAAGGAAAACGTAATTATCTCAAATGTCAACCACATCAATTTTGCATTAGAAGAACATGGACTAATGATGTCATTTATTACTGATGCTCAATTAAGAGATTGTATACTTTTGAAAGATAAAGAGTATATTTGCAACCTTGACAACCTGTATGAAACTACTAATGCCTATCCTTGTGTTCAAGAAATAATTGAAAACAAGAATCAAGAGACAGTACTGTGTACACAATTATCCAAACATGATTTTGTTTCCATTATAGTAGAACAGTCAGTTTTTGTGTTTTCACTAAGTTCAGTAACAGCAACTATTAATTGCCATAATGTAAGTACTGAAATTAATTTCAATAATGTCCATGCTTTTGATAAGACTTGCAAGTTAGTTATTCCTAATAAATTATATTATGAACCTCATGTCTTCACAGAAATCACAATCCATAAAAATAAGCCCTACATGAACTACTCTAGTGAAGTTAAAGAATTTAAACTGTCTCAGTTAGAGTTAAAACAAATAAATGAGTTGGCTTTAGTAGATGAATTTTTCTATTACAAAGAAAATGTTTCACCAATTCTGTCTCTGTTCAATTTGGTCATAATCATTATTGTAATAATAGTGTTTGCAATTTTGGTCAAACGTGTGGTAATTTCAAATGTTGAGCAGATTATAACAGAAATAAAGAGGACCAATGAAGAGTAAAATGATCTTATACACATAATTTGCTGCTGAATTCTTTATGTATTATTGTTTGCATTGTGTGTTAAAACAATTAACCATTTTTTAAGTATAACAATTCATTATGTATATATATATATGTATGTATATGTATCTCTTTTGATTCATGAAGTAATGTATGTGAATTTTCTACCATATATTCTTAATTGATTTTTTTGCATTAGTGCATTGACACAGTTTGTGCAATTTAAATATTTTTTGAGAATTGACTTGATGGGAAATCATATAAATACTTTATTTTGTTTGTGATTTAGCAATCATCCATTGAAATATATTCTTTTTGTCACACTGAGGGCAGTGTGAGGTAGCGTGACCGAGTGATGTTGTGGTGTAGAATAGATAGGGAAATTAAATAGAAAAGAGAGAGAGAGAGAGATAGAAAGAGAAAAAGTTAGGAGAGAGAAGGAGAGAGAAATAAGAGTAAAAAGAGAGGCAAAGAACACAGTGATAACGGCCAAATGCTGTTGTGTTGTGTTATCAATACGCGAGATGTTTACATTGCAGTATATCGTGTTTAAGCCATAAAAACAGTCGTAAAAATGGGAAATAATGGCCTCGCGATTGAAGCCAAGCAAAACATGAGTCAGCACAGTCTAAATGCTTGCAACAGCTGATTCTATAGCCCCGCCTTCTCCGGAAGGTGTTTTTAAGTGGAAGTTCCAGGAATTTGGGGTTGACCCAAGTGATATACTTCTTCAACCTCCAATCAATTATGTGTGGGAGGGTCTTTCCCACACCCTCCTAAGATCACCTCCTATCAAGTCCTCTAAGGAGAGATTTGAATCACACCCACTACAGTCCTTCCAATCAGCTACTTGAAGGGGGAGGCCTTGCTGATTAATCCTTCCAATAAGGCTAGAAGGAGGTGGAGATTTACAGATAGCAAGTTTCCTGAGGGTTCAACGAGTGAGAGACCGACGAGGAGACGAGAGTCAGAACTGTGTCCTTCAAGGGAGAGTTCTTCTCCCAATCGCTTCCGTGCTCCCCATATAGACTGATTCAAGAGTGATTCGTTTCTATCGTTGTAACTTGTTAATTTTGTACTGATCTTTATAATATTAAGTACTAATTAAAGTGAAGAAATTACCGATCTCGTCTCTATACGCCTTTCTGAGAGATATCAATATTTAAAAGGAATAAATATACAAAGATAGCACATCATCCGCATGGTTAATCTGAAGGACACCTCGAAAGAAACCAAGGTAAGAAGAGAAAGACTAAATTCTATGCAAACATAAAACGAAGAACGTAAAAAGAAAAAATAAAAACATTACATGAAAACAAAAGCATTGTTAGGCAAGAAAAATAGATATGTTTTGTTGAGTGATATGGCTGTGAATATCATGATTAATTAAGATATTTCTGTGATATATCTTTTATCATAAAGCATTGTTAGGCAAGAAAAATAGATATGTTTTGTTGAGTGATATGGCTGTGAATATCATGATTAATTAAGATATTTCTGTGATATATCTTTTATCATTTTCAGAGCAGGTCTTACTACTGCAGTTAATTATGCTGTGAAAACAGAAGCATTGTTAGATGGAAAAATTTATATGCTCTGTTGGGTGATATAGTTTATAAATATCCTGTTAATAATGAAGATTCAGATTTATCGGTTTTTTCCATCTGTGATGGGAATACCAGCTCAGAAGATAGCAATATCACTGCACTTAATCTAATTATATTAATGCTCTCCTGATGGCAAACCTTCTCTGTCAAAAGGGAGATATAGCGAGTCACTTATAGACCATTAAAAATCAGCAATAAATAGGATGTTATGTTGTGTAACTTGCTTGCACTTAGACTAAGAGAGAGGAGGAACCAATCACTTCATTCAAAAACCATATGCCAACCATGAACCCTTGGTGAGCTTTTTTTCTGTCCAAATGAGTTCACGCAGTTACAAGTTAAGCAGCCACCACAGGTCAATACTGTACCATGAAGAACCTATTCAATGCCCTACACAAGAGAATGAACATGGACATGGCAGTCCAGGGACTGATCAAAAGCATATCCCAGGGCACAGCCAGCTACAAGTAAACATGATAGTCATCCTTATGTAACACCAGAAAGGGACAAACACTCAGATAAAGTGGGCTTGTGTACCAATCTGTCAACTCCTCCTACAGTTGGCTGCTACTGCAAAGAGTAGGAGTGATTGTCATCACTCTATAACAAAGAGAGAGACATCCTCATGAATATTTCCCAGCTTTATTGCAGAATAGGCCTCTCCAACCTCTCCTCCACTCACCAAGGACAGGTCTGTGACCGGCATTCCTGCAGGGACATTAGTTGCAGAAGAGCTGCTGAAGCAGCTGCAGCAGCAACATGAAGTACATCTGCAATGGGAGTCTAAGCCAGAGAGGGTACTGACAAAGCAGAAGCATCTGCTGCAACTAAGGAAGGTATTGAGCCCTTGACGGTAGCCAAGTGCTTTATCAAGGTAACAAGGGACGGCACCCCTTTTCACTAAGTGAAAGCCATAGGAACTTCTGCAATTCCATCTCATTGGAATGCCTTGGGGTCTTAGGCACAGCAGAAGCAAGAAAGGTTGGAATGGAAAAAATTAATGAAAGTACCAAGTAACTGCCACTGCACATCAAATGCCCATTCCAGCAGCATCCAAGTTGGTTACATCAACCCAAGCATATCCTCATTAGACAAAAACCACCAAGGGTCAAATCAGGGGATCGTCAATGGAGGCTGGTTGGCAAAAAAGGAAGTGTTGCCATAAGAGGACACAAACAGCACCTTCTCAGACCTTTTACTCGTTAATCTCTTACTTCTTTACTGGGCAGTTCCAAGATGGAAGCTATCCTGACCTCTAAAATAGAACAGACAGAGAGAGAGAGAGAGAGAGAGAGAGAGAGAGAGAGAGAGAGAGAGAGAGAGAGAGAGAGAGAGAGAGAGAGAGAGAGAGAGAGAGAGAGACCCACACACACTGAATAATCAGGCATCATCATTCATACCACAATCACAGAGAAAACCATTCATTAACAATAAACTTGTAAAAAGTTAAGTCAACTTGAACAAAAGCAGCCAGAATAAAAGTCTAGCAACTAAGAAGACATCTGTATAGCAGCACAGCCAAAATAAATAACAACAACAGTTGAATGAATAGGCGAGTTCCCCAAATCCACTCTTGTCACTGCAAAACTACCTTGTTACCAAACTTAGTGACAAGACCAATTTTCACTTATGGTATGCCCATATACAAGGCAAAGATTTGTGTCCACATAGGAACTAATGCTACATATTCTCTTAAAATTATGAGCATTAATATCCACAACAATGCCAGGAAGTCTTCTACAATAAACGGAACATAGCACTTCTGATACTGAACACAGCACTTCTGATACCAGTAGTGTGAACTTGTGGCACCTGGGCAGTGTATGGATATAACTGCTCTATCAACACACACTTTAGAAAAAAAAAATTACTGAAAGCATCATTATTAATCATAATAATGCTACATTTCTTTATATGAAGAATTCTGAAAAGTTATGACTACTCTGTTCATCAAATGAAGTGTCTTCATACTTACTGCCACAGCATCTATTACAGCCTCATATTCTTTTTCTTGTTCTTCTGTGATGGTTGGCCTCGCCCTCTGTTTTCGAGAACGTGTTATACGTGCACGAACTCTCTCAGAGGCACGAGTGCGGGGCAAAAGCCTAACTCTACGAGGCTGCCCAGCAGCCTGTCTGTTATTACGTGAGGGACGCAAAGTAGGAAGAGATGAACTTGGAGCACCATCATCAATAAGGTCATGAAGTTCCCCATCTTCAATATCCACCTGCAAGAAGAAACAGAACTAATTCAAAAACAAAGTTTTCAAATATATAACCACCAATACAACTTCAGCTCTTCCAATCTACCAACACTGATATGCGCTTTATAAACAATCATACGCTGCAATTATTTACTGTAAAATTACCAACTAATAGACTTCATAAAACTCTAATGAAAACAAATGTCAAACTAACCTCAGTGCATGTTGCTGTGCTGTTGACAGCTTGGCAGTCAGAACAAAACCATTCATCAATTGGTACTTGTTCAAGGGGTGGGTCAAGGCACTCCAGGTGGTATCCAAGGTCACAACCATCACACAACAATAGCCGATCCTCATGGTCACAACGACCACAAACCTGTTCAAGACAATAACAATACCTTTTTACAATAAACAGTGAATCAAAATTAGTTTTATCCCATAAAAACCCTGCAATCACATGGCCAATATTTATAGCCTCTGAATATCCACAGCTTGCCTGATGGACAAAGAGCAGTTACCCAGAGATATCCATTAATGAGAGATCTGTCATATCCAATCTTTTCTTAGAAGAATATTTGGCTGCCTACCTCACAAAAGGTTGGATCATCTTCCTCTTCATCTGGAATGTCATCTGGTTTGGATTCTTCCACTGGTACTCTTCGGATGACTGGCCCTCCAATTTGGCGACGTACAATTACCAAGAAAAATGGAATTCTGTCTTGTGGACAGCTATTGTTTGTCTGTAAATGATCAAATCAATTTATTAATACATTATACTGAAATAAAAATTACTTGGGATTTTAAATCCACTTAGATCACAGTCAATATTAGGTCTCAAGATGAAATATCTTACAGTCTGTTGCTTTAACACAATGTTTACAATGTTCAACATTTACAATGTGCAGCAACTTTGCTAATAGAGGGTCAAAACTTACCTTTGACCATTCCAGAATACACTCAAGACAAAATGAGTGATCACAAGTCTCAGGTGATCCAATTTCCCCCTTCATTCGACCTAAACATATAGGACAAGGGTCACCAGTGCTTTCTACACCATTGCTATCTGAATCAGATCCACTTTCGATCATTGTCCTGCGACGGGTGTTTCGAGTACTTGTTGGCTGCGTTTCATCATCTGTGTCATATTCCTCACTATCTGTCACTGTAAATAACAAAAAATATATAAAAATAAAGGCCCAAATCAATCATTACCAATTTAAGAATCAACATAAAAAACACTGTATATCCAAAAAACTGATAATACTGTACAATGAAATACATGTTGCATACAAAGTTAATAGTAAATAAAATTAAAAACAAGATAAAAGTTACTACAATCCTTAGTTCTACAAACCTACCTTCACTCTCCTCATCTTCCTCATCATCATCGTTGTCGTCACTTCCTTCATCTTCACTGTCATTGCCTTCCTTTTCTTCTCCATCATTCAGTGCCTCATCCTCCTCCTCTCCCTCCTCATCACTTTCGTCAGTTTCATAACTCCCATCAGACTCTCCGTCAGTATCAGACTCCTCTTCTGAATCAGAATCTATGGAACGCTTACGTTTCGACGATGATTTTGAGGTACCAACATCTTCATCATCTGAGTCCTCATCCCGACCATCTCTTCTACTCTCTTCCCTCAACATTTCAAAATCCTGAAATGCAATTTAAATCTAAAAGTGTACAATAGGTCTTGGAACAACCTCTTAGATACTCAAGTGCTACTCTACACTATTAAATTACCAGAGCAGGACCAAGAGAAGCAGCTGTGGGAGAATATCACATGCAGGACACGAGGACACGAGGAAGCAACAAGAGACAAGAAAAACCGAGAGAGAGAGAGAGAAAAACACAGAACATGGGTATTCTATAACTTTGGGACAAAAGAGTACGAGGGGGCCGTCCCAAGTACGAGGGGGCCACCAAGAACACAGAATCAGGAAACAGGGATGACATAGGACAAACAAGCAGGTGAGGACATGTGAAGCATCAAGAGGTGGGACAATCATCACAATGCAGCAGCAGATGTCGTACACATTAGAATGTAGCCTGACAAGATGTTGCTGAAGAACGAAGAGGTGCTGCAACCATACGAAACAAGGGGCTATCAAAATGAGAAACATGTCCATACCATTCACACATTGTCTAGCTCAAGAATCAAACCACGGACTGATTAGGAAAGAAGTGAATGTAAAACCAGTTACGCTAACAGTTCAGTACAGAAAGAAAGGGCATCAGATGAAGAGACATAAATATCGCTCCCTGTAGACACAGTCCCCATCCCAGCATAAGCTACCGAGCCGAATAGTTTCCAACTATTATGATACATGCATGCAAAACCATATGCGCTTTGAAGCAAGGTGATAACTTTCAAAGCTCTGGTTAAATAACCAAGATACTAAAGTTATCAAAGTTTTTCATTTAAGGTATTTGACATCTGACATGATAAATATCGAAGTTACTTGGTTGACTGGGTTTATAAAATACATACAAACACATGAGATAATGCACATCAAAATGAAATAATGTTATTCTGAGACAAAGTAGCAATATGTTGCTCACCCACCTACAGCAACAGCTTAATCTGAATCACTCATCATAGATGGAAAGGAATCATTATAAACGCAAGTAACATGAAACCTGCATAAATATGGATTATTTATCCCTACCCCATTTCCTACATGCACAAAGATTAGCATACAATACACTATAAATAAAAGAAAAATCTCCAAGCTAGCAAGCTGTGTAACATAAGACAAAATCCTGACAAGAACACACAACCATATCTCAACACTACCTGCTTGCTTTTCAAATTCTTCACAAAACCTAGGGCAAAGAATTTCCTGATAAACAAATTGGTGTTGTATTTTTCAAAGTTCAATATTATCTTTAGCTTAACCCCTACAAAGAGGCATATGCCCAACCATGTACAAGCAGTCCCTGGTTTACGACAGGTCCAGCTTATGATGTTGCAAGGTTACAACGCTTCTCAAATATATTCATCAGAAATTATTTCCAGGTTTACGATGCATGTTCCGGGGTTACGACATCGTACGCCGATCAGACAGAAGAAATATGGCTCCAAACTGGAAGAATAATCAAAATTTGGATTTTTTTTTATGAAAACCTCAATAAAAATGCAGTTTACATTGTTTTCAATACACCCAAAGCATTAAAAGTAAGGTTTTCTTTGGATTTTTTACTATTTTTCGGTTTACGACGATTTCAGTTTACAACACAGTGTAAAAACGGAACCACAGTCGTAAACTGGGGACCACCTGTATTATATTTTTTCAACTTCTAGAACTATTGAAATATTCTAAACAATAATAAACTCCCACATCAAAATGCTTAAAACACTCTCTCTTTCATTTTGTTACATGCATATCTCTACTGTACTATAAGGAGTCAATCTTTCAAATTTTACTTTACACATGGAAAGCCTGTGTATGGGATTTTAGACATCCTATTCCAGCAAAATTTTGTAGATATGGTTTTCTGTTCCTTTCCCCTTTAATAACTATTAACCAGTTTTCTGTTCCTTTTCCCTTTAATAACTATTAACCAAACTGGTATAAGCTTGCTGAAAGTGAAAACTGAATCTTACTTCCTCTTCCCAAGAGTCTACCTCTGACAAAGCAGGCTTCCAAGAATATACTTCATATCCAACAGATGGCCTCTCCTCACTGAAAGGGTAAAACTTTACTTTAGTTGCGTGGCCTGATTCCCGCCAGCTGTCGACTGGGACAGGTTACCACCTTTTTTGGAGGTTGACCCCCCTCCCACCAGGTCAGGGTGCATCGCCTTAAGTTAGGTTAGGTAGGTAAGATCTGGTTAGGTTAGGACCTGGCATTAAAGGAAAGGTTATGCCTACCTATGTATGAGGAACCTGTCCCAGTTGACGACTGGCGGGAATCAGGCCGCGCAAGTAAAGTTAAGTTTTACCGCTGAATGGATCCCACCTTCAGCATGAGATTGAGATTTATTGATTTACTGTATCTACAGTTGAAATTTAAAATGTTACCTCTAATTTAACGAAAGCTCATGAAGCTTGCAGCTACCAATAAATAATGTGAACTTTAATGGGGTGGCCATTAACAACAGATTCTATGGAGTAAATTTCACAAAAACCAATTGAGTGGGTGAATGAAGCTATACTGTGTGTGCCTGGGAGGGAGGAAGATCTATCAAATAGTTTCACACCTAACATCATGGGAGATCTTAAATCACCTAGCTGTCTTATTGTCTTACCACTTGATGTGCTGTAGCTTATATTAGCTATGGTGACCAGACTCATCTAGGGTAGGTCAGGCTAGCATAGCACCATACAACAACTGAGGGTTCAGCCATGCTACGCCTATGTTGGCTAACACTTGACTAACAAATCATCTATACTATCACTCGATGGTCTGGTCAAACTACCTATATATCACAAAATTCTTTGACCTCAGGCTAGCCAAGTTTGTGGACAATGAAGTTTAGGCCTCTAAGTAGGGCAATTAGGCATAGTTATCTGTGATTGCCTAGGTTACGTAATGGACAAAGTTCACGCTGGGCTGAACAGTTTTTACTAAACTGCATGAATACAGTAAAAACAGTAAGCATAGGCCCAATCTCTGATTAGAGTTAAGGTAATGTAGACTAATCACAGGCCCAGTTTTCAAATGCTAGTCCTATGCCCAAATAGCCTAATACAACAGCCCAGTTTTTAGGGGGCAAAATTTTACTCTAAGCCTGTATCATATTTCCTACTCAAAAATATCTTTTTCCTATGTTTTAACCTGTGCTTCAAACACTAGGCTAATGACATTTACTGTGTTAAAAAACAACCTAACTAGCCACACCTAACCTAACCTTACCTAAGGAATGAGGTCCTTGCCAAAGTACACGATATCAGTTTGAAGAAGAAGAAGTAGCCGATATCTTAGTTTAACCAGACCAGTGAGCTGATTAACAGCTCTCCTAGGGCTGGCCCGAAGGATTAGACTTATTTTATGTGGCTAAGAACCAATTGGTTACCTAGCAACGGGACCTACAGCTTATTGTGGAATCCGAACCACATTATGACGAGAAGTTTGAAGAAATTTCACTAATCCTAACTTAGCTTACTCTGAATGAGAACTAACAATTGGTCCTTGGTCCTTGTATTTCACTCTAGTATTTGTGTTTTCCCCCACCCAAAAACCCAGTTTCCTACTGTGGTCTCCTGTAATGTAGGATGTCGGGCTAAGAGTAAGGTCCACTAGCCCAAATAGGCCTACACCTATTCACTTGCTACTGAAACGGACTTCAGAAACGTTCAAAGCACACATTAAAGCACTTTGCATTGATATTTTGCATTCCAAATGCAATAATTGTTTAAAGTAAAATTCTACCATTGCCTAGCCAAGATTGTAGATAATGAGATATATGCCTAGGCTTATACTACATAGGGTACTTAAGCTTAGCATCATTTAGGATCTGCTACGTGATGGTTAAGCAAGCTCATTTTGGCAGTATATCAAACATCAGCAAAAACAGAGTGAAAACAGCAAAAAGCAAGCTACGCACTGGTTAAATTACTGTTCAACGTAAGCCTAGTCTTTGAAGGAAGGAGTTAAGCTAACGTAGACTATTCATAGGCCTAGTTTTCAAAGGTTAGGCCTAACCCTGAATAGCTTATTAAAACGGTTCGAGACCTTTTTCGGTTTCTTAAAATACTTTTCACCAACGGTCCGGCAGGAACTAACTAAAAAAAAGACGTATTTGAGTTTTTAATTAAAATAAAGGGTTTAACCCACCGTAACCTAAATACCCTCTTCTAAAAACCACCCAATCTCACAGCTGATTTTCCATTGTTTTCCTCAACGGAGTGAGTTTTAAACGTATATATATACCGGCCAACCAGTTCATTTTCATTGAAATTCCTTCCATTTTACAAGAACTGGGTAGTTCTCATTGTAAATCCAAAATAAACAGAGGTAACTGACAGCTGCAGTAGCTTACGTTTAAAAGGCCGATGAATTCATCAACAAGCAAAACAAACCTCAGCTTCACTTTTGTTTCTTATGAATACGGAAAAAAATAAAATTCCTTTCTTCTGACCTATTGGGCGCAGGTTTTCCTCCCAAATTGCGACAGTGTATATTGCAATTGTGTTCCAATTACTGCACCAAACACGATCCACAGGGAATTTCTTTCATTGTACACGATCGGCGTCGGCCATTTCTAGTGGTCTATACTTCAATGCGGGTAAAATAAAGTCACGAAAAAACATGCAGCTCTTTCCAGTAGGTTATCGTACTTTCTAAAAATATCATTGAAATAATAAAATTGATCTATTCACATATATTATACACTTTCTAGCACAAAATTATTTTATCCGAGTATTTCCAAATTTATATCTGTCAAATGACAGAAAGAGAATATATTTGGAACATCAGTAGGGTAGTCTTTGGTTTGTAATGGCATCTAATGGATATTATAATATTAAGTAAATACAGTGATAAGACAAACTGATTCTTCAAAATAAATTACAACGATTTTTTAACAGATCTTAATTTTTTTCATAAATTACTGAAAGAAAATGATCGTAAATGAGCCATCAATTGATTACCCTTGCATAAAGCCCCGCTCGCAGTAGCATCTGATGGATATTGTAACATTAAGAAAACCAGGGATACGCAATGTTTTAAAGAAAATTTTACCTACGCTTTTATAAATGAAAATTCGCAATAAATTATAAAATAAAAATTATACATCAATCACGTTTGAATGAAAATCGAAGCTCCCTCATCCTATAAAACCACTCTAAGAGTATGACCAAATATATCAGGAGAATTGTAGGGGGAACTCTTGACAAGGGAAAGACTTACTGACTAACTCCATGTAGATGTTTAAGAACACAGACACAAGGGCTGCTCTACGAGCAAGAGAGGGTTTTGGCAGAGAGCCAGCTTAGTCTAATAACATCACAACAAGAGCACAATGTATAGGTATTTTGGAAAGAGATAAACGAATAAATGCCCGTCCATTGTGCAATCAGTGGCCTCCTTTCTAAGATGCACCTTCGATGTGTATCACCAGCCTTCGCACACAATAAAGGGAGGAGAATTAAATAGGTGGAACAGTTTTGCTACCTGAGTAGGTGGCTAACATCAAACATGCTCTGTAATAGGGCAATTAAATACGGACTGGACAGCAAAAATAACAATCATTAAATGAAAAGTTGATTGAAAACAGGAATTTGTCTTTACAGACTAAGAACAAAAGGGGGAACATTGTACCATTGATCATTTATTTGTATGGTGTGAAACGTGACCTAACATTTAGATGGAAAATGAAACTAGAAGTAGCAGAACTGTGGATGTGAAGTAGAGTTAAATGTGTGTCAGTGACAGACAGAGTAACAAGTAAGAGAATTATGAAAGAATGGACACAGGGAAGTCTTGAAATCAATTTTTGGGTTCCGAGGGTTTATATTTGGCAGGAGAAAATGAGGGGAGCAGGCCAAGAGGCAGACTAAGTGATCAAATAAGAAGAGGGGCTAGAGGAAAGAAAACATCTGTATAACTGATGCAGATGTCAAGAAATAACTTTGGAAGACCAGGATAGCTTACGTCTGGAGAGATACGCCTTGCTGAAGAAGCAGCAACTGAAGATCCTCATTATTATCCTCTGATATTGTAATCTAACAAAAACAACATTACATATTGTTATACTGTAATATTGCTAATCAGCACACAGGTAAGTCCCTTGTTATTTCATGCCGATAAATGAAGCTTACATTAGCTCTTATTTTTTCTTGCTCCATTTGGGGATCTCTCTCTCTCTCTCTCTCTCTCTCTCTCTCTCTCTCTCTCTCTCTCTCTCTCTCTCTCTCTCTCTCTCTCTCTCTCTCAGTTAAGCTATTTTCACGGGCTCGCACATTCAGTTGTGAACATCGTAAAATTCTAGCTTTCTTTTTATTTTATGTGCGCCCACAGGTGTCAAATTCGTCCTAAATTAGTTTCTCGTTTAACTGATATCAGTTGGCTTGTCTCATTCATCTTTTCGTTCTCCTCGTGTGTTGTTCTCCTCAATGTATGCAGACGCTCTATAATGCACTGTTTCTGACTAATTTGCAAAATCGGCTTGGAAATAAAATGGTCATTACTGAAGTATGTTCATTTAGGAAGGAAAAATTACATACGTATTTGAACTCTTGTTTTGGAAACTTTTCATTTATTTTACGTTTCAACTAACTACGGGGAACTAGTTCACCTAATCCATTTCAGATTATCAGTTTTATAAGTACTTGGGTCCTGACTATATAAGGATTTTCAAGTACATGTCTTTTCCGCTTATTGAGGCGGAGTTGGATCTTAGCAAGTCGTTTTGGGATGACATAAGCAGCTCTGCGCCCTTTTCTACTCTAGATGCAAGCCACCACAGTCGACTAACCACTGGGTACATAATTCACTGCTTAGATCAACAACGGCACAGTGATTCAAGAAATGGTCCAAGTTATTTCCCCTCCCTTCCATAATTATTGGGATCGGTCCCGGGCCTTTGATAGTTTTGACAGCCACCATGCAAATACTTTAAATCACCAGAAAGCTGAATATTTGGACCTGCTAACGCCCACCCCGGGAACAGCCTCTCTCACCACTTGTCTTTATATTACTACAATAAATGAAAGTACCCTGGTCTGAGTTTTGGGACCGTGCATCACATTCCGGTGGTAAGGACTCGATGTTTCGACCATCTCTTACGATACCATCATTCCCGACGATAAGGGGATACTAATGTATGCACACATCCATCCAGTGTATTCCAACTGCAGGCACTTCCCCTTTCACAAAGTGACTCCAGAGGTCGTTAACCTTCCTCTTCTCAGCCACTCTTGTGATGAAGTTGTTAGGCCTGAGCTATTTTCGAATCCAGCTGCGACCTGCGAAAGTCCACTGGCTAGCAGTTTTGACCAACTGTTTTGAACAACAAAGATAAAAAGTATTTTTTTATTTCCTTTCCGTAAAGGTTGAACTTTGGCCTTGCTGTGTGGGACAAGGTTGGTATATAAATATACATACATATACATAAACACACACATATATATATGTGTGTGTGCGCGCGCGTGTGTGTGTGTGTTAAAAATCACATAAAATTAATTGTTTCCATATTAGTATTATTACAACTGTAAAAATACTGTTGCCAGAGATCTCACAGAACCTATATTAATGCGGCTAACAATGAAAACCAACATTAATTAAAGCCCAGGTTTATACAGTCTTGACCCCATTATACAAAAGACGTTTGAAGGAGATTTAAAAGAGAAACGGAAGCATTTCAATAATCCTTGCTAGTGTCCTCTGCCTCCCCTTGGCGTATCCACTCTGAGTTAATCCTAGACAGCTGTTCCTTTCTTGAAGCACTTCCTTAAAAGTAAAGACCTATGTATGGATCAAAACTGTTCCATACACCTTTAATCTTGGATGTTATTTGTAATACAGGGTCTTCTTTGTAATCATTTGCTCTATTGTATGTAGTTTTCTTGAAAATGCGTAGAATAAAGGCAAAAGATCTTGTACTCAGTTGTTTCAACTTTGTCGGCCACATACTCTGTATTTCATATCACGTTGTTATTCTATAATAGAAGATATATATATATATATATATATATATATATATATATATATATATATATATATATATATATATATATATATATATATATATATATATATATATAACACTGTACGAACGTTGCAACCAAGCACTTCCTTCTGTGCCCCTGTTCATTTGTAAAATATGGACAGATGATAGATACAAGGGTGTATATACAAAACTAATGTGAGTGTGGCAGTAAGTCTTGTTGGCATGCAGGTGGCCATTGACCCAGGAAAGATGAAAATTAAGGTATTCCCTTGTGATTTTGGGCTCGTTAGCTCCCATCTGGCGATGTGTCTGGTGGTCGTATTTTCTGAAACACCCTCTTAAGAAGAGGCCTGAGGATTAACCCGTCGATGTCATCCGATTTCCAATGTCCTCCTGACAAGTTCATATTGTTGGTTTGATTGGTGATAGCAGATTCCAGCATCTTCCTTTTGTATGGACAACTACTTTTGAAAACCAGCTCCGCCCCACTCCAGTTTATGGTATGGCCTTTATCCACAATTTGTAGGAAAATCCCCAAACTCTCTGAAGCATATTGCACTGATCTTTTGCACTCTGTTATTCTTTGTGAGATGGACCTACCTGTCTCCCCCACGTAAATCTCATTACAATTGCTGCATGGAATCTTGTAAACTGCTTCTTCCCCTTTTTTATTTAAGTATACGTCAATGAGTGAGCTCCTGATGGATTTGGGTTAATAAAGGATTATTAGACCTGAGATGTTCTGTAGCTTTTTGGAAGTTTTCGTTGTACGGAAGCTTTATTTTGTTGTTAAAATCTATTTGTCAATTGTGAGTTGGACCTCTGTAGTATAATTTATTTGCTACAGAACATCTCAGGTCTAACAATCCTTCTATTTTCCATTATCCCAAATCGATCGGGAGCTCGCTCATTAACGTATACTTAAATAAAAAAGGGGAAGAGGCAGGAGTTTACAAGATTCCGTGCAGCAATTGTAATGAGATTTGCGTGGGGGAGACGGGTAGGTTCATCTGGCAAAGAATAACAGAGCACAAAAGATCAATGTGACATGCTTCAGAGAGTTCAGGGATTTTCCTACATGTTAGGGATAAAGGCCATACCATAAACTGGAGTGGGGCGGAGCTGGTTTTCAAAAGTAGTTGTCCATACAAAAGGAAGGTGCTGGAATCTGCTATCATCAATCAAACCAACAAAATGAACCTGTCAGGAGGACATTGGAAATCGGATGACATCAATGGGTTAATCCTCAGGCCTCTTCTTAAGGTGTTTCAAAAAATACGACCACCAGGCGCATCGCCAGAGGGAGGTAACGAAGCCAAAAATCACAAGGGAATACCTTAATTTCCATCCTTCCTGGGTCAGTGGCCACCTGCATGCCAACGAGACTTACTGCCACACCTACTTATGTTTTGTATATATACCCTTGCATCTATCATCTGTCCATATTTTTACCAGTGAACAGGGGTACAGAAGGAAGTGCTCGAAATATATGGTTGCAACGTTTTATGGGCCTTTTTTATTGTCATATTATACTGTTGCAGTACAGTAAAGACATTCATATTACAGTATATATATATATATATATATATATATATATATATATATATATATATATATATATATATATATATATATATATATATATATATATATATATATATGAACGGCAAAAGAGAAAAATAAAAGTGGCTCCAGATTAGAAGACAACACAGTAGTTACTTTTGATGCTTTTCTCCTATGAAATTTCCTGTATAAGATCATATATGGGATCAAATCCACCTCTGACACGAATTTTATACAAAATTACAATCTTCAGATTTTGAAATTCATGAAGATGTTGATAAATTACTTTAAAGTAAAGAGTTAATCTTTAAAACCAGAGCCTTGATACGTAAGTCATTTTCAAACTCCCGGTGAGCAGGATTGCCTATGGGTCAAATGGTAGCAAAGACCAGGGGTTCATATTATAAAAGCGCTAGGGTTAAAGGCTCTAGGCACCAAATAGCCCAAGTTTTTATTATTTTGAGCTCAACTTATAGTTAACTCATAGTTTCAGGTCATGTAATATCAGCTCAGCCTGCCGTAGCTTAGCTAGACGACGGATTAGTAAGCGTCTTTCAGTTTGACTTACTTGAATCACCAAATGACATTTCCTCATAGTTTCACACTTCATGGCGCAGTACAACGAGGAATTACTAAAATAACACCTTTAACGAGATTTCGGTCGTCTGTAGGCTACGTTTTGACGTCAGGTGTACTTCTCCAGGCACGATCTTTTATCATGCTTAAATTTACTCTGCAGTGGCCCTATCACGTCCGTTACCCGTATCGTAATTTCCTACTCATGGATGACCACACACCTGTAATCACTAAATATATCATATCCCTTTATTCTCCTCTCATTTCTCCGCTCTCATTGTCATCACGATCTTTCGGTGAACCTGATTCCACTTCCATAAACTTCGCTGAGATCCGCGACCTTTTATCAGTTTTTCTTTTATGAAATATTATCCAACTTCAATCTAACCCAAATTGTTTTTTTGTAGAGTGCTGAGCAATCACGTTCGCCTCGAATGTGTCCAAATTTCTCGCTGCAATTTATACTTATGATACTAGTCCTGTCTGTCTGTCTTAGATTAAGCTGCCCACATGCCAGCTTGGTCTCTTGCTTCTGGGCAGTCCGCTTTGCAGCTAGTTTCGAAAATCACTTTAGACTAACCTTGTGAATCTTAGATATCTTCTTTGTCATGCAGTCTAAGTTAAGTATATCTTAGTTTAACCAGACCACTGAGCTGATTAACAGCTCTCCTAGGGCTGGCCCGAAGGATTAGACTTATTTTACGTGGCTAAGAACCAACTGGTTACCTAGCAACGGGATCTACAGCTTATTGTGGAATCCGAACCACATTATAGCGAGAAATGAATTTCTATCACCAGAAATAAATTTCCCTTATTCTTCATTGGCTGGTCGGAGATTCGAACTCGCGACCAACAGAGTGGTAGCTGAGAACGGAACCCGCGCGCCCAACGAGGAACTTGTCATGCAGTCTAGCTCCATATTCTTCCTCCAAGGGGATTTCTCTCTAATTTGTGTTATTGCGACACATAATTAGTTATATTGATATTTAATTTGCGTAGTGACTACCCGTAAGAAACCGCGCGGTTTTGAGTGATTCCTATATGAGTCCTAAATCTAATTATACGAACTCGGTCTATTTGCTTGGCTTTACTGAAACAATCAACTAGATATTGTTACTGAATAGATAATAAATGTAGTCACATAATACATACAAGTTTCTATGTCAATATCAATAACTTACCATGATAATATACTTTAAACAGGTAGGCTATGTGATAAAATTGCCAATATCTAGGTTACAATTGGAAGTTTCTTAATAAAGGAACTAACTCCACAACATAGCTATCAGTATCAACAATAAAGGGAAGTAACCATTCGAGTAGTATTGCTCATAATCATATACTAATGGCCCAAGAAGAATGGGGGAGGGGTTAGTGCCATCAGTGCACTCACGTGATGCACTGTAGGCATTACTAAATGGCGTCGGCAGTGTCCCCTTGGACCTCCGCTGCACGTACATGTACTTTGACTTTATCTTCATTCCCGCTTCCTTTCTTTAGTCTTGCTGTCCAACCTCTCTAACTATTACTTCTGAGCGCAAATGGGGGTTTCTCCCAAGTTCTACATTTAGATCCTTGTACTTCATCTCGTTTATTATCTGGATTTCTTTATCTTCCTGTCTAACTCTAACTCTTCTCTCTTTTCTCTGTCTTTAGCCCTGAATGGCCGAAAGCTCCCCAAGGCTTGGCTTGACAGTCTAAATTTCATAAAATCAAATCAGTTAAGTCTAATGGCTAAACACTGACAATGTTGACTCGTTGTTAAAATCATTACACGCTTTAATATATGCCATGATTTCGTGAATCGGCAAACGCTCTGATAATAAACACTGCACATCTTGTGAAGCAAGCACGTTCATAAAACATGTACGGCTCTGTTAGACGGGTCTAAAAGATAAAGGACAAAAGTTTCTACTCTAGTTTTGTAGTTAAAATTATAATCATGCATAAATTCACAGTGACGCTGACAGGGATATAGTTTTTTTTCTTTTTAAGCTAAACACTGGATCCCGTTTCAAGACAATTCTGGAAGTTTTTAAAGTAAATTGGATACAACTGAATTTTTAGCAGGAAAGATTTAGTATTCTTTTTTTTATTGACCACCTCTCCAAAAGCTGACCGGTCAGTTCATGCCTTAATATTTTAAGCATACTAGATATTACAATCATGCTATATAAAGCAGCTATATTTCATATTTAATCATGCCTTAAAAAACTTGTATAACCGTTTCATTACTGTGTCATCGCATTCGAGTTCTACTTACTTTCTGTAATTAGTCCCGGGGGCTTTCCGATTTTGTCATTGGCCTCTGTGTCCGTAGGTACAGGAATGACAGAGCGCTCTCTTTTTTAGGTATTCTGATTTTACTGACTGTTTTGGGTCTCACCTTGTAGGGCCTCGATACTTCTTAAAGTGCTCGTATTTTTCACCTAATTCTCATCTTCATCGATAGACTTGGCATTCCTCGACCATTTACGCGAACAATACTCTCAGTTAATTGACTGTCACCATCACACGAGCAATACTATCAGTAATTAACGTCACCATCACACGAACAATACTATAAGTTAATTAACGTCACCATCACACGAACAATACTGTCAGTTAATTAACTATCACCATCACATTCAGTCGCCAGATGTCAACTGATTCAAAGTAACTCTAGGGCCTAGGCTGACGTAGTCTGCGTGTGTTTTGTAGTAGTATTACTGAAGTTTTCCTTTGACTCGGATCCGTACAAGCAACGATCAACAAAGACATCGCGCGGTTCACTCACCGCGTTTCTTTTACTACAAGATTTCAGTTACCGCCATATTTTTACATTTATCCGATCACCTATAGAGCCCACATCTGTTGACCACGTTTTGTAAATTTAGTAAGAGTAACCCCACCTCATTACATGGGGGATCTTGAAATTTACGAGTAAAATAGTTTTATGTTCGATGATCAGTTTGGGAGGCTCAAGAAATTGATCTGTCCTGAATCTTAAAATTATTCCCACCAAATTCGTAAAGGTTAATTATTCTTTTCTATATGTTGAGGAACTTGTGATACTCTCTCCAACATTGCAAAAAGTTCTTTTCAAAGGGAGAACTCTGGCACAATATAGGTTCTTACAAGAAATGCCTATTTCAAAATCTTGAGTCACTACCACAAGCATTCCGTTTCTTTTTACCAGACTCTAAAGCGTAAGAGTGGCTGTGAGTTCAGAAAAATGTCCAGTGGCTGAGTTATACTCCCATCCAGATGGCAGCAACCCAGTTCGACATAATGTCCACAGAACGGCTATCAGATATATTGTTATATACTTTGGAAGCATAGTCTTTTGTCGGGCCCAAATACGAGATGGCTGATATATATATATATATATATATATATATATATATATATATATATATATATACATATACGATATAGTTATAATTCTAGAAGAAATATCTACATGTACTGACTCCCAACTCTCATCTGTCTGTAGGTAGAAAGTTGATGTATGATCACTTGTTAGCACTAATCAACGTCTTTATCTCTAAATTTCCTCCAAAGAAAAGGGTTTCGATTTATTCTACATCCTTGCATTTCCTAGCGTGTATAGCACAGCACATACCAGGGAGAATACCAAAAACGAACATGTTGCTTAAAAACTTTTGAAAATGAACCAAGAGTGATCATGACTGCTGGATTGTGCTGAAACTGCTCACGAGAACTTTGTCTACTCGAAGTAAAGAGCATGTCCACAACTGCAGGACTGTACTAAGAACGAATATATCTCCAAGCAGATCTTAAGAGCTTGATGTGACATAGTTACTGAATTCTTTCTATCCTCACTCAAGTCAATGAATAGATACCTCTTGATGAAGTGTGTTGTTTGAAAATTATGTACTACATTTACGCTCTCTTCATATATTTTACAGAGCAGAATTAAAAATTAATTGTTGGGAAAAGAGGTACAGTATTCAGTTTCACAATTCTGAAGGGTCTCCAGAGCCCTAAAATTCATTGACAATTACGAGTTTGTGGTGGCATGTTTTAAATAAAATTTAACCGCTGGTTATGCTGAAAACAATTCTGCTATGAAAAGATACATTATTGGGTAAAGAAAACTGGCTTGTTTCATTAGACAATACTGCAGAAAATCCTATATTAATGAAGACTAGCATGCGTCCAAATAAATTGCAACATGTGAGCCTTATGTTTCATATATTCTGTTGTATGCTGCATACGATGTTATGTTATTTTGCACACAATAAGCTGTAGGTCCCGTTGCTAGATAACCAATTGGTTCTTAGCCACGTAAAATAAATCTAATCCTTCGGGCCAGCCCTCTCTAGGAGAGCTGTTAATCAGCTCAGTGGTCTGATTAAACTAAGGTATACTTAACTTTTACAAGACCAGCGAGTTACTGAGCCAGAATTTCTGTATATGAGGAAACTCAAGTTAATAATGATCAAGTCTACTGGTCATTATTTGGTTTAAACTTAAGTAAAATAATACGGCTTGTATTTTTGAAGGGTTACATACAGTATACAAACAGAGAAGCTAAGAATATGTGAAAAATTATGGTAAAGAAAGATACCATGTATAGTTTTCCTTCCAGCTACGGGACTGATCGGGTAATGACACTGCACCTATCCTATTTATCCTATATTACTACTCTTGGTCTCAAAAGTTCTAGTGGGATGCAAGATGATCCACAAAGCAGTCTGGATACTTACCTGACAAAGATGGTTACTACCAAGCAGTACTGTAGGCTATTAATTTTCTCTTCAAACTTTGTCTTCTGAAACAGGAGACTGGAATGCTTACTTCTTTCCACTGCAGAGATGGGACAATGAAACATATATACACAAATTATTTTTATTTTAGATTCAAGAAAATCATGTAGAACAGAAACAACAGTTACCAGAAATATGTACATTAATGGTATTTGCGACACATAGCGGGTTCAACTTGTGGAGCTGATCTATTGACAGAAGGGGATCGTGGGCTAGTGAGTGACTGTTTCGGTTTCCACTAATATCTTGGAACCTGATGGTCGAGATTTGGCTGGACACAGCCAGAATAGAACTTTTTAATACAAATGTTAATAATTGCTTTGGAGGGCTTAAGGTTAATCTTGCGTTGGCTGGAAGCCTGCTAAGTCCTATCCCTGTGTTGTAAATTCAACTATCCTAGCTCTCGTGCTGCAGAGGTTTCTATGCAACTCGTTTACAATTAGTCTCATCAGTTCTTCCCACAATTATAGTCTCCAAACAAATTTACGGTGGCACACGTTGCCAAGGACGGTTTTATTTTTATTCACAACATAAGTAAATTTAATGTAATTTTTATATAATCATAAAGATGTCCAAAAGTTTGCAATTTACAAGGAGGATATCCCCTTTATCATGAAATACAGTGCATGATTTTTATACTGTAGTCACGATTTGCTGTAATTATGTATGTCACTGGATGTTCACTTAACTCTTCTTTTAACTCTGAGGAACTGGGATTTCTTCCTATACTTGTGGACGGGTTGTTACGTGCTTATTACGGGAAAGATATGAGTCAATTCATAACAGGTTTACTGAGTAAAATTGGTCTCGAATAATTGTTAGATAGATCTGTAAATATCGAGTGATAAAACTAGTCTTAAAATACTTGCAGGAGATATCACAAAAACTAAGTGAGAAAATGTGTATTGCTAAAAATGTCAAGAACCAAACTTTCATCATCACTTTAAAACATGAAAAATCTGAAAAAAAGTGAACGAACACCGACTGACCTGCACCAGTTGAAGAAAAAACAAGTTTTTTTCAGTACATAGCATCAAGGATCTTCAAAGTCAGATGGAGAGAATGCTGATAACATAACAAAACACAAACAAGCCTGTCAATGTGAACACAAAGGCTCTCCATTATGCCGCATAAAACATCAATGTCCCCTTCTTGCCAAAGGAAAGCTACTTAGAAGTTCAGTTTTTTTCCAGCCTTTGTAAAATTAAAAGAATAATAAAAATATTCAGTAAAAAGAAGTGTAGAATAAGTGTTATGTCTACATCTTCCAGCCAGTCCCTCCCTGTAACATCATTTATACTGTATTTCAATGCATATGCAATCAGTCCAAATCAAGTACAATTCACAATGAAATACTCATGTACAGTACAAAGATTTTCATTAATATTATAAATAAAAGCAAATGAACATAAAATTTACACACACAAAATCAAACACATTCACAAAAAAATAATTTCTATTCAGCAATACTATATTTCCATCAGTAGATATACCTCGATCAGCATTAGGCTCGATTATCAGTGGAAATAGTGGGCCAAGCCACTCAGTCAAGCATGGTCAACCCTATTTATGGTAAACATCTGCTCAGTGGACAACACTAGTTGCCCCACTTCAGTTAAGTAGTGAACATCACAAGCACACATGGATTAGTTGTTATTGGATTGTTTTATATTTTTTTTGTATTTTTTCTGAACTGGATGCAGAGGTTTTGTTGACAGGTCTGAGGCAAGGGTGGATGAAATGTTAAGACACAGATGATAATTTTTGTTTTTGCATTGAGTGTTTCTATGGATGACTGAAGCATATCAGACAATCCAACACATAGGAGAAATTAATACAATTAAAGGAACAAGGATTGGGCACTTCTACCTACAGCAATGCTAGGGTACGGGGTATCGTGAAGAGGCAGTGGGATTCGAGTAGCCTCCACTGTAGCATAATTCAAAGACTTTTTAAACCCTATCCTGCTGAGATGATAATATAGTACTTACCCCGTCTCCTGCATAGCTTGCGAAGGAATTAGAAAGGGCAAGACACATTCAGACACAATATGAACAATTTTTTCATTTTGTACATTTTTTGTGAGCACCCACCCCACTGTTCCGTTGAGGATAAAGGTGTACACATCACCACCCACCTGCCGCCACCACCATCGCCCTAGTGTTTATGCACAACTATATTTCATTCTCTCAACTCTTAAAGAGCAGAAATCTCTTTGCTCTCTTACACATCATTTGTGCTTCTTGACTCTGTCAAGGTTTACACAGAAGTAATATTGGGAACAATAATGATAAGGAATGGTGATGACAGGTGATGGGCCTTGGGCACTTTGGCCATGGCTGCACTTGTCAGTGTGCTCGGGTGGGCACCAGATGACATAATGCACACTACAACTGTCCCAAAACGCTATATGTTCACTGTTGGTTTGAGTCTGGGTTCTGCACTGCTGTGAATGGGCACTTCACACATGTGCTTGTTGTAAGGGTGTGCATTTTGTCCAGGCATCTCACGAGATCAAACTAAAGTAATAGAGGGAAGAACCTCAGTGTCGCAGATGACTCTGAAGCACCTGTACCATATCTTACACAAGACTAAAGAGATAGTCTTACATCGTGGTTTTAAAAGTTATTTGCAGCCAGAATTGTACGACAGTCAAATCCTCAGTTCAATACAATACTTTCAGTACATCTTAGAACATTTTAAAAATGAAACAGGGTGCAAATCTTTTTATACAGAAGTTCCTTTTCACCTGATCTGAAAGCATAACAACTGGAATAAAACTCCAATTTAGGTATGCAAAAATACTTGGTAAGGTGGTAGTGAAAGATGCAAAAATATGCAATTTCCACTCACATTCAGAGTCAAATATAAACTGTGATGCCAGGTCTACAGTACTAGGGGCCGTGACATCCACTGAAGCTAATGGTACAATGAGTTAATATTTAAGATGAAACATTCTTAAACCTCTTTTATTTAGTAACTCTTCATTAGATAATCTGTAGCCTGGCAGCACAAGTATAGTACAGCTGGTTGGTAGCGACTGACTACAGTAACATTGAAGGCCCTGTGGGTAATGGTGTCATGAAGACTTATGCTAACAATTTACCCACAAACACTTTTTAACTTAATTTATCACTAGGGAAATATCTCTTCTTGATTTGAAACCAAATCATGGCAAATGCATGACAAAGGTAAGTTTTGTCATTAATTTTTCTTATAGAAGCCTCACTTGTAAAAATGACAACAATAACGATGTATGTAGAGAAGTTTAGTATGTTACTTTCACAGCTCAGTGATACCCAAGCTATAATTCATAGATATATAGTTTCTAGAAATGTGGCGTAGATTTCAATCCATTGAGGAAAATTCCTGAGAGTGCACAGGATACTGTTGCTTTGCCAGTGGTACTCCATTGCAGGTCAATCTAACAATGTCAGCTTATCAATAACAATTATTGCACATCTAAGCTTAACATGGGGTTACTTTTATTCTTTTTTCTGTGGGAAAGCCAAGCCAGAACTCTTTTACTTTGGAAGGCTTTGGGTGGTGCATAGAAATGACATATCGATGAAAGGAGTTTGCAGAAACTAGAGAAGAAAAAATGCAGAAGTTAAAGGAAAATTTGTAAGGCTTGTATTTGTTTATCATAACACATTAGCATTTACTCTCAGCTACACATGAACATTCTTGAAGCTAAGGGAGCACTGATAAAGAAATTACTAATTACCACTAATTAGTGTTTAAAACAAGTGCAGGCCTTAGAGGAAATGTCATTTTCGAAGTCCACACACCTAGGTTAATATTGAACAAGATAGCAATTTTCAAGAAATTGTATGAGCACCACCCAATACCTCTTGGGACGGCTTGTGGCCACAACATTTACAAGCAGCACCTCAGGTACACATAAATCTATGAACACATGGTAGATTACCATACATGCACATAGTGGCTCACATACATGGACAAGTGTCCTGAGGTGTGTGCGTGCTTCTGCAAATGGTATTAAAGTCTGTAAGAACAAGGTCTCACTGTTTTCACACTGAGTGCTTTAAAGTAGGGCAGTAAGGTTCTTCAATAAGGTTCTTCTCTACAATAAAATCTATAACTAAAATCTGCTACAAGCTAAATCAATATACATAAACTTTTTTTTTGGGGAGGGAGGGTGTACTAAAAAGAAATGACAATTCACTGGAGCATTTCAAGCCAATCCCATTACAGATACAATAATGAAAATAAATAAAATCTAATAAAATATAAAGAATATAAATGAGAAAATCCTATGGAATTAGCAGAAATTAAAGCTACCAGGAGTCCAGTGGAAAAGGCTGGTACCCTGTGTCCAGACTCTACTTGTTGTACTAGTCAGTATATACACTGTACAAGAGACATGGCCCAGGCGTCCCATCATCGGAGCCTTGCTAGCAAAACTTTCACAGCTAAATTACAAAATACAATATCAAAAGAGTTTGATCTAATCATGTAGGCCAGGCCAGAACCTAAGCAGATAAATATATAGTGTACTATAGTTTGTAGATAAACACAGTATAAGCAAACTATGGGGATCCAGTAAAATTGTGGAAGAAATATTTGCATTCTCATTTATGGCAGTTAAAAGATGGCAGTATTATTGCATTAATTCTCATTTTACAGTATAAGTATCTATATATATACATGCACTTACAGACTCGTGTATTCATAAGCATATACATATGCTGTATATCTATGTGTACATATAAACATATTGTAGATATATGAATACTGTAGCTATACAGTATACTGTGTAAATACATACAATATACATTCAAGTGCACATACATATACAGCTTACAGTATATATACAATTCTTATCTGTAAGTTTGTACACGTGTATATATTTCCTACATAATTACATGTTTGTGTGCGTGTATCCAGTGGATTAAAACATGTATATAACTTGTATGTGTTGCAAGTACACAGTTACGTGTATATGCAATATATAGTTATATAAATGTGGACATATATACACATAAACATATGAATGTGTGCATATATATAGAGTATATACAGTACACATTTCAGTCCCATTCCATAAAGGTCTATCACAGCTATTTGATTTGCAGTATTAGCATCTGCTAAGATTTCAATTCGAATCCAGTCACTATGCTAGTTATTCTGGCAGTAAAACATGACCACACTTGCAAAAAAAATAATAATAAATAAAAATCCATTTGTTTAGCACCAACTCGCCTTCATTCTTTCGTGTCAGTAAGAAAAAGTCTCTTTAAATATTGCATTAATGACGCACAATGGCAGATGAAATACTGAAATATGAATGTTAAAAACAGTCTGTTTGGTTCTGGCTTCACCTTGACACATAAGGTGTAGTACAGTGCTTATAATATATATTATATATATAGATTCATAATTTCAGGGCAGAAACAGTGCAGCGAAATATGAGACTTGAATAAAAATATAAAATATTGCAAAGGTTAACAGGAATGAGCCAGAGAATATCACAACTATAAACCTATAAACTATAATGTGAGGATTTTCAAGGAGGAAGGAAGGAAGGAAGGAAGGAGGGGGACCCCTGGGCAGTCTTTTTTTTATTTTTTTTCTGTTTTCATTTTAAGGGAAGGGGGTGGAGATCTGTTGACACATTCCACAGTGGATTGGGTTACTAGTAAGATGACTCGACAGTTTTCCATCATGGACAAATTGTTGCACTACCAATGACTACGAAAAACCATCAGGAAGATATTCGTTCTACGTCTTATTGAAATTTAAAGGACATTACCAGATAAGAAAGAATTTATCAGCTGGTACTCACAGTACGCAAAATATTAAGGAAACACATTTTGTCCAAGACGGATGATGAAAGAAGAAGAGGTTGGCGGGAGGCAGGACACACTGCCAACACCAACCTTCCATATTCTCAACAATAGTAGTTTACTTATCATTGTTATTATTTTCAAGTCAGTGGCCTTTTATTTATTTGGATGTACTACCAACCATTTTTATAATAACCTTCTTGCCTTATCAAAAAATATATAAACTCTTGCTGTTATTCCATAGTTTGAATAGAAGCAACTAAATGGAATATCACTGATAATGCAGTGGTATTCATTTTGGGAAAATCTTTAATGTGACTAGAACGGATTTTTCCTTTACACCAGTCCAACACAAAGCTACTATGCACTCATGTGTACAGTACAGAGTAAGTGTTTTCGTTTTTGTTCCCTTCTTCTGGATTGGTTGGGTGGAAGAAAGGGCTGGGTATTTTTGAACATGATAAAACGATCTTACATCTGACAAAAAAATTTACACATCTTCCTTATTAAATACTTCACATCTGCCTTTTATAAGCAAAATATTTTAAATATCTGCACAGCAATCACGCATCCATCGAACACTTCTCTACAAGTGCTCACATACAATTTAAAAACCACCATTTAAAAGTTCACATCTTCAATGATAACAATGTGCTTTATATATATATTTATTTATTTATTTATTTTTTGTTGCTTCTTCATCTCTCAAACCAGCAGACAAGATTTTCTGATACCATGGTGTAAGAGGAAATTTCTATTCTTATTCCTTGGAGGTTAAAAAAATAAATATCAAGAAAATCTAAACAAACTGATGGATCAGACATGTCATGAAATAGAAGTCGGGTGGAGGAGTTCTAGCTTCATACAGGAAATGGTAACAGGACTGAACTATGCTGTACTTGTGTTCTCTCTCTCTCCCTCTGTTCTTGGTAATGAGATTTGTTAGCTTTCATCACTAAAGGAGTCTTCATAGAGTTCATTATATCACCATAGTATCTAAAAGTCTTGTGTCAGATCCAATGTTGCTTGGTACCACTGCGACTCTTCACTCCTACAAGACTGCCACTACCTGCAAAGGAAGGATAAATTACAATATGTTTGCATTCCCAAGGACGGTGGTAAACAGCATAATTATACAGTACTGTATAAGGTGATTACTGAGTTACACAAACTTAGTATACAATTTCTGTAACACCTAACACATGATTAAGAGACAATAAGGAATAACAGCCTACTATAGCATAGCTCTTAACCAATGACTGTCTGAAGGTTGAAGAAATGGAAAAGTTACTATCTCCATCCTTGGGTACATTCTCAAATGTGATAATACATTTAAAATTGCATTATATAATGCACAATGATCAATGGACAATAAGAACCTAATAATGACAAATTTCCGGGCTCTTCTAATTTTTCTAAAATGTACAGTATATGAAGAAAAGAATTTAACTGGGTACCTGTAACACTGCAATATCTGTTTTGTCACCCGTTTGTTTCCCAGCAACATCAAATATTTTGCTACAAAAGCGGGAAAACATGATAAGTGACAGAAAAGCAGAGACAATACATCTGACCCAATGAGTATTACAAGGCTCACATGACAGAAGCCCTCTACCTGTGCTTAGTGGAAGAGTGGAACAATGACTGAAAAGGAACCTATAGGCGATAAACACAGATGCCACCTTTGACCGCAAGAAAGGTAGGGATCACTGATCAAACAAACTGCCTTTGTTTCAGTTCTGCTGAGTAAGGAAACAAAAGATGAGTCACATACAATGGGAAAACAATATTCCAAGCACGTAAATATTAAGCCAAAAAGCATAAATAACATATTTCTAGCTGGGATAATGACATGAGTTTTTGCACCTAAAACTCACCAAATTTTAGGTGCAAAAATCCATCCACAACAAATCTGAAGTACACTAAAACCATCAAACTGTTTAAAGGATAAAACAGTTTCATAAAAGGTTATCTGGCTGACAAATTTCTGAATAAAATAACCGAGGTACTGCCTACTAGGGATACCTATAGGATACAAACCAGGGAATCTAAACCGTGTGGGGGCCTTAATCAGCAACAGAAGAAACAAGACACACTCTGAGAAATGGAAATGGCTTCCATGGCTGCCAAGAAGGCTTTTAAAACTGCAATCTTCTAACAGTTTCATAGAGATGGAAATGTTTCATGTATTTCTTCCCTGCTGAGGAAAGCTACTATTTTTCAATGGAACACTGCCTTACAAAACTTTGTTAGATGAACACTCAAAATGAAGAAGACTTGTAGAAATTGACTGTATAGCCTCTATTTCAATCATTATCGCCATAAACGTTTTTATGTGAACGTTTCCCATCAGAGGGTTAGATGCAAAATGAATTCTCTCTCTACTCTCTGTCCTATACTCCTTCTGCCAGAACTCCTACCAGGTCTAGGTCTGCACCTATCACATCTTCCCATGATTTCCTGAGCGTTCCTGCAGGTCTTCGTGCTGCTACTTTCATACACTCCATCCCTCCTCATCGCATGTTCAAACAATCTCAATCTTCAAGATTTCAGTCTTTTCCTGGCTCCTGATACCACATCTCTCTACCAAAACCTAATCTGTAATACGATTTTTTCCATTACACTCAGGCAGCTAATCTTAACACTCTAAGGTACTATAATACCTTATCAAAATCTCTGTTTTCCTTATCAGTGCCCATGTTTCTGTTGCACTGAGTAGCACAGTTCTTATGTACTCCCCGTAAATGTCTGCTTCAATTACCAGAAGTCTAGCGTTCTCTCTCCCTTTCATTTGGATTGCAGCTACTCTCCTTCTCTCTTTCAACATAAAGTCCTGTGTGTCCCTCAAGTAATATAAATGCTAAGCCTCTTCTACGACCTACCAATTATAACTTCCCTCTCTTCAACATTTGCTTCTGGGAATCAAAACTCGACTTTGTAGCTACTGCCACCTTAACTGAATGAAGTTCAGGGAAGATACGGTTTCTAGCTAACTAGGGAACTCTCCTCTACACATGTAGGATAAGGATGAGCCAGACCCTTTCACCCTTCCTGTTCCTAGGCCAAAGCTGGTTTGCAAGCAATTGCTCAAAAATACAAGAGCACATCATCGGGTCAATATTAAACATGGTGGATCTTCACCCACAACAAAACCTAAACAACTCTTCCTTAACTCACGAAATGTCGTGGAAACCCTTCAGTGACTCGACACCCTGAAAGGTTGACATTACAAAATAGACAGATAAGGACATACACATAATGCCGGTGCAATTTTGACGGGGGATGCACAAAGAGAATATCAAGACATTAAAAAAATTATGATAATAAAAAAGAGGACGGGGAGGGAGGGGAGGGGGGGGGAAGACTACCTAGAGGGCATGTGAAGGGGGCTCCGTAATAGTCAGACGGCGAGTGGAGACGGTGACTCCCCCATCGCTTGCAGATGACTGGATGGACGAATGGTCATCGGTGTCACTCTGGTTGCTCCCATAACCGAGGATGTCCACCTCATCTGAAAAGCAAGGTTAGTATGAGAACAACTTAGGTCAACCTCGGATCATATGTATACACTGCTCGTGGGGGAATTTAATTCTGAATAGAGAATTAAGACACCTAAACTGGAACTCAAAATGTGCACATATTCCTATTACATAAGTTGAAGGTACCATTAACTTCGTACACATGCTTCCATAAAACTGAATGCTAATAAAAATGACATGAAAACTGGGAAAAAGTGCTATATATTATGAGAAAATCAGGCATATATTATATATATATTATATATATATATATATATGATATATATATATATATATATATATATATATATATATATATATAAAGTTGGCTATAAGACATATAATGAACTGTGAGTATGGACGACTAAAATGGTGTGTGATATCTTTCCAGTCATGGTTATTCTGCGAAGAAAACAACGGCGTGAAATGTTCTTCCTACAATAACAATATCAAATTGTGTTTGTTATATCAAGGGTGTTAAAACTGTGTTTATTATACCAAGGGGTGTTATTGAGTATTACCTTTAGTAACCTGACAAATTTCATTTTCTATAAAGCATCACTGAATCGAGAGTTCAGTTACATTCAAGGAATTTTCTTATGCACTAGAAAAAATTCGTTTTGGTGTGACTGTTGTCAAGGGATGGACGACACATCTATCATAAAACCAAGTTGAAAATGTCACTTTGCAAGAAAAATCTTTAAAAGTATTGTCAACTAATGAAAAGGGATAGATTATTATTATTATTATTATTATTATTATTATTATTATTATTATTATTATTATTATTATTATTATTATTACGCTGTTTAACCAAACCTTTCAATCGAAAACCTTAATATCACAAGGTTGGACTAAATGTTTTACACTTTAGAAAACTACATTTTATCGAATAAATTGCAATTATAGACATGTAAACTTAAACTGTTGAAGATTTTGATAACATTTCCTTGAGGAATTTGTCAGAATTGACATTCACTGTTGGCTCCAATTACGAAAATGACATATAACATGCTTAGCTGCCTGTAAGTTTTAACATCCATAAATTATTATTGTCAGGACGAACACTGAATTTTATTTTATAATATTCTGACGACAGTTATGAAATTATCATTCTTTTTTCGTGTTCTTGACTAATACATTTTCAGTGAAGGACGAGGTACCGTTTTTTTCATATTCAACTGGAATAAGCAAGAACGGTAGCTCAGCTCTCACAAGGCAAATTTCTCTTTACGATCAGACAAAAATATTCTTCAGAATTTTTGAAGGTCTCATCGATAATTCTAACAAAATGTGGTGACTAAGTTTAGATGTTCTCTTCATAATTTTTTTTTATTCTCTTTGAAAATGATCTTTGTAATATCATTATTCCGTTTCTTTATGCTTATTCGTTTACCTCCATTAGCAGGTTTACGAAGTTTGGTTTGATCATACTACTTTGTCTTCCAAAATAGGAAAACTGCGAGCAACGAATCTTTAAAGGATCTTTCAAGTTACATTAACTTTTTATTGGAAAACAAGGAAAAAATTCAATGGCATATCCTTCAATTTATTTATATTTATTCATTCTATGAGAACCATCAACTTTCATACACATTGGTCTACGGCTCTACACTGAAATTACTATACAGTATCTTATTCTCTAACCCATTTCAGTGTTTAAAAGCAAACCTTTATTTTCGTAAACAGATTTAAAAACTCACAAACTGGTAGCTTTATGGACTGAATGTTTCTGAACCACTCTAGATAACTGGAATCACTATTCCATCAAATCCTTGCGCGAATGGAACTGAAAAGCGACTACAAACACCAGTAAGTTAAACGTGGAACACTAAGTCCGTAGACTTTTTCAAGCAGAATGCCAATTTCAATATATAGACTTTACCGCTGGTTAACACCAATTTCCCAGACTTTCGTTTAAAATTAATCTTATTTTATACATAAAACACACACACACACACACACCCATAAAACAGCACTATATGAAATTAAAGGATTACCTTATGTATTACACAAGTAAAGGGTGTTAAATCCTTACAAAACTTGCTATAATCGTTCACTGAAACTGTTCTATGTCACATAACCTCTAATTATATTGCATTCTACGTCAAATAACCTTCCACTATTATATTGCATGTGCATCTTCAATACCACTAACATACTGCTACCAACGTCATTAGCCTGCCGCTAATACAAAGAAGCTACCCTGTGCCAAGCGACTAACCTTGAAATCACCTGCCAATGGGATAACACGCACTGGCTCTCTCTCTCTCTCTCTCTCTCTTTTTCTCTCTTCTGATTCATGGCTTAAAACTGTAAACTGTACTGGCTTAAACTGTACTTTAAACAATAAATAACAATAATAAATAATAACAAACTTCTTTTAATAATGCAATAAGAAAAACTGAGCAGCTTCTTCTTTCTCTCTCTCTTCTCTTCTTTCTCTCTCTCCGATTCACTGGCTTAAACCAGCCAATAATAAACTTCTTTAATAATGCAAATAAGAAACCAACCCGATTCAGGCGGGAAAGGCATGAACAGTCAAGTCAACTTTTCTTCATTCGACTCTCTCTCTCTTTATTTCTCACACATTGTGTGTTGATGATTTGACACACAGCGATAATATAAATGTTGCCTGGTGGGCCATATAAAAACTATATAATTCCTGCAGCGCCTACACATGCCTCAGGTTCCAACTATATATATATATATCCCTGACGTAGTCAGAATTTATTTCGTTCCACACGTGATTGTGTTTGATGATTTCTATATATATATAATATAATATATATATATATATTATATATATATATATATACATATATATATATATATATATGTTATGTTTATATATATATGGTTTGTGTTTCTTTACATACACACCGCCAACGATTAAAAAAAAGAAAGACATTTTCGAAAGAGCGTAAACTTCATTAATCACTCGAAGATTACACACACACGAAAAGAAATATGAAAAAACCTCCCTAAACCATTTGCTTTGCAAAACACTTCTCTCACCCTTGAATAAACATTAACGTCCGAAGCGCTCCAATTCGGGAGATTTACGACTATACGTCGGCGTTAAAAAATTCCGCGAAAAAGGAAAAGTACGTCGCTCTGATACATAATCGAGGGTCGTCCCTCATTTGCCTGTACTGTGGCGTTGGAAATCCTTTGGATAAACATCAACGACCGACCTCCAATTGTTCGTCAACACCAACTATAAAATTCCCCAAATCTTTCAAGTAAACAAGGGAGGTGGGGCAATTATCCACCAGTGATATGTATGTGTGTAAATTATCCACCAGTGATATGTACTTAACGTAAATATGGAGAGAGAGAGAGAGAGGGAGAGAGGTGGGGGAAGGGGCAATATGTAAACTGATTTTGCAGTTAAACCTTCAGCCATGAAAATACTATATAAAAATATTTTGCTACATTAAAATACCTGCACATATTTGGCCACTAAGGAATTGGAAGATTAATACACACACAGAATCCTACAACATCAGTATATATATATATATATATATATATATATATATATATATATATATATATATATATATATATATATATACATACATACATATCACAATAAATGTGTGTGCTTATACACACGCACACACAGAACCTCATACATATATCCCCATATATATATATATATATATATATATATATATATATATATATATATATATATATATATATATATATATATATATATATATATATATATATATATATATAGAGAGAGAGAGAGAGAGAGAGAGAGAGAGAGAGAGAGAGAGAGAGAGAGAGAGAGAGAGAGAGAGAGAGAAAATGATGAAAGTGACAAAGATTATACGCCTTCAAGGAAATGACACCTGATTACGAAGGGGGTCGGTAATAAATAAGGAATTAGTGACAAAAGGGCAAAGAAAAGGTAACCATACTCTGCCAACTTAAGCCCCAAAGCGGCGTCATGCGAGCCATTTCTTTCGATATCTGGTATCGAACCACCGATAGAGGCATCAAAGCCTGACCGAATCATTTGGTCCAACAGTCTGGATTCATTTTTTTCTTTCCGAAACAGTTAAAGCTGTTTCTCTGGTAAGCTTTCTATCAACTTTAACGTTTAGCGCTAAGCGGTGAATTCTAATCTTTCTGTATTTTTGGCTACAATACAGAAATTAGCAAGGTACATTAGCTTATAGACTGACAATGGAGATGAAAGTATGCTTTTAAATCAGAATTTTCGAGGAAAATTCTGCTTTTACAATTAACATTTCATAACCTCATGTAACTAAAATATATTGATGTTAGTGATGAGAATTTTATTGGGAACCCTTTCTCTTCCCCGTAGGGGGTTAGTGCCGTCAGTGCATCTTACGTGGTACATTGTAGGCATTACTAAAGTGTAGGTGCAGCGTCTCTTCGGTCCCTCGGTGCACCCACTTTTCAGCCTTTAAGTTTACCTCCATTTCCGCTTCCTTTCTTGACCATTTCTGCTCACCCATTCTAACTCATTCTTTTTTTTTTTTAACTGGTCGAAAGTGCCGTAGTGCTTGGCTTGCCAGTCTACATATCCATCAAACCGCTTCAGCGTAAACAAGGATGAGAGGAACACTGCAATTATAACATTACTGAACAGGAGAGGCTGGATTCTAGGTATAAACGATGATGCTAGATGTGTTTGTCTGGTTCCAACTTCAGCAAAATGAGCACCTTTGCAAATCTGGTAAGACTTTCCCTCTTCCTCATAAATATCTTCCTTTTCTTAGCTGAGGTTATCTCCTGGATTTCTGGTGTCCTACTTTACTGTCTCTCCTTTGGAGAACGTCGGTCCCTTTGGACTCTCTTTTTCCTTCAACTTTTCTACTGTTGGCCCTGTATCTCACTCGCCAATCTGACGTCGTCGCGTCTGCGATCATCTAATTGTAAGAGTCCGTAGGACTAAGCAAAGCCACTGAGCAGGACAAAACGTGTCCTTGTTTTCTTACTAAATTCACTGACGAACTTGCTCACAAGCCTACACTAGTTTCTTACCTAAACTTTACAAATCATCGTAAACCTTTCGCCCTTCACATTACCACAGCGTCGTAGGTTTTGCCCGCTTTTGCTGGGTTATAATGAATGATAGCTTTCTAAGGTATACGGAATATAACAATATGCATGAAATGGAGGGGTTTGGACTAGGGAATAAGTAGCTAGACTCCCTGCATCTACGCTGATTACTCTTGTAAGCTCTTTGTTTCTCCCATTCATTAGTAGATGATTTTACTTTTCACCATTTTATAAACATCCAAGCTCATTTCCTTATAGGATGCTACTGATGTGGATTCCCCACAACAATAGGAAAATATAGGAATCTACCACTCACGTGTATTAATATAATGGATTTAGCAATATCCAGTAATACATCTTGTGATGTATGCTGTAGATGCTTCTGTAACACGTCACCAGTTCTTGAAAATCTCTCTCTCTCTCTCTCTCTCTCTCTCTTCTCTCTCTCTCTCTCTCTCTCTCTCTCTCTCTCTATGACACAAACAGTGTTTGTTCCTGAAGGCAGTCTGTTATAACATATGAAAATCAACACATGATAAATTTCTTCCTGTATGGTGTTAACGATATTGTCTTAAGGATTTTTTCTGTCATTCATATGACCTTTAACATATAAGAAGTCTCTCATTAGAGAGAGAGAGAGAGAGAGAGAGAGAGAGAGAGAGAGAGAGAGAGAGAGAGAGAGAGAGAGAGAGAGAATTAAGACGATCACATGAAATGTTACAAACTGTAGAAAGATCCATGAATCCCTCGAGAGTTAAAAACATATAAAAAAAGAGAGAGAGAGAGAGAGAGAGAGAGAGAGAGAGAGAGAGAGAGAATTAAGACGACCACATGAAAACGCTGCAAGCTCCCCTGGGAGTACACCATATAAAAACAAGGCAGAAGCTGGACAAGGGCGACCAAGACACCACCTTTAATTTAGCAGGAACCTTCCCTCTCCAGTCCGGCATGATTCACCGTTCAAGTAGCTGTTGTACTTTGGTTACAAACCTCTATGTCACGGGGTCGGCTGCACGAACATCACTGCGGTCTTAAAAACACATGCGCAGCAAATCTACCAAAATATATTTAACCATAAAAAATAATGCGTATGAAGAATCATCTAGTATAATATTGGTTTTATTAAACATACTTTCGATCTATGTGCCAAGTTGCTGGACACAAATACACAATTTTTAGACTTGATTTCATTGTTTACAAAAGAATGCCGGTAGGACTGATTTGATTTTGTAAAACTGAGGCTGTCAAGCCAAGCAATGGGGCACTTTCGGCCATTCAGCGTTTAAGACAAAGTGAAAAGAGGAATTTGGAGTGGCTGGACAGAAAACAAATCCATAAAATAAAGGAGATAAAGTACAAAAATACAAAGGTGGAACTGAAGAAACACCACAGTTGCACTAATAAGTAATGGTTAAAGATGTTGGACGGCAAGATGTAACGAAAAGACAAGGGAATGGAGGTAAATTAAAAGGCTAAAATGTGGGCGCAGCTAGGGGCCGAAGTGACGCTTCAAACACGCATACAAGTAGGACTTTTTTTGTTTCATGTAACTTACGTCACGTCACAACACAGACTGAGACCAGTCCGGCAGGGCAGGCAACTTTTGGGAGGAAATTGAGGTGAACAGGAGTGTGGCCACACTCGCAAGGAAAAAAAAGGAAGCAACTGGATTATAAATTGCCAGCCATAAATAAAACCCAATCAGCAAAATTAGCGAATAAATGAAGAAAGAAGTTGGAAAAGCAACGACCTAATGAACAGTTGTGGGTCAATCCTCTTGGTTAAGACGTCTCAAGAAAGGTATCGTTTATTCGAATACAAGTGCTCTAGCAAGGGCAGTTAATTCGAACTGTACAGCAGTTTTACCAAAGTATGGAAATGCTAAGCAATTTTCTGAGTGCATATCACAGCTGTGTTTGTTGGGGGTGGGGGGACAAAACTCCAAGGTTTGAATCTAGATATATCTCAAAATCTGGTCAGATCTTCTTGGTCCCACTGTTATCCCTTTCTTAAAATTTCACTTAAATCTATCAATAATTCGGGAGAGAAATTTTCTGAACAAAAAACACTTTACTGAAAAATGTCATATCCAGAAAGTTAACCACTCCTAAGGCCAAAACTATTCTGCAACAAAAAAGTATTGAATCAATTACAACATATTAAAAACAAATTTAAACGAGAGAGAGAGAGAGAGAGAGAGAGAGAGAGAGAGAGAGAGAGAGAGAGAGAGAGAGAGAGAGAGAGAGAGGTAAGTACTACTTGCTATGGGACATCGCACATTCAATAAGCGACAAACACCTGTTTGAAATGCATTCCTTTGCGAGACAATTATGTTTGAAAGTGTACCGCTTTTCATGAGAGAGAGAGAGAGAGAGAGAGAGAGAGAGAGAGAGAGAGAGAGAGAGAGAGAGAGAGAGAACATTTCAGTATTAGGCAAATTCTTTTTGCAATTAGTTAATCACTTCCCTCAGGCAAGTCCACGTATATGCTCACACTTACAAACAAACATACTGTCTGTACATAAATGCACTCCCGTTTTCCGTACAAGCATTTGCATACTAAAACGTAAGTGTCCAAAACATCTTTTATATAAATACGCTATAATTATCCATACAAACGTAAAAACTTCATAATGATCCTGATGAAAAAAAAGAAGCATCAACATACACGAGGAGGAGCGAAGGGACTTTTTTTTAAAGGGGGTTTAGCCGAGAAGTCGAGCTCGCCATCTCTTCTCTCGATACACAAGGGACGAGAAAAAGCGCTCTACGCGAGGAACATGACTCGGCGATAACATCAAGTATGGCAGATGCCAGGTAGTGTGTGTGTGTGTGTGTGTGTGTGTGTGTGTGTGTGTGTGTGTGTGTGTGTGTAATACGACTGGAAGCAGATAAAACTAGTCACTGTAAGTATCTGTTGTCAAGGGAGATAACCCAGAATAGAAGCCCATGGCCCTTGACATTCATTTTTCAAGTCACTTAATCAAGTAGTTCACAAGACTCTTAAATGCTTTTAAGCATGGGCTTGACATTACCCAATCCTATATATATTTCAGACTATGAATGTGAACAGATAACCTTTAAAATGTGAACGGAATGAGTAAAAGAAATACAGACTCAAGCGAGAAACATTTTCTTACGCAACGAGAAAAGACGAAGTTAAAAGTTATGTATTCATCAACGTCTCTCTATCTACCAGCAAGTTTGTTTGTCAAACCACAAGATATCTCATGAAGTTACTGATGGATTAAAAGGTATTTTGAGGCGGGATGGACCATGGGTCATGAAAATGCTGGTCAGATTTGGAGATGGATATGGATAGGCCCTAACCCCACGGGTTTCTTCTTCTTGATGCAACTATGTTTCCTCATACTCGTAATGAAGACTAAACATCACTTCCACGAATAGAACAAGAAGGCTCATACTACTGATGCAAATAGGTGTACATTACACAGCATATAAAATCTGGTCATGTTACTTATTTCAGGCTTTGTGTGTGTGTGTATGCATCAACAGAAACAGTGAATATAAACAAACCTCAGAAATTGGCTCAAAATGACACTCCACTGCAAGAAGCTTTTTTTGTGGCAGCCGGCATGAATATAGAACGCGCTGTATGCATAAAGTAATCTTATAAAATTAAAAACTTATTAATCTGAAATGACAAAACTAGCCTGACCGTTGCCAACGTCCCTGAAGCTGGTAACATAACATTCGCTACTGTTATTTGTAATGGAAAACCTGATGAAAATCATCTCACACAGCACGATTTATTCAATTCATAAAAAAAAACATTAAAAATTACACAATCACACCTACATGAAAAAAGACCAATTAAGGAGCTTACAATGACAAAAGCAATGATTACACAGGTTTTAAGAAAGAAAACATCAAAACTACCAAGCAGTCATTACCAAGAAAAGAATGAGCACACAACACTGTTTAAATAAAGTACACACCTTTTTCCACACTTGTCAGCAATTATGCACCATCCAAAAAAGAAGATGCATTTTTGTGCCTTGATTTTTTTATTGTTCATTTCCTGCTCAAAATGCATCCCGAAAAAGAAAGGCAAAAAAAAAAAAAAAAAAAAAGTGACGGGACGACTTTCAGATAACGGTTCTGACAAAAGTTCAGATTGAGTTATTAAAAGTTTGACTTTCAATCAATCACGAATAACCGTTACGGAGATTAACTTGGTACGGTCCTGACAAACCGGCCCAGGGCGTTGCAAAAAGAATTTATTATTATTATTATTATTATTATTATTATTATTATTATTATTATGAATCCTCTTTCTCAGCCATGTCCCCATGACCATTACTTAAATAATTCTAAAACGGTATAGATCTGGGCAATATCTCACTGATTTTAAATTTCAAAAATGGATTTTTTTCCATGTTACTCATTTAATGAGGAGTTCGATATGACATTTTCGTCATGATTTACAATTATTACCGATCTGAGATCACGCTTCTATCAGCAGAGAATTTTTTCGGGTCCTTTTAGTTTATTATTATCATTATTTTTGTTATTATTATGAAAACCTGCATACTAATCTTAACCTTAATGTTTGCTGTGCAAGCTTTCACGGAAGAGAACTACCTTTTATGAAGAGAGAAGAAAACGTGTGTCCTATGAAGGAACTTGAAAAAGACTGTCAATACTTGACCGACATAAAACACAAAAAGTAACTGTAATACAATACGCCATATACTATAAGGTACAAACTACAAGAGAGTTGACAGTCCATAACATGGTTAAATCTTAAAAAGTTTATCGTGCAAAATCCGACGTTTTGTAAACAAAAACCAATTTACACAACAAGTAAGTACATAAATAAATAATTAAGTAGATAAATATATAATTTCCAATTACTGAGACAGTCTTCGGTGCAAGCAAGGCGAGTCCCTTACTGTCCATCTGCCATCACTCCTTTCAATCCTCGAGGTTAAGAAGGATGGAGACCGATGAATAAGCAATGAATAAGGAGGGGGAAGGGGATATTACGGGGATGAGTCAGTGGGGAAAAAACGGACACCCTTGGGGAAGGATCAGGAACAGGGACGGAAGGGGGGAATGAATTCTTTTGGAGGTTACGGACAAGGGGGAGAGGAAGATGGATGTATGGAGAAGGATAATGGGATATGGGGAGGAAGGGGGAAAGCGGGAGGGAAGGAAGGGAGAGGGGGAGGAGATAAAACGATGAAGGACTGGGGAAGATAAAGGGAAAGGTGACCCTGATCGTGGGGATAAGCAACAGGGGAACAGAAAAACAAAATAATCAAAGTATGGAAAAATCTCACAGAAAATTCAAATATGAGAGATGTCATACAAGAAGAGGTGTATGTGTGTGTGTGTGTGTGTGTGTGTATGTGTATGTGAGAGAGAGAGAGAGAGAGAGAGAGAGAGAGAGAGAGAGAGAGAGAGAGAGAGAGAGAGATTAGCAACGCAACACTGCAACCAGCACCACGACTATAAATGTCTCAGGTCAAATTACACACAAAAAAATAAATAAAAAGAAAGCAAAAAATAAATAAATACATAAATAAAGAAATATTATCAACTATATCTAGGCTTATATTCTTTCCCGCCACCAAAATCTCGTTGGAATACGTCAAGAGTTCTTCGAGTTATTTTCAAGACGGAAAAATAAACAGAGCTGAAAGCATGGCGTCTATATCGGCTGTGTTGGTGGAATAATTACATGACTTTTCAGATGCATTGCCTCTGAGCGACTTGGTGAAAAGCAGGGAACGAAGAGGTTTCTCGTTTTTGATACGTTGTTACGTAACACCAGTGAACATGAGCCCAACGTGTTCTCAGGACGAAAAAATGACATGAATGCAGAATACACAGGAATAAAGAAAATTACGGAACAGAACTGATTTCTGCCATATTCTGGTGACATAACTCAAAACGTCATAAACTGGTAATTGATCATATTTTCATTCTTATCCTTCCTTGGACTTTGATCCTTAATTACTCTGATAAATGTTCGAAGAGAACTTCGAAATTTAAAACATAATAGGATCACGATAAAGTATATAAGCTTTCAGTACCATCTAAGACCCAAGTACCGGTACCACATTAACAAGGGAGAAACTCCGGAATTTGGTTATCAAAAACGAATGAATAAATTAGGATAAAATTTATGGTACATTTACTCCAAATTGAGTATGAAGTTATCTGGGTCAGATTTCTATTTCTCCGACATTATTATTATTATTATTATAATTATTATTATTATTATTATTATTATTATTATTATTATTATTATTATTATTACAGAGGACAAAAGGATAAGAATTAAGAGCGCGTGGAGGCATCAAAACCGCTTCAGCAATTTTAAATTTTATTTAGGTTTTTTGGTCGTCATGGAGAAAATGGCAATTTGTCAAACACATAAACCACAATGCTGTACAAAGTGACACGTTTTGCAAATCTGTCACTGAAAACGTTGATGTCGTTAACGGAAATGACTTGAATGACATTTCTGCCACTGAACATGAAATGACAACTTCGTGACAGAAATAACTTTTCCTACATTGCCAAGAAAAATGATGCCGTCTGGTGTTGTCCTCACCAAAACGTTTCACCATAAAAAAAGAAAGGGAATTTTTCTC